>NC_077223.1:44458955-44828658 GCF_024763615.1 Phlebotomus papatasi
AAAATCCCGAAAGCCAAGTTCGCAAAAACCAAAATCCTGAACGCCAAAATCTCAAAAAGGCCAAGATACCGAAATTCAAAATTGCGAATTGATAATAGCGTCACAGCTAGTCCTATGCTTTCTGCAGGTAAAGAGATACTTTCTGCATTCTGGGACATTATTTCACATATTTTCCTCCATGTGATTTCGTTCTATTAAGGATTTTGACCATTCAAGTTTTTGGTTTTCGTGATTTTATCTTTCGGAATTGTGGTCATTTTGGGATTATTGCGTTTAAAAATTTTTAAATATTTATTTATATTGAATTAATATATTCGTTTTGAATTATTTACTGAGTAGTTCAATTTTTACTGACCACTCTGCTGGTTTACTCACTAAAATTATTTACAAAATTGTTGAGAGAGGCACCATGAATTAAAAGGCACCAAAATGCCTACGTTTTCACGCAGTTCATTTCCTGGCGATACATTTTTATGTGACTGAATAATGTTTGAATTTTTTAAAACTATTGATTTTAGAATATCTAGAGCAAATAATAAATACTCTGGCGTCGGGTTTGTTGCATTACAATAAAGTTTAATAGATAGAGAACCCATTTCAGGTCATAAAACAGTTAAAACTTTCACTAAAGCATAGAAATTTCGATAAACGAAAAGAACTATCATACCAAAAAACCATCACAAAATTTTACTGTCTTATTTGTGGGTTTTAGATTTTGAAAAAGTCAATATTCAGGAATTTGCTTCAATTTCAAGACAAAATAGCGATTTACATGTTTTTTGTTTTGGTACTCTGAAGAAGTTAATTATAAGAATTAACAATTTTGGAATTAGTATTTCAAGACTTCTACCATTAAATATTAGGTTACCAAAATCTTAAAGTTTTTTATGATCGTTTTCAGATTTAGTTCGGTTATATTGTAGTAGGACTGTTGAGCCTGGAAGAGTTGGAGGAAGAAAACTAATCCTGACGAAGACTCTTCTAAGCAAATGGTACCAATCATTGTTCAGCTGGGATAGTTACTTTGAGGGGTGCTATAACGGCGGCTAGCTTCAAGATACGATATCGCTATGGTTCCGATAGATGGGGTTGTGAGTGCTCGAAGAGTTGTTCCAAAGTCACAATTGAATCGGCTCCTCAGTCGGTGTTTACCAGAGGAAGATGCCAGATTCGTGGCTCTCTTGGAATGGGCAATGGGGACTCACCCAAGAAGCGAAATAGCTGCCTTATAGAACCAAGTATTAAACAAGTCTTTTAGTGCACTTTTAAAAGACTTAAAGTGAGAATTTTCTTTTGAAATTCCTATAGAAGCTCTTAAGATCCTTAAGAGTAAGCCACTGTACTTATAGTTATCTCAGTAATGGAACCAAGAGCATTATAAGCAAGTAAAAAGATTTTTGGTTCTATTGTGTCTTACTTAAGGAATCCTACAAGACTATATTAAGAAAAAATTGCTTCTTGGGCACTCTCGGAGACAAGCGACGAATTCCAGCATGTTCTGGTATGAGACCCGTAGAAATCTTGCTACAATATTTTGTTTATAGAATAAAATAGAATTTATTTCACTTCTTTCATCTAACAAAGAGGCGTGCAAGAACCGTTGAAACCGAATAAACGTCAAATGAAACATGTACGTCAATGGTCAAAGCGCTACCAGAACAAACTTATTTTGAAGTTTATTCGGTTTCAACGGTTCTTGCACAACTCTTATCTAACCACTCCGCGTGCGGCCATCTCCGTCTTAGCGGCGAGACCAACCTCCAAGACAAAACGATGAAAAAGACCGTTCTCAGGTTGTATGTTGTAGATTTGTACATGGATGGAGACGTTCATCGCTTCCGTCTACCGCGGCCTTACAGTCCTATTATGAAAGGTTGTATGTTTTGTAACTCAGGATCACATTCACAGGATAACCAGCCGAGAAAGTTGGATATGCCCAGAGGGAAAGAGAAAGACTGAGGGAAATCTAGACATACCGGGCTGTTTGATTCTAGATCAAGATTCTAAGCATTAAACACATTTAATAAAGTATTTAATTCCTTTAAATATTTTGATAGTTACGACTCTAGTCGTCTCGTCTAGCCAATAAGAAAACAGGAATGTACTGAATTATTTTATCGCACTTATAATCTTATGTAGGTGATGTTTGTTTAGAAAGTTTAAAACTATTTTCGTGATTTCAAATTGGCAAAAAACCATGTGATTATGGAATTGAATAAAGTTTAACGATTTTAGGAGTGCTTCAAAGCAAATGTTACTAATTTGAAAAGCAAGATGTGGTGTACACTTGCTTCTGATACCACAATCACCTTCCATCTAGTGCCATTGAGAGTCAATAAGTGCGATGTGGTCTTTCTCTGCAATATTCTCCACTTTCTGGTACTTGTGAATTTTTTATCACCTTTTTTATTTCTGCCCACACCAAAGAATGAAGTACACCATGGGTAAAGTGAGTCCCGGGCTAAAACTCCAAACTGAATTTGCTCCAACTCGTAGATTTCATAATACAAAATCACTCCACGCTGTCTACACAAATTGAATTTGTGAATCCCAGGCTGGTGAGAATTCTCACTGTTATTGGATGGAAAGTGACGGTAGCAGAGGTTAGGGTGGGTGGTTTGTGAATGGAGGGATCTGTGAGAAGAGGCCCAGGAAGTGGATGGACATTTTTACTAAAAAGTCTAGAGTGCATTCCAAATGTAATTACAAATATACTCACTTTTCTATGACAGTCTCACTCCAAACACAATTCCAGAATACTTCTTTTTTTCCTACTGTTCGCGTTCCACTCGTATTCTCATTTGAATTTGAATTGGAAGGAAGAATTTTCAGCTGAAACACATACATGCTATGTAGTGATACTGAGAAATTCAGAAGAGCATTTAATAGATAAATGTGGAGATAGCATATAATATTGAGAAAGGAGGCAGGAAGATAGCATGAATTGTCAATTTCGGTTGGCAATGTTCATGGGGAGAATATGTGTGCTCAGGCGTGGTCTGGGGAGTCTACCGCACAATTCTAACCGAGTCTGAGACACATAACAATTGAATTGCATACAATGTACTTTTAGAGATGATAATTGCAATATGACCACCTACATTTTCCAACTAACAGCCCTGAAGAGACACAATCTTTGAGCTCACAAATTCACATGGTTCTGGGAAATATACCCTGACCCAGGATCCCTGGGGTTACAAGAATCAATCTTTAGATAATCCGATTAATTCCGTAACTTTATACTTAGAATTGAAGTCGAATTCAATATAATAAAGTAATGAGTATCCCTTATGAGACTAAACTGGTATTGACTTAATTGTATTTTTTAATACTTGTGCGACTTAATTAACCAATTTCTCTTTTATTTTCAGGTAACTTGAAATATTTTAAAAACTCCATTCTGTAAGTAAACTGGATGTAATTTTTATTCTATTGAATTAGTGGAATTAGTATGTATATGTTGATTTTTATGTTTCATCTAGAAAGGCCAGAAGGTCTCAAAGCTAATCCTCGTTATCGATAAACCTATAAAATTTGGCAAAAGATCAGCATAAACCATCAAGAGTTTAGGATCAGGGTTTAGAAAATCATTAAATTTTAAAGGATGAATAATCTCAAGGATAAACCTGAATCTATTCGAATCTTTAGATTAGATACATATTAGATTTCAGTACATATTAAAAGCAATTTTTGGAAAACTTGATGTGTGACACATTTATTCAGAAACTTCCCCATAGCAAAAGAAAGCGGAATAGGAAAATAGGAATAGGAAATTCCTCGGAATTTTCCAGTATATTTCCTTGAAAAATTCCACAAGAATTTTCCATAGGGATTTTCCATAATAGATTCCAAGGAAAATTTCATTGATTTAGGGCAAAATCACATTGACAGTAAAATGCTCACCGTATTTCGTTAATTTACGCATTTTCATTGCAATTCTTACGCAAATTCTCAATTACCGTATTACCTTATCTCATACTCGGTGGCACTAGATGAATATAATATAAGAAAATTGAAGAAATGAAACGAAAATTCGATAAACGGTGAGCAAAAAAACTGCGATTTATTTCTCTTACAGTTTTTTTGCTCACCGTTTATCGAATTATCTTTTTATTTCTTCAATTTTCTTATAGTATTTTCACCTAGTGTCACCGAGTATGAGGTAAGGTAAAACGGTAATGGAAAATTTGCGTAAGAATTGCAATGAAAATGCGTAAATTAACGAAATACGGTGAGGCTATGGCGAGCGTTTTATTGTCAATGTGATTCTGCCCTTATACTGGATTTTTTCTGTGGAATACATCCATGGAAATGTTTGTGGAATTTATGTGGATTTTTCCACCTAAATAAAATGGAAAAAATGAAGCTGTCACATGCACCTCATGCTTTTACTTCCAAATATTAAAGAAATAGCAAAGATTACGAGGATTATAATATGTTTTACTTAACCAGCAATAACGAATTAACACTTTATGTAATAAAAAATATGTTATAAAAAAAAATTTTTTTCTAATGTATATATTAAATGACAAAAAAACAGTATTATTTTAGGTTGGCGACCTATTTAATGTAATCACTTCACTATTATCTACACGAAACGCAGTGTCGCATAATTAATTATATTATAATTATCGCAGGAGTCACTAAAAATGTTTCCGGAAGGTTTGGAAATAAATTATCAACGTTGTCACAACATCATTTTATTTGTTTGACATTCGAGAAAAAAGGTGGAAAAACCATGGAAAACTCTGTGGAAAGATAATGGAAATTTCCATACGATTTCTGCAGCTTATCCCGCGGACGTTCCACGCGTGAGTTTCCATATAAATATTCTGCGCAACTCCGCGGAATTCAACGCTGGAATTCCAGTAGATCGTACTTGAAATTTCATGGAGAGCTATGATTCCAATGGAATTTCCGACTCCAAATTCCATTGAAAACTTAGTAGAATTTTAGCATCAAATTCCGCAGATTATTGCAATTTGGACGCTAGTTTTCCACTGGAATTTCCGCAGAATTTTGCTATGTGGATAGAAAAAATTTAGTCAATATGAAGCTTGGGACCATGCAAAGCATCGGCACTTTCCTCTACTAATAATCCTGAGTAAAAAAAAACTATACAATGATTTTTACACAGATGAAATTATAAAATCTCTATTAACTATTTGTTGTATTATGTGCTCTTTTAAAATGAAAAAACACAGTTTTCCCAAATTTACTTTCAATTGTTCTTCACAAGATTGTTAAAATTGCACAAATACTTTTAAATAATGTATTATTTAATCAGAAAGTGAATGAGATTGTTTATTTCACTTTAAGAACTAAAACAAACAGTAGACTAATTCAAGTGGATAATGAATTTTTTATTCTATTTCATATTCTTGCTTTACCATGGTCCAATATGAAAACAAATATGCTTGAAAATAATAAATAATAATTATAATTTAAAGAGAAATGAACTTAATTGTACTACATTACATAGAGTATTCTATTTAAGAGCCAACGAATGAATGAATTTCAGTGACAGAAATACAAATTCTCTTATCACATTACTTGTAACGAAAATATACAGTAGACTCTCGCTCAATCGGCTCTTTTTCAATCGGGCGAAAAATGTTGTTGACAATTTTCACGTTTAAATTTGAAGCTTTGCTCAAATTCGCTGTAGCTCTTCCTATTTTATCGTGATTCTTTATAATTGAGCGCTTTTTGTAGAATTTACAAAGGCTTTGATGCCCAAATCTATCGATAAACCGGATCACATTTTGCCCCAAATGCCCAATTGAGAGAGAGTCTACTGTAGTGCTAAAAAGGCGTTTGAAACACTATCCAGGTTAACTCGCTCCTTTGAAAATGAAATTAAATTGTAATATCAACACAAGAGATAGCAATTTTAGCATGTAACAAGCTTTTTTCCCTGAATTTCTCATCTATTTAGCCTGATGGGGCTTTCTCGGAATATCAACCGGTTCAACTTCGTCATCGCGTGGATGAATTTGCCAATTGGGGTGTAATGTTGCGAATATCGTTAATAAAATCATGTCGCTCTTTAAATTTCTGCATGAGCGAAATTGCTTAATTTTTTTCGCGTCGGAGTCTCCCGTGCAACCTGCCATTAAATTGGTTCCCATTTGGCAAAGGTCTTTCAGCGTTCTGAGAAAAGGTGTAATCCGGCAGAGAGGTAGGCATTTATTGTCTGGTGAGGTGTCTATTTCAAGGCTTGGATCTGGGGAGTGAGAGTGGGTAGTATAACTGTGCAGTCGCCGGTGAATGATTCAGACCCCCCCCCCCCGTCGAGGGGTGCACAATTGGTGGTGTTTTGGAGTCGATGGGGGAAGATTGGCGGTAATATATTTTTTATTGCGTCGTCGTCGCCGTTTTGTCTGTGACTGATTCATGGGGAAAAATTCAAAGAACTCTGGAGACACATCCATCTCATTCGCTCCCACTTGTCGGGCACCCGACCATTGAGGATGTGTAGGCATTATCTCTGGGAATCCTTTCACATCCCACCATCTCGCATCGGGATTGTGTAAGTTTTTTTTCCCCAGTGTTCCGACATGGTTAAATTGAATGCTTAGTGGGGTGTGGGAATGAATCAATCTTTGATTGATTGATTGCAAAGTGATGATCGTCATGTTTTTCTCTTGCAACACTCATCCCCAAACCACTGCGAACCATCTGAAATGAGGGCCAAGTGTAAATAGAGGTTTTTTCTTCATTTCATGCAGCACTTTTCCCTCGTCTTTCACTCACACTTATTGCTCTATATCAATCGACATTGTGCCAGAGGGTTGAATTTGAGACTGTTACATAGTGAATGTCACCAATTTCTAGGAAATTTTCCACTTTCAGTACTTTCAATATCTAATATCGTATAAAACAGGGAATTTTCAGTTGTTTATAAACAGATTCATAACATAATCTCTTTATTATAAGGATCCATTATTTAAGAGGATGTAGTTTTATGACCTACACTAGAAAAAATTATGTTCACATTTGAAGGAAATTGCCTACGCTTCTGTGGAAAAAACTGTCAAATATGGACATAATTTTCCTTAGTATGTAGAGGCCGTGAGTAAATTCCAACCAAATATTTTAAACCCCGCCCCTTTAAAAGCTCTGAAAAATCCAAAATAAACAATTTGAATTTTCAATATTTAATTATCGTGAGCTGCAAGAATTATAAAAGCAATTGATTACTATCAATTTATTCATGGGGGGGGGGGGGGGCAGGATCTAAAACATCCATCCTATAACTTTATAATGCGGATGCTTCTTTAACTTTAACTTCTTTAACTAAATCAGTTTTGTCAGGTTTTATGGCCTCTACACACTGGAGAAATTTACAAAGGGGTAATAGGTACATCAATCCATGAAGGAACAAGGCCTTCCCGCAAGGGGATTCCAAGACGAAATTTATGTCCATATTCAAGCAAATTTCCTACGCTTGTGTAGGTAAAAACTCTGGACATATATTTCTCTTGTGTGTAGGGTAAAGGACAATGGGCAAAAATGGTCTATGGTGCGACCACCAATAAGACCTATATCATTGAATAGGCCACGGGGGCCACGGTATAGGTAACAACTTTTGTTTCGGGACCAAAGTTCTAAACCATGGGGGAAAACTTCTAGAGCAAAGACACTATTTTCGTAGAAGAAAAATAATCTATTATATGAAATGTGCGCATTTATATTGTCTGTTTTTAAGGAAAAGAATGAATTGTAACATAAAATACATTAAATTACTGTATATTCTCGAAATGGACAAAAACATATATCTTTAAAATGCATAACATGCGTAGGAGGACACTGAAACATAGGGGTTCAAAGTCTAAACTTTAAACCTTATATCTCAGAGATTTATCAACCGAATTTAATCAATAAATACTCAATCGAAAGGTCACGAAAAATCCTACAAAATGACGGTATAGATAAGTTCACAAGTCGACCGCAAGGGGCGCTCCAGGTTATCAAAATTTTCAATTAACAAGAAATGTGTTAAGTTTCGAAAGTACTCAACCGATTTTAATGATCTTATAATATGCATGTCTGATGCTTTTAATGTGTTATAGAGAGAGATATGGCCGAATTGTATTCATCGATTTCAGTAGAATCATTTCATATTTTTTACTTATTTTTCTAACTGTGATTTATTTTTTTATTTGTTTTTTTTTAAATTTTCTATTGAAATCGTAATCAGATTTTATATGACTGAATAGCCTTCCATAAACCTTGTGCGTATGCCGAGTTTCAGCCTTTTACCTTTTCTCAGAGAGGAGTTATATTGGAAAAAGTCCTCATTTTGTATAGCGACTGCTGGAAGGAGTGGCAGGGGGAAACGTATATATACACGATTAAAGAGCTTTGATTAAATTGCCCTTGAACATATGCTAAGTTTCTGATTTCTACTTCTTTTCACAGAGAAGTTATAGTGGAAAAAGTCCACATTTTGTATGGGAGCTACTGGATGGAGGGGTGGGGGAAGGGGGTAGTATCCATGGATAAATAGCTTGAGTCGTACATTGACTCCATACCGAATTTCAAGATTTAGCTGATGTTGAGTAATTCGATATCAAAATTGTATTTTTTCGAAAGGATTAAGGCGAATATCGTCCTGGGTCTCGGTAGTTTTTCATCCTACACTATTACCTATAAAATGCGCCTAGTCCCATCTGTGGTCGCCACATAGACCAACTCCCATACATTTTTGCCCAATGTCCTTTCTCTTGTAAATGCGAGAGAGTCCATTGTGAGTTAAACCATTAGAGTAAAACCCATCTAAATTTTGATATTTTTCTCAATTTCAATAATTTTTATTTTTAATACTAAATACTGAAAAATCCTTGAACTTGAACGTTTAAAGAATGGTTTGAAGGTCACGCATCGCTAAAATTTGAAGTTTCGATAATTTTAATTTCGTTGATATGTAAAATTTTTACAATTTAGACTTGTCATATTTTTTCTGAGCATATATACTGATGAATTCTAAGAGACATCAAGAATTTTGCTACCTAGGGGGAAGTAGGGTAGCTTTGAATTGCAACTGAGCCTTATCAACATACAATTCGCCTTCACAATTGGTTTTCGGAGCTAAATTATATCATGATAAGGTTCAATTTCATTTAAAAATAGGAGAATAAAATTCTATTTTAAAGGTGTCCCAATTGAAAGGTACCCCACTTCCCTCTAATTATGCTTACATCAAGATACAATTATGATTAGAGCAACATCAAAAGGAATCAAGCAATTTTTTAAAGTTGTTCTCTGATAAATATTCAATAAACTCAAGTATGATTGTATAACCCTTCGTTGTGATACGAAGTACCATGGGAAATGCTAAAACCATCATTTACTCCCAGTCTCTTTTCATCTCCTGGAGCATTTTTCACAGAAGAACCTTTGAACAGTGTTTTCCGTGGATAAGTACTTTAGTAAGGGTGCTCAAGTGTTGTTTGTCGTCTCACTTTTTAATTGAACGCCACGGAAAAGGAGCACATTTTGTGTTAAGAATTTAGCTCATTGACAGTGGCACGAAAGGCAACAAAAAAAAATAAATTGATTTTCAATGGTGTCAAATTGAATTTTGAATTTGGCACTTAAAATGCTCCTTTGTCTCGTGAGAAAGACCCTCTCGTTCCTAAGAGTGGAAGCATGACACAAAAAAAAAGTAAATGGTATACTTTCCCAAAGTCGTCAGGTGCTGGAGACAAGATTAATTTTCATATGGGGGATCTGAGAGTGTGCAAAATTTATTGTGAAGTATCTTGGGGATGAAAGTACCCCCAAAGATTTGTCCAGAGTAAAAAAGTGGAGAAATCTAGTTTTGGAAAGACCATGGTATTCACCTGATTGCGTTGCGATGTGAAAGACACAAATTCATCACTTACCTTATTATTTCGATAAAAGCCACCATTTATCCTGGTGTATTTCGGCTCTTGTTTCATGCCATCTAAAATCGTACACAAGGACAACCCTTCTGTGTACTAAACCCTTTGGATGCTCACCCTCTGTATCCTCCTTCTGCAAAATTGTTTTGATGCCGACCCAACAAACATACGGACATGTAGAATGGGGGAGGAAGATCAGAATACGACAATCCAGAAGGGTGGTCGATGGCACAGAATGTGGAGGATGCCGCACGAAAGGGTTCCAGGTTAAATGGGATTTCAGTCATATCAGTTTTTTGCGCTTTTGCTTCCTTCTTTCGAGCCATCTTTGGCCCAGGAACCGAATAAATTCAGGGGGGTATGGGCAGTATAGACGAAGAGAAGTGGGTATATGAGCAAGATAAAATGTTCTCCCCATTTTATCGATATTGCTACAAAGTAAAATGGGGATATGGCGTAAAATATTTGTAGTGTTCGTCAAGCATTTCATGGGTCTCCCCAACTCATCCCAAAACCCAAACCCCTGGTCCCGTCCATACCCGCTTCCGAAGGGTGGCTTTCAATTCCCTCTCGGCGACAAATTGAGTTGGCCAATTTATGGACCATTTTATTGTACACGCACGCGGGGTAGATAACCATGAAGTACATGATCTGTATAAAAATTTCTCATCAAAATATTTGCTCGCCGGGAGGCGTTAGTCAGCATTATATTTGTAGTCGAGATTTTCCACCTGATAGCGAAATAGAGCCCGGCTGGTGGATTCCCTTCCCTGTTCGCGGCAAATTCATATTTCCCGCCTCTCGCTCCAAGCAAGGCCTTTTACCGGTGGTATAGTTCTGTTGCCCGCCGTGTGGGGGATTGGTTGACAGGAGACACTGTCAGTCAGTCGGTAACATGGCCTGAAAGAGTACAGTTGGGGGCACAGAGCTGGGTCGCTGCCGGGCAATTGGCCGCGATAAGCCTTGGCCTCCTTAAGGAATCTTTCAGGGCAGAAGCCCGGCTACAAGTCAGAAGTGGGATAAGTATCCTCCCACAGGTGTAATAGTGAAAATTTTGTGATTTTCCAGTCGGCGGGAGGACAGCGGCTGATGGCGTCAGTAAGCAGCAAAGATGAGTACAAGAATTTTGCATTGTATTTTATTTCAAACAAGTAGGGAGTTGTTTGGGGGGATTTGAGCAAGGGCTGAGGGATCTCTAGCTCTAGAAAATGGGGGCTCAATGGTTTTCTAGAGGATGATATGAGCTCAAGTCGGAAAGCAGGAGAAATGTAGGGGAAATAATATTTTAGCACATTCAAGACTCACAGCATTTTAGAACAGTTTGAATGTGTTGAAAATTAGATGGCGCTATCAATAATGCTGTAAAATTGTTTTGACATTTCTGAGAGGGGAAATTAGTGTTTTCATTTGATTTTCCTATTTATGGACAAAATTAGAAAAACTACAATAAAAGAAAGATTGAATCATGATTATAAAAGTGCTGGGAAGATGTTTTGATGTATGCGATTCGTAGAAAGGAGGGTTTTCCACAGTGCGTCTCAGGAAAGTGGTCGTGCGATTGCAGAATGCATGGAGATTTGTCACGCAGAGAATTAGACAACTGGACAGAGGGAATGAAAATTCTACGGACAACGAGATCGCTGGAGAGAAGTGGAGTGAATGATCTCAGGGTGCTCCTTCCTTCAGAGGAAATGAAAGACATGGTGCTGGATTTTGTCAAGAGGAGTAAGTTGCATGACAACAGAGAGGAAATTTCGGGTGCTGGATGGTCTTATAATAGTGCACCATGGGGCCCGGATCGGAGAGGTTGTTGTCAATTTGTGGAGCCTGTGGTTGCTGCTTCGAACCGATGGTATTAGAGAGAAGGATTAAATCAAAGGAAGGTATTCTGGTTCCAAATTTGGTGAAATTCTCTGGTACAGTTGATTAAGGGGAAATACGACAGAAGACGATGGCATGAAGATATATTCAGGCTCTTGATA
Source organism: Phlebotomus papatasi (assembly GCF_024763615.1). NCBI lineage: Eukaryota > Metazoa > Arthropoda > Insecta > Diptera > Psychodidae > Phlebotomus > Phlebotomus papatasi. Next base: position 44,470,828 of record NC_077223.1, read on the forward strand.
ATCTTGCAACTAGACAAATGGAAGTTTTCTCTGAGCTGAAGTGATATTTGGAAGTGCAGTTTCCGAAGACCTTTGAGAAATCTCAAATAGATTTGATTTGACTGGGATTCAACAGAAAATGAAGGCAAGGATGAAGAAGAAAGGAAGCCTATGAGGAATTACATATATCACACGCATGCAAGGACAAAATGGACGTAAATTAACAAATTTAGTGATAAAGATTCGAATGTTGCTGTGAAGCAAAGGAATAATGTGCGGATTTTCCGGTGAAACTCAGGGAGACGAGATCTGTAGTGAGGCTGGATGAGGCATGAAAGATATACTTGTCGAAGTGGAAATGTGTTCTCAATAAAATATCGTGGTGTCTTATCTAATGTGGAGGAATTATAGACAAGGAAGCAACTTGTGTCCATTTTGAAGGTATTAACAGGAACTTGGAGTGTTTCCGATGGTGGGAGAGGAGCATGCTTTCCGCCAGGACATAAAATCATATCCTGATTTTGGTTAAGAATATTGACGCTAATTTATCGTTCGAGCTGTGAGTGATCTTGCCAATTTGATAAGAACTTATGTGGAGACTTCTGGCGTCTTGGAATGAGTTGATATACTATTAAAAATTAATTAATAATTTTGGAATTTGTTGTTACTGACGTTGGAATTGGATTTCTCTGGAGGTGGAAGTTAAATTGATTTTAGTCACCAGAGTCATAGTGTGTCAGATGTTGCACGTCATAAGGAGTTTTGTCATTTCAAGGATTAAGAATTGAATTGGATCAGAGTGTTGGAAGAGGCACTGGTGCTGAACATTTCCAAGTATATTCATCGAATGTTACCATTTCCATTGCCTTAGAAGCAAGAGCAAAGAGAGTTCCAAAAGTGAGAAGGAGATATGAGAAACTGAGTAATGTCCTTAAATGAAACATCTTCATTTGTCGATGGATTGAGAAGGATGCTAACTATTGATGGTAAGAGTTCTTTTAGAACTGGATCTCACGTCTGAATTAGAGCAAAAGGACAGTGGCCCAAGATTATTTCGATTACGTTGGGTAGTTATTATTTTGTCCACCATGGTAACCAGAAACACTGATTCGGAGGATGGTTAATCTTTAAGGATGTAGTGATTGTAGTAGGACTGTTGGACTTGGGGGAGTTGGACGGAGAGGGCCCCCTCCTGACGAGGGCTCTTTTGAACCGATGGTTCCAATTAGTGTGCAATTGGGGTGGTGAATCCGAGGGGTGCTATAATGGCTAACTGCAAAGGCATTATATCGGTAGGCTGCGCCGATAGATGGAGCAGTGAGCGCCAATGGATTGTTTCGAAGGCGTATACGAGTCGGCTCTTCAGTTGGACTTCAGTCCTGAAAATGTGGGGACGCATGACTCGCGGCTCTTGGAATGGTTCCAAGGAGGCTTCCCTTCCGGGAGGCTAGCGTGGAAGGGTGCTTCAACATGTTCCGATGTAGGGGTTGTAATATTCGTGCTACTTGTTGGTTAACACCGGGTAATCGTGGAATCTTGTTATAAAATAAACAGTACTGGAATAAATTAAATAAATTGATCAAAGAAGTTGAATCTCAATAACAAGAAATATTTCCTTCGGAGGTACTGGCACAAAATAGTTTAGGTTAGTTGGGGGTCGAAGTCAACTTAGTGAGTAAATAAAATAATGTGCTGTGAATAATGTCACCATTATTGTTCATACTATGGACAAGATTATGAAAAGTCGAGAGCCATCACCTCTTTGCAGATAATTTGGTTCCTTTTGGATGTTCCGGAAAATGCTTCAACGCAAACTTGACCGATTTATAAATGGTTGTGCCTAAACAGATATTAAGGTGAACATGGAAGTAATGGTGATTTCGTGATGGTCTGTACAATGCATTCTACATGTTAGTGGAGGTGGAGACCCATTAGAAAGGGGGAGAAGTTCAAGAATCTCGAGGTATTATTCACGAGTGATTGTAGGATGGACACCGAACTATCGTCGCGAATCGGTTAAGCTTCTGTAGTAAGCTTCTGAGGAGGGCCAAGCTTGTTCGGTTGACTAAAGTATCTATTCTCAAGGCTGTGTTTATTCCTATTCTCACGTATCGTTATGAGATTTGGGTGACAACCGAAGATTGGTTGAGATGAGGTCCCTCCGGACGACTAAGGGAGCGAGGAACGTGGCCGTTCGTGGAGAACTGGGAGTCGTAGAGTTCCTTCTTCGAGTTAAGAAATCACGACTTCGATGGTGTGGATGTGGACCTTTTCAGCATATGAATGAAGAGGGATTACCCAGAAAAGCTGCGTGGGCCATTTTTGGGAGGTGTCGATCTCGGGGCGAACCTAGGACGGGGTGGCTGAATCAGGTTCAGGATCTTGCCTGGGAGCGCTTTGGCATTGACCGTGAGCACCTTCCCAATGTGGCGGAGGATTGGCAGGCGTGGGCTACTAATCTGGATGTCCTAAGCCACCTAGAGATAAGTGGTTGAAAATATGATGTTGGTGATGGTATTGAATTAAATATCCAGATTTGAGCTAATACTATTGCCATAATTCAACAAAGAAGTAATTCCTCAGAAGATGGTGAATTGGTTGAGAATAGAATGATAATGTTGGTAATGGAACTGGTTAGGAATACTGTTCGAAATTTATCGTGATCTGAAATAATTTGAGAAAGGATTGATCGAATCAATTTCACGAGTTGAATATTCAAATTTTATTATTGACTCAAAGGGTACCAATTCAAAGATGGATGGATTGGTTAACGGTTGAAGTCAATCCACGGTATCTGAAGTAAAGTAATGTGGTGCTTGCTGATTAATAGAATACATTAACAGTGGGTAATATGGATTACAAATATTCTGAGTTATATTGGGTAACTGTTATTGTATATATATGTTCTTTTCAATTGATCCTGATTTTCTAATACTTTGTAATCGATTATCTTGCAGTTGTTTGAGACATAAGGTACTCCAGATGAAATTGACAAGGGTACAGGTCCAGAGATTTTGATGAAAATGAGGAAGCTGGAGATATATAAGGGGGCATGAATCTCGAAAGGTGTTCAATAACCAGTGCTAAGAGAGGATTGCAACAAGTGTAATGGTCAATGCTATAAGGATCATTGACTAGCAATCACTGCAGACTTCTGAACAGTTTTGATGGATCCCGACAATCAACTGAGAAAGCACGGATGAACACCACAACCGATGTGGTAAAACCCCAATATAGCAGTGTCGATCTGGTAGAAATACCAGATAGGCGCACATTTCGTCTAAAATCCGTGTAAGCAGTTATGGATAGAGGGCTGCGGATGGACGCAAAGTCTAATGCCGTAGCAGCCGATGCAGTACTGTCGGTTTGGGAGACATCCCAGACAGGTGTACAGTTTTGCTTGAAATCCGTGTAAGCAGTTACGGATAGAGGGCGGCGGATGGACGCAACGGCTAACGCCGTAGAAGCCCGATTCAGTACTGTCGGTTTGGAAGATGTTCCAGACAGGTGTACAGTTCTGCTTGAAGGTCAGGGTAAGCAGTCACGGACAATGGGGCGCGGATGGTCGCAATGGCTTATGCCATAGAAGTTCCCCGGGCAGTTCTGTCGATCCGATGGGCATTCTGGATAGGTGTACAGATCTGCTAAAACCCGGGTAAGCTGTTACGGGTAAAGGGGCGCGGACGGTCGCAATGGTTGATGCCATAGAAGTCCCCGAACAGTTCTGCAGGTTCGGTGGGTATTCCGGACAGGTAAACAGATCTGTGGAAGCCTGGATAAGAAACCAGAAGTAAGCGGGGTGCGGATGGTTGCTATAGCTTATGCCATAGAAGATCCCCGAGTAGTTCTGTAGATCCGGTGAACACTATGGACAAGTGCACATTTCTGTGGATCTCGAATAAGCAGTTACACATAGAGAGCACAGATGTGTACTTGTACTGATGTAAAATTCTGTATGGTTTGGTGGAGTTTCCGGATAAGTGTGCAGTTCTGTTGGAATTCTGGGATGCAGTTATTGTTAATGGGGTGCGGAGAAGTTTCCAACACAGTACTGTAATTTTGGATTGGAATAATTCTGTAAAATCTGGGGAGAGGCGTAATGGATAGTGAACGCGGAGTAGTAGTGTTGTAGTACGGCAGAAGCTCTTTAACATAATGCTGGTCTGGTATTCACTTACAACAGATGGATAGTTGCTTATGGCAAGCATTCTGAGCACTATGGTCGAAGTTGTTTGGAATGGACTATGCTGATAATGAAGAAGCATATTGCATGTCATATGTACAGGAAGCAACTGCGGCAGCTGTTGGAGCTGATTCACGAAGGAGTTCTTGAGGCCAGAGCCAGTCACCGAAAGGGAAAATTTATTTGAAAGTAGTACCTAGGCAATGGTGTTATAGGCGCTATACATCCCTTTTGGTACTGACTACACCGAGGACGGTGAGTCGTCGGATGGCCGAATTGTAGTCGAGATTTTCCACCTGATAGCGAAATAGAGCCCGGCTGGTGGATTCCCTTCCCTGTTCGCGGCAAATTCATATTTCCCGCCTCTCGCTCCAAGCAAGGCCTTTTACCGGTGGTATAGTTCTGTTGCCCGCCGTGTGGGGGATTGGTTGACAGGAGACACTGTCAGTCAGTCGGTAACATGGCCTGAAAGAGTACAGTTGGGGGCACAGAGCTGGGTCGCTGCCGGGCAATTGGCCGCGATAAGCCTTGGCCTCCTTAAGGAATCTTTCAGGGCAGAAGCCCGGCTACATATTGATATCACACCACGCACTTGCCTCCATCTTGGCATCTATTTCATGTATCATAATGGGAAAATTACACAGATAACGATTGTATCAAATCTGATATATCGCAACTTCAATCTCTAGTGTGCTAAGGAGAATATGAATTTATGCATTAAAGCTGTTATCTGATTCTGAGACCACTCTATGTCATCTAATACTAATATAAAATGATGATGGAATATCCTTGGCCTTTGAGCTAGCCGTAAACTATGTCCTATATCTAATATAGATTTTATTCGCAGCACAAGTTACACATTATTCTAGCCTACGCGACTTCCTACGCAATGTTGCAATTGAAAATCTGCCTAATTTTCTAAAATACTTTTATATTTTTTTTATTTATTTGTTTCAGAACGACCAAGAATTAAATCAAATTTTAATTAGTTATTATTAATTCATTATTGTAAACAATATCAGTCCTTGAATAATATAGAAATGTGAATCTGAAAGAAATTTTACTGCTACTGATTCCATTTCGTATTTACAATGTTTTGCATTTGAAATAGAAAATTACTTGTTCTTCCAGTTAAAATAATTAAATTTAGGTTGATTTTTCAACAGATTACACATCTGACTAATTATACATGAGCCTAGGAATAAACATCACCATTTTAATTCAATCCCTACCACAAGGATTGAGATGTAAAAATTTAAAAATCGAAAATTTTGTTTTCACACTACCGTCCCTATAGTGCCCTAGAGGTGATCAATTTAATTTTGAAAAGTTCCAAAGAGATGTAACATTTTATGGTATCTTGAATGTCATGACTAACGATTAAATTGTGATAATTATATTGGATATTTTAGTCATTCTAATATTTGTTTAAATTCTTATAGCTCGGGCCAAAAAGTTTCATCACCGAAAGATTTATTTTAATGAAAAACTAATGTTTGTCTACAATGTATTAATAGTTCAACGATCTAACTCGCTAAAAGAGCACAACTTTTGATAAAATATAAAACTGCGAAGAGGATGTGAATAAGATACATCTCAAATAAGAATAATTTAATTTTCCATTATAATTGGTAAATTTTGTATCTAATGGCCTATACACACTAGAGAAATTTATATCTTACAGTGGTGCCCATAATAATAGAATCAGCTCCGCAAAGACCACAATTTTACCATGAGCATTTTTGTTTATTCCAATCCGTTGAAATAATTTTGACATAGAAATGTTCAAATAATTACCTTACGTCAGTTAAGTGTTGTTCTGGCCGCTAGAGGTCCCTATTTTTCACAGAATATATCAATAGTGAAATTTGGTTTGAACAACACAATAGGACCACTTTTATTTAAATTAAATAATGTGGTCTATAAATCAGATAAGTTTAAATAAAGTCATATTTAGAAACCATGACAGTCTTCCAGTTTTTTTGGCCGAACTGAATTTCACTATTGACGTATTCTGTGTAAAATAGAGACGTCTAGCGGCCAAAACAACCCTTATTCTACGATTCTAACAATTTGAAGATTTCTACTGCAGAATTATATCAACAAATTGGGAAAAAATACAAAAGTTTAAAAAATATAAGCTTTGCAAAATTATTCTATTATTTTGGTCGCCACTGTATATTCAAATAAATTTCCTACACTTGTGTAGGAAAAATTCTCAAATATGGGTATAAATTTTTGTTGATTAAAAACTAGTCGAATTATGCGTTATTCTCAACAAATATTTTCCATTTTCATGAATATGCCGATTATAATAACTTGATTGCAGTCGCAACTGAGGTGCACTATTAGAAAACAATAATATCTATAAATAATGATATTTAGAATAATTTGCAATTTTCAGTCGTAAAATAGCTTAATCTGAAAACTGTAGAATGAGATCATGTTTAGTTTTCCAGTTATTGAATTCAAAGCCCGGCCATGCTAGTGTTTTTTATGTATTTCTGAGATGCCAAAATGATTCATAACTTCTAAATTTTCCATTTTCCAATAAGATTTCACTAGTTTTATGCAGTGAAATTGTACTTTTTGCATTTTAAAATTAATATTTACTGATTATGAGAATGCGCACTACCTTCGGACGACTCAAGCTTCAGACAATTCATTTTTTCTCTATGTTCCTTATAAATTTCACCTAAAACTATTTTCTCAAAATTTGAGGCATTGGACATTTTGAAAATATAATATTATAATGGACCAAATTCATTTATAACACGTTGAAAAAATGAATTGTGCGAAACTTAAATCGTCCGAAGGTAGCTTTTGACCTAGGGGAATTCTCTAACGATATGACAATGTCATTTGACAAATTTTCATTTTAAATTCTGGAGCAGAACAACATTAAAGCCTAGTGAGCATCTAATGGCCATTGTATAAGCAGCTGTTTGAAACTTTCAATAACTGATGAGTCAGGATTTTTAAATTGTTCTTCAGAAATTACCACATAAAAAAATTAAATTTGTTTTATGACATTGTCATACTGTTACAGAATTCCCATACTGGTCACAATTACCTTAGTCAAATTGATCAAAAACTGCGTTTTTTTATCAAGAAGAAGTAATTTCTAATAAGTTTTTCGTGAAGTCCTTTCTATTTAGCTCCCTCTTCATAATTTGCCGCACTACACTACACTTTTAAAAATTCTTAATTACAAAGCTTCAAAGTATTTCAATATTTTTTTTTGATATTTAGATTTACGTTTTAATATTTTTTGGATTTTTCAAAGTAATTATTAACATATAAATAATGCTGAATGAAAACTTTGGTATTTACCATTTAATGTAGAGGATGTCAAATTCTTAATTTTTAATATTTATAATTCGAAAATCAAAATTCTAATTTGTAGCAGCCCTATTGAGACAGTGACCTATTTTCGTAGTTTCACTTACTAGATAAATTTTAATTTAAACTTTAAAGTACCTCTGCTCGATGCATTGACGATCCGGAAATGCTTAAAATAATCAAAATCGCAAAGTTTTATGAATCAAACTTGTACTTTTGCCAGATTTTAGTGTATCCTACTACTTTCAATTCCATCCTATCATCTTTTCACTCCTTGTTTGAGTGAACTTTCTTGGTGTCTTTGGTGGAATGTCTTCGTGTCTGAGGCAGAAGTAGCAGTTTCCCAAAGTACATAAATTACATGCAAACACGATTATGAAAGGGAAAAAGGATTCATGGGGATAGATGTGTGTGCATTTCAGCAAATATGAGTTCTAATGTTCGTCATGGGTTGTTCACTGAAAAGACGATGGGTGGATTTTCGTGCAAATACACCTCATCTGTCGCGTCTTACGCCCATTTCCATAAGCTCTCACTCTGTGCAGCATTGGATTAATACAATTTTCAAACTGGGCGCAAGAACTTGTGCAAGATTTATGCACAGAGCTGCCGCTGGCATTACCTATATTTGAACAACTATATTACGTTCTGTGTGCATAGCCCCAAGCCATTTATCAGAGTATGTGAGGACCAAGTGAAAGGATCTGGGAGATCCAAGATGAGTGGGTGGGTGTGAATTTTCATGTGGCGGCAAAGTGCTATTGCATTTAAAGCAAAAGGCCCTACCATATCAACCAAGTACTTTTTCCCACAATTTCCCCAGCCCCTAACACAATCCAGCTGGGGTTCCCATTTATTCACAACCAGGCTTTCGGGATGAGCTTCAAAAATGTCCACTGTATGGGAAATTTTCTGGCCATGAGAGTGTAAAGTGATATAAAATCGATAGATGCCAGAAGGAAAATATTCATTTTTTTTTTTCAAAATTATAGTTTGGATAAAACTTTTCGAGCAATATAGAAATATGAGAAATTAGAAAACTATTGCACTTGCAAAAGCATGGACCTTCACAAAAAAAACATATACACCTCAATAGCACACTCCAAAGCGATAATTAAAAAAAAAACAATCCTCAGAGCCAAATATGTTTCAAACTTCAGCCAATGGCCATTATTTCAAATTGAGCTTTCAGCAACTGAAGCAGTTGTTACTTGAAAACAAATAACCCAATTATTCGGATCAATGGAGAAAATATTCCATTCAATTTTCAAATATGGACCTTTTTCCATGTTCTTCATTTCCATTTTGGCAATATTCTTTTGATGTTGGATTTCATGTTTCGGTCTAGCTCACAGTTGAAGATGCCAACAGGGACAGGCAATCATTATGCAAAACTGAGTTTTGTTTTATTTAAACAAAACAAAAATAATACATTTTTGAATGACTGTCTTATATTTGTATTCAAATAGAAATTTAATTATTTCCTTTGTGAAAATATTTTAAAATATTGAGAACTGTGAAAATTTTCCAAAAAAATAAAATAGGAAAATCACATGAATGTGTACAGATTCGAACAGCTGCACAAAAGCAATAATTCCTATAGGATTATCGTTCATGTGAAAAGCCTGACTATGCCATAACATCAAAATTCATTTTAAAAACATCATAGGAATAGTACGATTGAATTAAAAAATTAATAGTTAAGGTAAAGTGCCCTCAAGTCGGCCGGTTTCTCAATTCGACCGGTAGATTTATTTATTCAATTTAGAGGAGACTTGGGCAAAATTTGTCAAAACGAAAATTTCAATTTTCACTATTTTCTAAAATAAAAGAGACTGAGGCTTGAAATTTTTATTGTATATAGCCTTCATGAACCTTCTTAAACTTGCAAAGTTTCAAGGGATTCGAAGAAGGATAATGTAAAATAAAAAATAATGAAATTTTGAGCCCTATTTATGGAATATTTGGCTTACAGAAAATATCAATACTGATTAGCTCAATTTGAGCACATTTCTCGTTAAGATAGAGAAAAATTATCTTCGACAAAGTTGTAGAGGAATAAATTACCTATAAAAATATGTCTATTTGATATTTTTAACGTTTGCGAAAGTAAAAGGTCACAAATTATCCGAAGGCTGACAAAATTTGCCCCAGCGATTTTGAGAATCTCCACAAAATCGACTTTTAGAAAATGATTCAAAAATCACATTTCTTTCGAGATAGAGGAAAATAGTCTTCTGCAATATTGTAGAGCAGTAACTTTCCTAAAAAACGTTTAAGTTTTCTCAGAGCTCGTGAAAGAATTAAATATGAGTTTAGACAAGTTTTGCCCCAGTCTCCCTATTTATAATTGCACTAATATTTGGCGTATGATCTAACATTAATAGATCAATTATTCCATAAATAAATACGAATCAGTGACAATTTTACAGAAATTCAGCATCAAACATTCCAATATTGACCACCGGTCGAGTTGAGGAACCCGTTGACTCTGGGGCACTCTACCTGAATTCTATTACGGCACATTTAAAACAAATTTGAAATTATTTGACTTTTCTGATTTCAAAAACTTTGATAAGTGAAGAATTAAAAAAAAAACATTATAAAGTCTAGTTCTATTTAAATATGGGAGAAAAAGTCCATTTCCAAAGGTGTCCCATTTCCCCCTAATCTCAAAACACATAGCCACGCCCCTGGCAGGTTGCCTGAAATTTGAAGCCACTTTCTCATACTTCGATTTAAATTTATATGGGAATTTTTTTGCACTCGCGACCGTTACACTAAATAACAATAAAGTGAGAAGTTTTTCCTTATTATAAGATACCTTTCCGTATGTAGGGATAAATATACTAAATTTTTGTTTAAATAAATTTTTTCCTCGGAGCACTGTGAGCTGAGTCCGAGATCAATTTAGGAATTGGCTTCAAATAGCTCCATAAAAAAAATTAACTTACCACATGCTTGCACATAGCCAAATACATTTTTTCTGTTTTTTTTTCTTTTTTTTAATTTCTACAATTTTATCTAACAACATACCAATTATGTAGTACGAGATAGCTTTTTGTCTTAATAGAAGACCCTTTTGTTTCTTCTAAACCAAAATGCATTTTCAAGAACATTTTTTTTAGTTTAATTGAATTTGACTTAAAGTTCTTAAACAATGCGTGTCAGAGAGATGAAATAATATAATATCGTTAGGTCGTGGAAATAAAAGATTTCATATTCTGTTCTCCTAAGCAATAAATTTGTATAAGAATAGCAATACTTCAAATCAACCGATATGAAAGAATAGATATGGTAGATATATTATACATCATGTGTATCATACATTAGAACTTGTACAATAAATTTGAAATATGCAGTTTGAAGGGAAATATTAGGTGAGATTCTTAACAATCTCACCTACTATAATCCTAACAAAATTTCATGTCCTCCGATCGCGCTCAAACTTGGCCAAAATGTGTTTCGCCACTTCCTGATCACGAATATATGGGGGGCTAAGTTACGTTCCCGGCCGGCCGGCCGGCCGTCCGGCCGCTCTTTGGAGCTTAATAGCTCCTAAACTAAAAAAGATATCGACTTGCGGTTTTCGGCAAAGGTTATATATCGCATGAAAATTGCAACTTGGTGCATTGACCCCCCACCCCCCACCCCTCCTTCCGCCATTTTGAAGACCCCCCTTTTTTTGTTTTCTCAATAGCTCCGCCCCTATGGCATCGATCGGGCTTAAATTTTAGTATGTTATAGCTGGGCCTTAGAGCTTTCCATCAATACCAAACTTAAGGTCCCCCGACCCCCCTGACCCGAGCTATAAGGGTCCAAAAAAAATTTCTTAAAATGGCCATAACTCCGGTTCTAATTGTCAGAATTTAAAAAATGAGGGCTTTTTGGAAAGCTCTCGTGAAATGCCACTTCCTCTTCTAACATCGCAAGTTCATAAAACCACCGCTAGGGGCGCTATTATTAAAAAGAAAATTTTTAAATATTAAAAGTTAAATAACTCAAAAATTCCTTATGCAATCGGGCTGAAATTTTAGTATGTTGTAGCCGTTGATTATACCTATCAAACAAAAAAAACCTTAAGTCGATCCATAACCCCTGACCCGAGCTATAAGGGGTCAAAGTTCGAACATTGACCGGCCTCTATCTCCGGTTCTAATTAACATATCGACATAAATTTTACCTTTTTGGTTTCGTCTCGATGAGCACTTTCAGATGGAAGTTCAAAAACTCACCACAGGTGGCGCTGTGATAGCGTCAAAATTCATCGAAATTCAAAGACATTTTTCTCAAAAACGGCATTGTGCAAGTTAATGAAATTTTAGTATGTTGTAGTCCAGTCTAGGACGTTTCCAAAATGGTGCGTATGCGCGCTGTGGTTTCAATAGAACCGGAGATATGAGGGGTCAAAGTTCACGAAATTCAAAAAATCATATCTCCGGTTCTATGTGACGGATTTTGATGAATGAGGGCTTAAACGAAAGATCTTACCAAATGCTACAACTTTCTAGAATATTTGAACTTCGTGGGACCAACACCAGGGGCGCCACAGTCGAAAAACCAATTTCAATATCACATAACCTCAATTATCTCGACTGTCGCTGAACCGATTTTGATGATTACTTCGACATAATTGTAGAGGACATTTGTCTCTACATTTCGTCCATACATCATTTTCCGCTCAGACTGAGCTATCACTCCGATTTTGCCGTTTAAGTGTGAAAAAATTGATTTTTCCCATAATAACGCTTTGAAATCACTCAGATGCCAATTTGACTGCCTCTACTCCACCAAGACACCTAAAATAGGGTTTTAAATGGAAAGTCCCACAAAATACAACAATTCTTTGATATAGTTGAAGTTCAACAAATGACTACTTGGGGCACTCTGGATGAAAAAACGAGTTAAGAAACAAAAAAACCTCGATTATCTTGGCTTCTGAGTAATCGATGAGATCATGTTCTATGGGAAAATTATAGAGAACATTCTGGTCTACATTTCACCCATATAAGACTTTTCTGTCAGTTCATCCAAATCCTTGATATTTTGGTTTAAATACAAAATTTGTATAATTTCACGAATTTGATTCAAGATAACTGAATGGCGTCTCCCAACATCAGCTCCAAATCGAATTTGCATGCACTCCGAGTTAGCTCGCGTTAAGAATCTCACCTACATAAGCCGGTTAGGATTATCTGTCCCTTTTTTTTGTGATTAAGAGAAGCAATTCAGCGTTAATATATGTTTTACATTGCAAAAATTCAAAATATTCATATGACTTGGAATATTTTTAACTTGTTGGGGAGAAGCTCCTTAACGTGACTACCCATCCAGACTCTCCATTTTTCCCCCAAACCTCTGACAAAAAGTATGGCTGGCGGTTTGGCTGAAGGAATGTAGAGTGCACCACTAAATACTTAGATAGCACTTAGTATTACCGAAACTATGCATCCCATTCCGACAAGCCACTCACTCTCCATGTGCAATATAAATTTGGAATGCCCTCCACTAAAGCACGGATGAGATGCTCCTATAGGGTTGAGAGGGTGTGGAAAGTTCTGGGTGGTGTGGGCTTCCTAACAAGTCTGGAATGCATAAATGTTCATTCACTTGCTACTTAGGCTCCTTGTATGCAGATATCCAAAGCTCAAGTCTATAAACGTGAATATTCAATGGGGGGGTTCCATAGCAATGGGGTTTTTGAAGGGGATAGGAAGAGAGTGGTGAAATCAACGGAGAAACAATTCCCTGTACAGCATACAAAAATATTTCAAAGTGTTTACTTGACTGAATTTCCCTCGATATTACAGCCATCGTAACCTCGGTCATATTTCAGAAATCCCACACCAAAGAACTTCCCACCAAAATGTATATAGTATACATATCTCTTCTTCAGCAACCAATACTAAAAATGGTAATTTTTTTTGTTATAAACAAAATCCCAATTTTGCATAATTATTCTACCGTGAATTTACCAGGCATCTGAAAAAATTGCACTTCCTCCAAATACTGAATTAAATTTAAGGACTTTTTCTTCAGTATAGAAAAGTTTCATGTCCCTCAAAAAGTTAAATGTTGAGCGCAATTTCAATAATGGAAGAACAACAATAAAAGGGAAAATACTAAGAAAACACGCTTTGAAATTTTTCAAATGGTTGAGCTGACAATTTTTATGACCTTTTAACCACAATTTATGAATTTTAGTATATAATAAGTTTGTACAGTATGGTGTATTGAAATCAAGTGAAATAACCACCACCTTCAACCAAATTAAACATAGATGTGAAATGCTTTAAATTAGCTATCAATAAGACTATAATAACAATAAATAACGTTGTGCTGTATAGAGAATAGAAATACTAGGCATATGATCAAGCGAGAAGCCGGTATGGAGTTATCAGTCGCAAAATTCTGTAGTATCAAGTACACAGAAACTTCCTTAATATTTCATAAATAACCTTTCATACTACAGAGTAAAAAAAAGTAAACCATTAAACTAAAAAAAAGGGTGGCAAAGTGTCCCAGGCTTTGCAAAATGCTCGAACTCGTGACTTAGATGCTATACCTCAAAAGTACTTTCGCATCATTTACCGATTACAAGTATTCAACCGATTTGAATCGATTCATAAATCACTCAATAGATTCCACAAAATAGTTTAAAGAGTAATAAACATTATATTCGAACAAAAATTACTTGTCGGTAAATAACCGGTTCATTACCGGTTCACAACCGATTTGAACCGACTTATAAATCACTCAAATTATTTCCCAAAATACACTTCAGGAGGAATTTAATTGAATTTCGTATAAAAATTATTTATCTGTTATGAACCGTTCATTACCGATTCGAAACCGATTGGAGCTGGTTCAGTTTTGTCGGAAATTCCAAGACTTTTCCAACGAGCCCAAACATGACTCCATTCACTTGATAAATGCGCTCTCTAGTATCTTTTTAATTTTTGACCTTGATAAAACGGTTTTAGGAATGATTCAACGCTATTTTCGTATATGGACGAAATGTTCTCCTAGGTAATCTCTAAAACATATCCAAAAATGAAAAATATCGCACGACGCGTTTTCGAGCAATCCCAAAAAGCATGGTTTTGGAAGGGAAGGGGAGGGGTGGCGGAAATGAGGGGCATGTTGAGGATCCTTGGATCGACTTATGGGGAGGTCCCCCGAAGGTCTCAAGTCGCTATCTCTAACCGTTTGGCCTCTAGAGCTGATGACAGCCGGACGGACAGACGGAGAGTCGGACAAACAGCGTGACGCCAAAAAACTCGAAACTTCAGATTTCCAAAATTCTACCAAAATACGACTCCTTGGATTATATTGCTCTCTCCGTGGAGTTCGAGCAATAAAAAGTTTTCTTGATAGAAAAGTAAATTAGCGATTATTATTGTAATCTCTTATCAATGTGTAGGATATTTCTTGTGTATACTAAAGGGAATTCGATCTCGAAACAGTTGAATTATAATACAAGTAGTCTGCCATCAAACCGATTGTGTTACAAGTTAGATTTTAAAGGTCTATAAAAAAACTTTGAAATTTACGAAATTTTGTTCTTCATAATTAGAGGTTTTCGTCCTCTTGGTGGTGCTTTTCGTAATCCGTATAATGCAAAGCGCACAATAACTTTTATTTCGTAAACGGAGCCATTAAGTCTACCTTCTCATCTTCAGCAGATCATTATACCTCTCCTGTCTTTCCAAAACCATATCTTTTAAGATAGCTAAAAACGCGTCTCAAAAACCCGTGTGATTTTTCTTTATTTTTTGGGTATGTTTGTTAGGCGGACGCTTTGCTCATGCCTGAAAATTCCGCTGAATTATTCCTAATAACGATTTTTTAAAAGCCAAAGCTTAAAAATACTCTAAGGATAATTTTTTTCATCGAATGAGGCTATGTTTAGGCTCATTTAAGAGGTTCTAATTACTCTGATAAGTCGAAACTCGTTCCAATCGGTTATACGCTGGATAACTAATAATATCGACAACCACTTCTAAACCGGTAAATTTAAAAACTGATTGCTCAGTGAAATAAATATTTGCAAGGGATTCAAATTTTTGAATACGGTGCTTTTCAGACCTCTAACGTGATTTTTAAAGTAAAATTATTGATTTGAAAGTATATTTTTTAGGTACATCATCCCTTGCTCAAGCATGTCGCAAAGCTAGAAAGCTTCGTCATTTTTTTGTAGAATTAATTTCTCTTGTATCTCTTCATCTTTTTTAACATACTACAGATATTTACTTCAATTAGAACTGAATAAATTCGTACTTCTGAAAGGTTTGAACTTTATGCTTCTTTTATTATCTAAAGAAAAAAAGTCATAGAGTGTAATTGTATCATTTACTACTTCCGACAATAATGTTTAGATCATTTTGCTCCATTGGATATCTCTATGTGACTATGAATGGATTATGCAATATTAATTGCATGGCTCTTTGAACATTTTTGCTTTAGCACCTTAAGCTTATTTCTCAGGAAAGTAGTGGCTTGCATTGCAATGAAAAGCATCATATAAATGGACAAGTTTTTTTTTGGGCGTTGGGAGGCTTCCACCATAAAAGGGAAAAAAAGAAGTGTAACAGAACACATCAAGCGCAGAATTGCTTCACCTCTTATAATGTTTAAAATGGCCCTAATTAACTTTTTAATAGAAAAATTATGCTCTGAGATGATGAGAGTTTTCTCGTCCATGGTAAATATTTACATTTGCATTTTACAAAGGTTGCCTACATTGTGTACCAAGTCAACCCTTTTCACCTCTTGTGGAAAACCCATAGAATTCATCCACTCTCGAGCTCCAATGAAATTTACATGGAAGTCCTTCGGACTGAGGGGTGAGTTACATTGCTGAGAGAAAGAGATGGTTGACTGTGTATGGAAATATTAATGCTCCACAATAATTCACTGAAAATTGGTCAATTTGTTCCGCTTCACAAAGCGCATTTGCATTTCGGCGGGAAAATGTTATATAAAGGGAAAAGCGGAACAGAGGCCTCCCTTGAGCCACGCTCGCGCACGAAAATGAGTCATCCATTAGTTTTCCTGTTCCCCACATTTGGCTGGGGTTCCACCCCCTCGATATCTTATGAGACTTTTCTTTTGGGTAAATCTACCCGCGTTTTGGCTTTGTTATATTAAAAGGTGCGCCGTATACTCTCGTATGTATCGTAAATCGTAAAAGTAGCACGTGCGACCTCCCGAAGATGTTTCTGAAGGGGTGGCTTCTTAGTCAGAAAAAAAACTTCCTTGTTTCCTTCGTCAAATTACACAGTCAATTCTTCAGCTTCAACCATGCGTTTTCACACACGTACAGTCACCACTCCAAGAAGTAGATGCAATAAAAGACACAATGAAATTTATTACCGTCTCTATCATCCGATATTATTCTATATGATTGCCATTTAGCAACATCCAAGAATTACCAAACCGTGTTTTTCTCAAAGGTGCGGAGAGCTCTTGAAAAGCACGAATACAATCGGATTTCTTGATTTGAGAGCCATACTGTCTTTTTCATAATTCGAAAGGTGAATGAAAATTTAAGAAACATTCACTGCAAAACATTCTTTTTTACGTTCGTCTCTTCTTCTATTTACTACCTGTGGTTCGCATTCTAAAGAGTGAATGTGTCTTTTTTTCAGAGTCAACAGTACCGGGAAAAACAATATCAACTTGGAAGGGAATTAACTTTGTTTTATTTTAATTGTTTACTAAATAATTTAACCATCTTATTAAATATTAAAAACCCATAAAAATAATTAAATAGATACGTATTGAGTTTTAAAAATCTGAAAATCAAGGATATAACTTTATATTCTTCGAAAATATAAAATCTTCGAGTTATGTGTTGTATTTTTTTTTGTAAATATTTAATATCCAAGAAAAATCAGGTGGACTTTGTAAGTAGCTTAAATCCTTACGCTTTGCTATAACTTAGACGGGAGAATTTTGAAAATTTAAGTTACCGATTTAGAAGACTAACATTCAAAGTTTCAATTGATAATAAATAGGGTAAATGTCCTAATTCGAAACCATTTCCAGACGCTTAACTTTGACAGAAGATTCAACACATTAAGTTCATATTTTTTCTGAAGAGAATTACATAAATTTGCTCATTGACTCTTCTAGAATGTTACTGTTTAGTGAAAATTCTTTAGATATAATTTCAAAACTTCTTAAATACAAGAAAAATACGCGAGTGTAAAATGCTTCTATTGGAAACAAATTAATCCAAATGGAGACAAGGGAAAGTTTGTAATTGGAGACAAACAGTGAAAGTGAAACCGCGACGACAGACTTCCAAAACCTTGTTGAGTTGTTTTTGAGTGCAGGATTCGGTCTTATTCCTGGTCTTTTCTCTTTTCCTATCTTTAAACAATAAGAAAATCTCTCCAAAATAAATTATATTTCCGGGGTTTCCTATTGAAGAATTTGCAGACACTTCAGAAAAACCCTTTTTATTGACGAAATAGGTAATTATTTTATTTGAAAACTTCACATACCGTTAACAATAAAGATTAGCACTTAATTTAACTAAAATTAGCCAGAAATATGATATAAATATTAAACAAAACGAATAAACAACAGTCACTTTATTGTGTTTTTCATTGGAAAACATGGTCTTCTGATGAAAAATTCGATGGTGAAAAGGTACACTTTTAATTTTTCTGAGAAATTACCAAATTAAAATTTGTGAATATGAATGGATTTTCGCTTTATTTGGAGCAAAATTAACTAAATAATGAAACTGTAGTATAGAAAATATATAAATATAGTAATTTAATACTGTATTTATCATGAAAACAATGACGTTTCCATTTGGAGTAGCAAAAAATTTCCATTTGGAGCAGGTTTTGAATTAGCTTAATATACCCTATTTGGTTTTGGTTAATTGCAAAATTGTAAAATCTTGTAGAAAAAGTAACGTAATGGGGGAGAGTGTCATGCAGACAAATTAGAGTATTTCGGATTTTTTTTAAATATTGTTTTTCTATATTTAACAGTTTTTACCATGTATTTTTAGGTGAAATACACTTAGTTAAAAATATTTCTATTCTAGTATTAAAAACGTTAATACTGTAATTCTTTTGTGGAACTCTTCTTCTAAACCTGATGAAATTTTACTGGCATCTTTGAGTTTGGCATCGTTTCTGAGTAGGTGAGTCGGGATTCAGTCAAGTCAAAGATGTTAGGTTGCTTAAGAGAACCTAGCGCTTGTCCAATCTTTGTAACCTAACGTTATAAAATACCGGTCTGTGTTTTCATAGATATCAAGGAAGAATCTTGTAGAGCAGTTGATATAAGAGCGCGAGTCAGCGCCTTGGCGGTGAGATCTATGCCTCTACTCTCGCAGTTTTTAATTCTTCAAGTTTCATTAGTCCGAACTGGATCTCTGGAAGACGATATTTTCCCACGTTATAAAATGTAATAAAATCTACTGTCTTGTCCAAAAAATCCACATACATAAGAAGTATCCACATTATGGGGAAGTCCTCCTTTAAGTATAAAATGACCTCAATAAATTCATCTACAACGGGATATAACTAAAAATTATTACCATGTAACACCAATATCTCAAAACGACCAATAATATGTAGGCATTAAGCATTATCAATGCAATCCGATATAATGAATCCTGTTTCACTTCTTTTTAAGACTGCTTAATCCAGTACGATTTTAAAGTACGGCTTTGAATTAGGTTATCCAGAATTTCTAATCTGAACTGATCTTTAGAGAAGTCTGCTGTAACTTTTTTTTTAATATTCACAAATTTGGGTTATCAAAGTCTTGTTTTGATCTTTTGTGATTTACCTAAAAACACATGCTTGTGACATTTTTGCATGAGATTCTTGAGAGCGAGTATTTAGTGAACACCTGCCTGTCGACATGCCACAAAGTATGGCCTCTCCTCTGCTCGCCGTGCCTCGTTTTCGCCCCATGGGAGAAGTTGTGAAAAGATGAAACACCGGCACACCACAAAGATGATGCGACGACGTTGGAAAACCCAAACCACCCGCGAAAGGAGGGGTGTCTTTTCGTCGCGAAATGGCTGGGTAGGGTGGTTAAGGTGCGCCCCGGTAGGAAAACACAATGAGTTGTCTTCTGTATGAGAGTGTATCTGGCTGTTTTTCTTTTTCTACCTTCGCAGCCAAACTAAAGAAAAGTGGAGGGTAAATTAGATGAATACAGTGGGGTATGGGGGGTGCTACGGGGGTTTGGAGGAAAAGTGGCGGAAAATACTTTTTGCGTCTCCCATTTCACCACATTGTATGGCGGGAATACTTGCGCGTGGTGAATGTAATAAAGCGACTTTTCCAACCCCCCGAACCCTTACATGTTTCCTTCATCGCTACCCAAGCACAATAATTGGGGCAAAGTACAAATTTTGCATAATACTGCAACATAAACACGAGGCTTCATCTCCATACCAAAAATTTTCCAACAAACCCTCCCGGGTAAGACTTCCTTAGCGTGTTGCCTGTGGGCTGGGGTTTGGGGGATGTTTCTCGCGTTTTCCCATAAAATATGTGTGTACAGAACAGCGAGTTATATTTGTGCCGTACATTTATTACTCTGTCAGCGAATTCCAATGATGTCAATAAGCTCTTCCCGCTACAGCACCAATTTATCATGCAGTCAAGCCATCCCCCATTATTTCCTGGGGTGCAAGAACATACACTGATCCCATCAAACACTAGAAGAGAACATGGGTTTGCCTTCTGCGCCAACTCTCTCCAGGATGGACGTGTCAGTGGTGATAATTTGGCATTTTTTCCACGCAAAAAAAAAGTACGCCACTACCCTTGAAAGCAACAAGGAGGGTCGGAATATGAATCCCATGTGTCATGTGGATGGGTGAAAAAATGAGCTCTGCTGGAGGAATTGACGTGCAGAGGCGAGTAAATTATTGGTGGACCAAGTTATTCACCACGAACGAAACAGTTCCATCTTGTGATGTTGGGGTGACAAGTTAATTTTGTGAAAATTGACACACAGACTGATTCACAAGAATGCCAATGATCTCATTCTGAGGTTGGGGAAGATGATGACAGACTCAAGTCTGAAATGGGATTTTTGCATCAATAATTGCGACATGAATCAAATGCAATCATTTTTATAGATATTGTCTGAGACGAGGGAATCTATAAATTTTAATTAACTTTTCAAGAACATCAAAGATGGATTTATGACTGATTCAGAAAACCCAAGCAGCATTGATTAGTCACCTTAAAGTTGAAAAAATGTCATTGTTGCATAAACAGAAATACGTCTAATATTTATAAAGTAATAATTTATTCAAAGACTTCGTATTCTTTTTATATCATGGGTCTTTCACCAACTTAGTGTTGATGACATACGAAATGAAACTGTGGAAACGCTACTCCATGTTTATAAAATGATACAATTGAGTCAATTTTGAGATCAAAATTATAATCTGAATTTCAATCTGTCAAAAGTTTACAATATTCCGGAATGTCTGGACCTGGACCTATAATTTCTATAATTTAACTAAAAATTAAGATTTAGAGCTACCCGATGTGCTAAACGAAAGGTTTTCTTTTTACAAAAATATCTGTTTTCCAGTAGAATTATTTGAAATATTTTCACAAAAATTGACAAAACCAATTAAATTATAATCTTTAAAGTTAGGATTTAGCAGGCCTTGAGAAATTTTGATGTTTCAAAAAATGGAAGAGATTATAAAACTTAAATTTTGATTTTTCCTCGATTTTTGTCCTGAATACATAGATTTCAATTTAACAGATTTGGCATCTTTCGGTCTCAAATTTTTTATTTTAGAATACGAAAATCATGTTTGTTTTCCGTTTTATCGAGATCTTTGTCTCACATATTTGAAAAAAAAATTATTGTAGATCAAGACTCATACAAAGGACAGAGAATGTAGTATAAATTGATCGTTAGTCCATTCTAGGAATAAGGTTCAGACTTCTTTAAAACAAAAAAAAAATTCAGATCCTTATTGCAATACCAAGCATATTAAAAAAAAAAATAGTTCCCAAATGCAAGAAGAGAATATAATTCCTTAGTTATTCGTTTTTTTTTGTTTTATTTATTTTATTATTTAATAACAAATTTCATTGTAATTCAACTAAAAAAATCCGTGAAATATGTCATTTATTACATATTTAGGTTGTAAAATATAATACAACTTAAAAATTTCATATTTCTGTTACGATACAATTAAGAAACATATAAATAGCATTATAAAATCTGTTCAAAAACGATAAAGATATTACAGGCTTGCAGATGTGAAATATTCATAAAAAAAAACTAAGCATTTATCATATTTTTTTTCATAATGGCCTAAGCACTAAGTACACTTAACATTGCTTTATCTTACGTATTAAGTATTTCTCTGATGTCAGATAGAAACTTGCAGATAATAATTTGAGAAAAAAGAGATGGCAAATTGTCCCAGCTCTCGGAGTGCTCGAACTCACGAGCTATCCGCGTATTATCTTTTCGCATGCTTTTTGGGTAGATAGTGCTTTAATACCGATTACATTGATTCATAAATTTAAAAAAAAACATTCCAAAATAAGAAATTCCTCAAGAAAAATAGGTTCTAGAACAAAAAAAAAAATAAATTCCGAGAAAGGTACCAATTTACGGATATATTACCGATTCACTAACTGATTGATTTCGATGCAGTTGGGTTAGAAATTGCAAGATCTTTCAAAAGATCCAAATTTAAACAAATCGGTTGAAAAATTGACCCTTCAAAGTGTTTTAAATTTGATCTTCGAAAATTCGATATTGAAATGGTTTTCGAACATAAGGATCCAAAGACGAAATATTAGTCTTGACTACCTCGAAATAAACCAAAAACAATATGGTTTTGGAATAGAAGGAAGGGGGTGGGGAGAAAAAGAAAAAAAAGACTGTCCTAGATAATATTGACTTATGGGGTGGTCGCCGAAGACAGGAAGTTAATATCTCTTACAGTTTGGCCACTAGCCGTGTCACAAACTTTCGAAGAAATAAAAAAATATATTTGAAAATTTGTTTTTGAAAGATATACATCAACTACGGGTGCTACACCGACTCGTAAGCGATTAAGTCCGATGCAGTCGAGTTGGAAATTTCAAGATCTTTCAAACAAAAATCTAAATTTAAGCAAATTAGCTGAAAAACAGGACCTCCAAAGTGGTTAAACTTTGATCTTCGAAAATTCGATATCGAAATGGTTTTAGAACATAAATGTACAAGTATAAGGACAAAATATTCGCCTTGACTACCTCCTAAACATATCCAAAAATGGAAAAAAAATCGTAGGAGCCGTTTGCGAAAAAACATGGTTTTGGAGGGGGGGGGGGGGGGAAGAAAAAAAGACTATCCTAGAGACTATCCTACTGAGAAAAACTGGATGATTTGAGTGTCATTTGCTCTGATTGACGATTTCTCTGTACATAAATACAATTAACATTGAACTAAAGTTCGTAAAAATTCTCACTATCCTAGAGAATGTTGACTTATGGGAGGGTCGTCTAAGGCCAGAAGTTGATATCTCTTACCGTTTGGCCTCTAGCCGTGTCACAAGTTGAAAAAAAAGTGTATTATATAACTGCTCTCTCTTTGAGTTCAAGTGGTAAAAAAGTGTTAAATATCTCTAAGGAAAGCGAATGGCATTTAATTTTGGGGAACTAAAGGTTTCTGCTAAACTATTCTGCTATTTATGTTGCCTGGGATACCTTTGTAAAATGTATATAGTATTTTAATTTAAGGTATTTACTTTCTCCATATCTTGAAGGAATAGATGTAGAAGATGTTCTTGATGAAAATGTGTAATAGGAAGGAATCACCACTCTAAATTACCAATTTTCCTTGACAACCTTTCCAGTGATCCCACTTTAATCCCTTCAGAGAGATGCGTAAACTGAAATTCCCTTGTTCTCGACGGCTAATTCATCTTGGAATCTCCATGTCAATATTGTGCTGAGAATGTCATTACATGGAGTATAAAGTAACATTGGTTGAGTGACCCTTGTTGTTCAATTACCGCCCAGATGCAAATGCAACATGAAAATTAATTAAAGATTATGACTCATCTGAGGATATGTATGAAAATGAAGACAGTGACTTACAATGGATACTTTAGATTTAAACATCATGACAAAATTGCCTTATCGCCATTTTGCCTTTGAGATGGAAATATGAGAAATGCACTCTGCTCGTTGTCTCCCCTGGAAAATCAGCCAGAGTGGAAAATTTCAATTAGGCAGAAGAAGTCTGGTGGATCACAATGGATGGATGTGAGGGGGTGAGAATATGGGTTTAAAAAAAATATGTACATAAATCTTGATTAAGTACTGTGTAATGATGCAAAAAACTCCATAAATTAAATTCTCTCTCCGTGTCATTCAAACATGCAAATTAAATCATTTTAAATTTCTGCTACATTGCTGCCATGTATTTTGCCCTGATATATTGTCTTGTTTTATATTTATGTAAAGTGCATGCATACAATTTGACTTGGAGCAAAAGTGGGAAAATCTGTCGTTCAACCTCCCTCCCATGCTATGTACATATTCAAGTCAGGAGGAGCTCTTATCGCTATATAGACTGGGCTGGAATAATATGTAATGTACATGGTTCAATGAAACGAGGAATATGGAACAGAAAGTGGGAGTCTGGAAGGGGTGGCAAAAGCTAACAAAATTCACTGTAGAGGCAACTTCCATGAGTGTTGAATTTTACTAATGCAAAATGTCATTAGCTCGCGTTTATGTCAGATTCATTAGGCACTACATTATACGACATAATGAAGAAAAGTCCTACTTTGCGATCTCCTCCTCTGCACTTTCATTCTAACTTTTTTCTTCTCGAGATACATCCCCCTTTACCTTTGGTCCCCTTTTAGTGGAAACTTCTTCTGCAATATTGTACACCTCACCGACACTTTATTCGGTCACATTAAAATAAAGACACCAGTGGTACACTTTTTTATTAGACTCCAACAAGAAGAAAACCACGCGATAACACTCAAGAGTCACAAAGAAAAAAAATTGTTACCACGAGTCATTAAACATGAGAGCTGTTGCAATTAAGATGATGGGGACTTTTGTAAGATTGCTCCAACTACTAAAATTTAACATTACGTTACAGACACTGAAGAATTGCTCAAACATTCGAATAATCTACATTAAAGCCATCTATACTTGTTTGAAACTGAGATAAAATTTATATTACAATCGTGATTTTAACTATTCAGGTGGAAGGAAATATTCAAATAAAGAAAATGACAAATTCCTTAAGTCACCTTCTCATTATGATAATTACTTAAAAGACAATGTTGAAACTTACTCCATTCTGCGATGTAATTACTTGGTCAACAGTCAATGGGAAAGCTAAAATTAGTATGACGAATATAAGACACAAAAATATAACTATATGATGTTAATGTTATATTTGTTTGACTAATCCTTTAACCCAATAAGGACATTTGGTTTATCCGTGATCCAAAAATAAAATCAAGATGTTTTGTTTTTTTCTATGGTCATATGAAGTTATGTCTTGCTCAAAAAAAATAAACAACAAAAATTATTCCATCTGACCCAATTTTTAACCCTCTCATCCTTGAAGGATTAAGAACCTGTAGATCACTGCACTCTGGTTCATAATCGGTGTTCATAATCGCAGTTGAGTTATCCGAACGTGACTCAACAAACTTAGAGGAACATTGGAGAACTGAAGGTGCCACCCATTTTTCATTTCATGAGAGTGAACCGTCCACAGCGACTGATGCTCACTGAAGACTGAGAACAGTTACCTAACAATAAGAGCCCCAAAGCAACCTTTCAGCACCCATAAGGATAGTAGAAGTCGGGCGTGTAAATGGAATGAAGGAGTAGGATTGGTGGGTTATGGCCGTCGACTGGGTTGACATGTGTCGAATAGGCCATACGCTCTACAATTTCATGAAATTTTCTCGATCTAAAGGAGGATCACCTTGAATCCATTTAGGTCCTTAGAAACTGTTAAAAAGATTACAAAGTGATTATGAGAGGATGTATTTATAAAGTCAGTCTTAACGAAATTAATTCATTGTAAAGCTGAGACACAATCCTTAATAATACACTACATATTTACCTATATCTAATACTATCTATCTAATGTACCTTATTTATTTTATCTATTCTTTTAAGTTACTTTTTGACAAAAAAAAGAACTGCAGACAAAGAATTCAGAAAAAAATATTTTCAAGATATTAATGAAAAACATTGATTGATACCAGGACTCTAAACTAAGGTTATTTTATATTTGTTCATGTGGTATTTGCCTCCGCTAAACAATTTTTATTTTTTATATGATTAATGAGACATCCAATTAGGGTAAAGTGATATAAGTTGGACATAGTGTTACAAGTTGAACAATTCGCCGGTACAAGTTGGACATGGCTTTTTTCTTGATAAATACAGTACAAAATTTGTTTTTAAGCACAAGGAACTAAATTATAAAACTAAAGCATTACACAAATAAAAATTAAGTTATAAATTTATCAAGACAAAAAGCCCTTTCCAAATTGTACCGTACCATTGTCCAACTTGTACCTCTTTACCCTAAGCAATAGTTCATTTTGCTAAGTTTATGTTTAATTTTTTATTAATAAAGGAAATATTTAAAGCTTTGAAAAGAATTGAGATCGTTGATTTAGCATAATTATTTTTTAAAACTAGAATAAAAACCATATAGTTAATTCACTGTCTTAGAAAGGTCATAACGTTAAAACAGGACATTTATTCAAATATAGCTTTAAATGCCATTACCTGATTATTTAATAGCCTTTTAACAGTAGTCCTTAGAATGTCGTTAGATCTAAGTTTTCATAAAGTGCTTTACAAAAATCTTGGGCAGTGTGTTTAGATCACTCATTGTAATTTTTTAATCAAATAATATTTCTCTAAATGCCGTATTCCATTATCGCGATGTTTCAAGCCGGATATTTTCAGTGGCAATAAACGACTCTAAACACCTTTAGTGGCACTAAAAAGCCTCTTCTGGGTAATTTTACCACTCACACCAGTACTAAAAGTTCCCTTGAAACTCCTTAACCCAAAGTCAACCACTTTAGCATTTTGGAATGAATTGTGCTATCTCAGAGATTATAGGATTTGAATTCGTGAGGAACATCTGTTACCTCTCTTAGAATTGAATATCTTATACGCTTATGACTTTAATATTTTTCTCTATGATTTTAGGATGTACTTGAGACAGAATCTCCTCAATAAGGGAATCAGAAATCATTTTATGAGGTCCTTTCTGTATAATCTCTTGTAATTTTTTTGTTTATTCTGTATGAGTGATTTTTTTCATCTTGGGGACAAAATTCCTCTTAATGAGCCTTTTTTTCATTTGGGGAAAAAAGAAACAATTTTGTAAAGAAAATGAAACCCATGTTTATACTGCTCAAAAGTCCGTAATAAGTACGCTCGAAATCACAAATCATCCTTATCCCTAAAATGGTGTATTATTTGTCAACAAGTTGTTTAGGGGGCGTTATTACAGTCAGGTATGTTCTATATAATTACTCGTTTTGATTTCCATTGACCATAATATTGCGTTTATTTGGTGCCCTTATCCTCAAATTGCCTAACCATTAAGTGGTAGATGATTTGGAAGTAGTTATTAATTACTAACAATTCATAAGTTTTGACCATATGAGGTTTAGTAAATTTCCGATTAATAAAATCATCGTTATTACATCTATGCTACCACCAAATAATTTAACAAAGTGATGGAAGTGCATTAGGCATAAATGGGAATTGAAAATTAACTTTGAAATGTTAGATTTGCAAACAAGCGTTTTATGTATGTTTATCAAATACATGAAATGCAACTTGTTAAACATAATTAGAACGCGACGCTGTAACATTGTGTATGATGTGTCTTTAGGCAATTTTAGTTAATAAAATACTTAGAAACTTATTGTGAGATTGTGAGTTATGGGACTGGGTTTAACCTGATCCACTATTCCACTAATTTAGCACAAAGCCTCACATTTTTGGCATAGAGCAGGAGACAGGATATAAGACCCTAAAAGATATTTGTGAGAAGATGCGGTAAGCATGAGAAAATGGATTTTGGGACACTGTTAATTGTGTATATGTGGATTTGCAGAATTATTTGGGCATTAAATCTAAATTCATGTATTTACCCCAAGTTAGATACGTTGAACGTAAAGGAAGTGGAAATTCGAGAAATCTTCTAATATTTATTCTATCCTTTTGGGGTACGAGGGGGCACCAAGGGAGTCGGGTAGGGTGGCAATATATTCTGACCCAGCGGAACCCATCCCACACGAGCACATATAAACCCATCAAAATGGTAATGTGCCGGAATATATTGCACAAACATGACGATGGCGCGGCTTCTGTGGCTCCCAAGGGGGAGTGAGTCATTCCCCAACAAACTCACTCTTTGCTTGCGTATTTTTTTATTCTTAAATTTTCACCGGAAATTCTCCAGCTTCCTGTGATATTTCAAATTCCATAGATTCACCTGCCCTAATACCTTCGTTTTGCCCAAAATTAAAGACAGGCACATCATTCGATATTTCAACCTACAGCTCTTTTCTAAATTACTCATTTTTTTTTTTACTTTTCAACGCAATACAGGCAAAAGAATTTTTGGGAAGTTTAGTGAAATATTGATTTTCCACCCCATCGGTTTTTCTTTAAAAAAAAATTATTGGAGAAGGGAAAGATTTACAAAAACGATGGAGAAAAATCTGGCGAAAAAAAAATTGCAAATTATACTAAACTACTTGCAAAGTCACGTTCTCAAAAGAAGTAACCCAGATCAAAAGCTCTGCAATAATGGATGAATTACGCTGAGGAGATTTTCAGAGGCTAGAGAGAGAGTGTGGGGAGGATGGGGCGGAAGGGAGCTGTTAAGTCCTGAGAAAAGAACTTTTATGCTTACCTTAATCTCCGAGAAAATGTATGTGCAGTAGAAGAAAAATGTAAAGGCGAGGTTGGTATATAAATTTAGTGCATTAGCACATTACTCAATGATGTTTCACTTTCATCCCAACGGGCGTCTAAATCACCTTTTAGGAGGTGACTTTACCACAGGGTTGCATGTCCTAGCTGGCACGCGAACGTGATTGTTCATAAAAATTTGCAGGTTTTATTAAATTTACGTGGAATGAAGTTTTAGAGAATTTTGTGTTTCAAATACGTAAAAATACAAGACCATGACTTATAATTTGTTAGAAACTGTCCAAAGTAATTATTTTGGGAAAACCACTATATTCATCAAAAACAAATAAAATTTTATCAGCAAAAAATCAAATTGAGAAATTGTATAATTACAAACATTAACAACATTGCAATCATCATGAAAAAGAAGATAAAGAGTTTTGATTCTTCCTTAAACCATCTAAGATTTTAATTAAATAAATTAGACCCATTTTTGAAATAGAAAACAAGTTATTACTAATCAAATTTTAAAAATGTTAGTATTATATTGCGGATTACTACATGAAAGAAAAGTCAAATTTAATGTTCTTAAAATAACTTCGGCTAAAAGTAACTATACTTATTAAAAATCTAACATCATTAGGATGTTATTCAAAACTTTATTTACTACTGAATTTAGATTTTGCATAAAATTATAGAAGTACCGAGGAAAGAGGTTGTTTACACATTTGTCTCATAATACTGAATGATATTTATAATTTGTGAAATTCTCATTTTTTTTACTTATTTTTTGTTCATAATTATCATCATTTTCGACCGCTTATCCCTATTGGGATCGCGGGCCTATGATATCCAAATTAGCAGCTCACGCTTGTTGATCCTCCGCCACTTCAGGAAGATGTTCGGGTTCGATTCCAAGGCGTTCCAAGGCAAGATTCTGAATTTGATTCAGCTACCTGGTCCTAGATCTGCCTCGAGGACGATGCCTTCTCACAATGGTTTGCATAGCTTTTCTGGGGAATCTTTTTTATTTGATTTGTTATCGCGTATAATTTCTAATTAAAAATTTAAGCTTCGATTTATCATCGAATGTATAAATTAAGACTTATTAGGAAATTCATTTTTTTATACAGTGTACAAATTAATCACGGTAATTGTTAACCCAACTTATACGGTCTTCAGATCTGAAGCTTAGATATTTGGTTTCTCTTCTCTGATTCCTTATCAGTTTAGATTTTTGGAAACTTATGACTAGGATTTAGTGATTCCAAGAACGGTTAACCGGTTTCGAAAAACCGATTAACCGCCCTATTTTGGAGACGATTTTAAAACCGGTTTTTAGAGATGAAACATGAAACCGGTTTAAAACCGTCTCCTTCCAAAAATTTAAAAATTTCTTTCTTTTGGAAACCATTCCCGATCGAAAAATCTGGATTTTTGTTTGCTGAAAAAGAATAATTTTTTCAATACTTTTACAAGATTTTACATAAAAAACTTTATAACGAATATAAGGTAGCGATAAATCTTGGCAACTATCCTTCCAATATTTTTTCCTCATATTTTTGCGAATATTGTTTTTCTTTCACGATTCAAATTTTCTAAACTTAATTTTAACAAGATTAAACTAGTCATAGGAATTTAAAAATTAAGAGGAAAACTCTTTTGGTTTGTTCGCTAAAACGTTTTCTATATTTTTTTTTCATTTTTCAGGATCTATCTAGAATAAAATTTTTAAGTTATTTCCTTATTAAAGATTTTCAAAAATGACAACGTTTTTAGCTAATTTATCTACAAATCTACACTGCATTAGCTTTTCCACCGTACAATATTATTGGAAAAACTTTCAATAATTTTCCTGCAGTATAATAAATAAGCCCTAAACTAACTGAGGAACAGAATATATTTATGTGTTAAATATTACATTAAAGTTCAAGTTCTGAAAATCAAAATTCCATATTGTGATCCTAAATTTGAAACCGGTTTAAAACCGGTTAACCGGTTTCAGAGCCATCCAAAACCGGTTAACCGTCTATCCCAAAAACCCGGTTATTTGGAATCACTACTAGGATTGAATTTATTAAAGGCGAATAATTTATTACATTATGAAGATTTAATAAAATTGTTTTTTCAAAATCGATTCAACATAAAAATTTCTGTAAATTTCTCGATGAGTTTTAGATCTCTTCTCATTACGAAAGTAAAGAAATGCCTAATTTCTGTTAAATACACAAGAAATGGATTTTCAAAATATTTAAATTTAAATCTGTTTTTGAAATTTTTTAAAATCCAAATCATAAAATCCAGGGTAAAATTGTGTCATTGTGAACAAAAATTTTACAATGTTACGATGTCTTATCACACACCGTGCTCTCTATTCAGAAATTTATTCGCCCCATGGGCGCAATTCATCTCAGTGTCATTTTTCCAACTATCTCCCTGAGTGCTGGCAATCCATTTTTGGTGTGAGTTGTTTGTTGAAGGGATGTGTCGTGAATTTTCCACCGTAACATAAATATAATGTGTAGATCGTGTACGCATGTTAGAAAATTTTCGAGAGACAAATCTCTAGCATTACCTTGTCAACAGATCTCTCACCTGAACGAGAGACAGAGGCACAGAAATCGCCATTGAGGGTGGCTTTCTGGGGTGCCTGTGAGGAAGATTGTGTAAGTTTTACTGCTCCATAAAATTATATAACCACGATGTCTCTAAATAATTTCTCACACCCTAAAAGATCACCACTTGTGTGTCACCTTTTCAAAGGTGAGAGTAAGGTGGGGTATATGGAGGGTGGTAGCTCCACACTCTCAGAGGCAAAAGATAAGCCGACAGTGGCAACATCTCACAAAGGTTCGAGCCACCTCCGCCTAAAACACCCTCCTATCCGATATTCCCCAAGAATAACAAGGTAAAAGCATAAACTCTATGTATATGCGTCAAATTTATGTGAAGCTTAGATTATCTTTCGTGTAGGTTAATTACCCAAAACCTTGTCACCTTGTGCCTCTTCAGACTCTCTCCTTGCTGACATTTCCACCGCACGGATCTTTTTGGGAGCTTTTCCTGTATGCGGTAAACATATATCCCCTCTGTATTTGTATAATTTACCAACGACACATTTTTTTCTCTAGATCCTTTACCATCCCCCCCCCCTCTATGCTAAGATACAAACGAAGAATGCAAATGAGGCCACTTCTTTGCGCCAAACCCAATGAATAGCATAAATTTAAATCCGCTCACAAATTTCCAAACGGATTATCACACATTTTTCACATCCAATAATTCTTTAAGCCTCCAGCCTGAAAAAAAGAAAAAGAACCTCAATATGCTCTAACAATATGTGACTTTTGGTTCATTATTCTTTTTAGGAGCATGTCAACTGGTGCATTTTAATTTTTGCTATCAGCACGTCATTTTCCACAATTTCTCCAAAGAATTGTCTTTTTCCACATGTTTTAACATTTAAGAAATCACCTTGACTGCAATCACGTTCGTCAAACAAAAAGCGCAAAAGACACATCTTTCCTATTGTTATTTGTTTTCCCACTTTGTTTATGCATACAAATGCAATGGTGAATGAAGCAAAGTAAAGAGATTTCTAGAAAAAACGTGGAAAAATGCCATTTTTGTATTTCACTTATCATACAATGGACAACTTATATGTGGTGTTCATTTACTTCGTGGCTAAGTTTTTAATGTTCTTAAAGATTTTTCTAAAATCGATAAGTTTTTATAATAATCTAAAAATTAAATTAATAAAATTGTAGCTAAACTGAAGCATATTATAAAAATCTAAAATATTAAATAAAAATGTGATCAATAAAAAAAGTCCAAAATAGGGTCGAAGGAACGTCTGTTCGACAGGGAACCCCTATTGACACTTTTGTCAAAATGTTGAAAATGATTTAATGTATCTAGTAAAATATAAGTAATATAACGTTTTTTTCTGTAATATACATTTACTATAAACAGAGATGTTCAAATTTCATATCCGAAATAGTACAGAGTAGGGTGTCAATAGGTACTGACACGAGTTCTTAAAGTGTCAATAGATGTTCTTTTCACCCTACTAATGGAATTGAATGAAAAATATTTTTTTCATATTTAGGCGCTTGCCAAGTCAGGACTATTTTTCTTTAAAACCCGCCTTTTGAAATAAAAAGTAGCATTGCCATTAGAGTTCGAATATAACAGTTCTAATGGTACGATGAACGATGAATTTCATAATATAAGCGCTTCAGATAAGCCTTGTAAACTGTTAAGTACTAAAGAGACTCTGATCTTCGAAAATATTTGGTCCATTTGGATCAGCCCAAACCCAAAGGTTCCTTTCATACATTTCTTTTACCTGATCCACTATTGCCAAATCTTACGGACTAGATCTTCTTGAGAGATCAGCTTAGTACATTGTACTCAGCACACCTACGACTTAAGCCGGAGACAGCTTAACGTAATTATAATCAAAAATAGGATGCATTTTTATCTGTTTCCCGTTAAGTCATCTCTCGGCTTAAGCCGTAAAGTGGTCTTCAGCTTCAGACTAGAGTTTTAGCCCAGTTCACGAAAGTTTCAAATTCCTAAATGGTAATCAATCTTTTCGGTTTTTGAAAATCTTATGGATCAATATCAAATCCTAAATCAAAATTTTCCCAAAAAACCTTTACCAATAAGTAGTTAGAGAAGTTAAGCCATTTGGCTAAGCCTTGGGTCTGAAGCCCGTATAAGAAGACTCTCCTTGGCATAAGGGGCATAAGTCTATTTGAACCTGTGAGAAGGAAAATCGGAATTAGAACCTAGATAAAGATGAATAAAAGGAATTTAAGATCCTACCTGAGAATGCTTCAGAATCATCTACAATTACAAACATCGCAATGGAGTGGTAAAGGATCGATATCCTAGTTCTATGATTCCATTAAAATCTAACAATTGAAAATCATGAATGAATACTTCAACTTTTTAAGTACTAAAACTCGCTGCAATCGAGTCAGGAGCATGGCCATTCGTGAGGATCTATAAGGGTTGACAGATCACTACTTCGATGGTATGGTTATGTTCAGCACTTGAAGATACCCAAAAAAGCCATGCAAGCTATTGTCAAGAGCAAGTGACCTCGGGACATACCCAGGACAAAATGGCTAAAACAATTTTAGGATATTGTCTCGAATCGTCTTGAGATCAACTACGAACATCTTCCTTAAGGGGCTGAAGATCGGTAGGCATGGGCTGCTAACCTGAGTGTCCTGAGAAATTGTATGCACTTTGAATTTTGATAGGGTAATGGCTCATAATTTTGGACAGTCTGCTTATAAGCATCGAAGTTCCTAGTTTGAAGTGCGATATTTTCAATACTAATTGACATTTCTTGTTACTCTCTTTTCAGAAGGGTTGTTTAGAAACTTAGCAAGCTATTTATCATCTCATTTTTACTAAAATTAGTTTTAATACGTTTAAAAATGAATTGATATGTAGAGGTGGCTTTGGCTCTTATTTTGGACAGCTTGTTTATTAATTTGTCCAACTTGACTGTAAATTTGGACAGCTAATCCGCCTCAATAGGATGCCCATTGTTCTTCATTTGATGAACCAATCTTACCAAGTCCTCTTTCTGTTCATATAAGGGAAACGTAGAATGTCACAGAAGCCCGGAAACTTTCCATATCATTCATTAAAGTGAGTTGACTTCGGTACTCCAAGTACGTGCGGATTCGCTCATTCCCTGACCTTTCCGGGAGCCTTTCAAGGCATTTCTCGCTACATCTCTTTCGTAGAGATGATGCTCCTTTGTTTCTCCAGGCATTTGTTCAACCTAGTCATCACAAAAGCTAAAACTTCACGAAATTTCGTGAGAAAAACACCTGTCCAAAATAAGAGTCATCACCTCATTGGTAAATGTCTTAAAAAATTTCCCATTTTTCACACGAAAAATCTAATTCACAAGGCAAATCTCACTTCAGATCAAATGTACAAATCACCACTAACGTGAATCAACACAATAATCAATGAGTATTCAATAATATCACTCGAAAAAACCGAAGAAACATTGTTAGTACTTCACTACAGCTAAATAAGAACTGAAGTAAACACGAAGTTCTGTCATATTTCTCGTAAGCAATTGCTCACACTGAATTTTCAACAAAGCAATTTCAATTCAACTCAAATCATATTCAAAATTTAACGTATTTAGTGTCAAAATCTTCCAAAAGGAATAAATATTTAGATAGAATTCATTATTCATCAAATATTGGAATAAAAATCCATCATTTTAATCAATTTATTTTTAGTGTCCAATTTTATCCTCAAAGTGTCCAAAATAAGAAACTGGACAAAATTATGAGCCTTTCCCCTACATATTGAAAATCTCTCATACGATAAGAGAATTCAGTTTTATTGATGGTCGCATTGGTCGCATGAAGTTCTGATGTTTTGAAAAGTTTTAATATATTCATCATAATACCTTCCAATTGAGGAGCTCAGAGCAAAAAAACGCTTTTTTAATAGGGAAATGCATGTGACTTAGAGTTTTGTTTTGCTCTGAGCGCCTTATTTGTACTACCAGTAACCATATTTTGAAAATTTCAATAAAGCTACGATTATAAATTCTTCTTTACGCATAATTTAGATTTCGGATCATTCACGTCTGAGGTGCAATGCAACCTAAGAGAGGTTGAGCCATATGGCTTAACTTCTTCAATACCAAACTATAAATTTTGGTGAGTATTTTGGAACAGAATTGGGTATGGCAGGCAAATGATCCATTGGATTTCGAAAAATAACTAAAACTACTTATTATGCAGGACTTCGAGACATGTGACATTCGAAACCTAGGCTAAGCCTTCGGTCTGAAGCCCGCATTACAAAATACAGTAGACTCTCTCTCAATTGGGCATTTGGGGTAAAATGTCATCCGGTTTATCGATAGATTTGGGCGTCAAAATCATTGTAAATTCCACAAAAAGCGTTCAATTGTAAAGAATCACGATAAAATTGGAAGAACTACAGCGAATTTGAGCGAATTAGCTTCATAATTAAACGTGAAAATTGTCAACAAAATTTTTCGCCCGATTGAAAAGGAGCCGATTGAGTGAGAGTCTACTGTACTAAAATTCCACTGAAATCAAAGAGAAGGATTTCAAGATGTTCAATAATTTTAAAATCGAATTTCCAAAAATAGATCATCTAGTGTGGGGTTGGATGAATCCGCGATATTTTGAAAACTCGTAGTACTTCCAAAAATATGGGCTAGACTAGAGCTTCAACATAGCTTCAATAAATACAATAGAAATTTTGTTATCAGCATCCATCTGCTTTAAGGGATGATTGTCCAAATTGTATATGCGCCCGCTGAATTGTTCGCTGCTAAAGGCGGAGAATTTTGAAAATGCACCCTGGTTGAAGCAGAAAGCAGGAGATATTCCCCTGTGGATGGAATCGAAAAGTGCAGGAGAGGATTCCCCAAAGAGTCAATGCCGGTGAATTGGATGAGCTTTGCAATTAACTGAAAATTTGATGTGGTGCCGAGTGGGGTGGCTGAGAAGTTTGATGTTTGTGTGGCGCATTCCCAAAATATTTGCTAATCGCCACTCAATAGCGAGGGGACCGGGTGGATCCATTTGGGCGTGCAGCAACGGAAACAACAAGTTTCCGGTGCACTAATTGAGAAGTCGGAGAGTAACAATTTCACTACCTCAAACACCGTCATCAACTGACGCCACCACATCCATTCGTCAATTAAACTTCAGCAATTTTCCTTCGTCCTATTCTTCATTGACATGGCCTCAAAATAAGTCGTATCCTCATGACTACGGATTTTCCACAAGAACCCTCTTACCACTCCATAGAAGTTGGGAAATGGAAGATTAAGCATTTACTTTAATCTACACCACACTTACACAAAGTACACAAAGGTATCATTTAAAATTACTTAATTTACGAATTGACGTTTTTTTCTTATAAAAACAGACTTTAGAAGTCCGAAATTCGAAGATCGTTCAGAAAAATCATTTTACCAGGGATTCTTTAAGAAAGTAAAGACTAAACCTTATGACACCTCTGATTAGGCATTGTACAATGAATGGAAAAATTTAATCTCAAGTTGTTTCACCTAACCCAGCACAATAATAGACTAAAGAAAATTTAAAAAAAGTAAAGAATTCACACTAATATATGAAATATTTCATTTATTCAACAATTTTTTGATATTATATTAATCGAAGTACAGAAAAGTGGGAAATATATGTTGATATTTTTCTGAAAACTTCAGTAAACCGTGGTCTACTGTTGAAACTACTATAGTATATTTATTTCAGTGATTTTTAAAGAAGAAAATCTTTAACAAAGTCCTTATTGTAAATATGCAAACATTTGAATATGTGCTGTGTTGTGTTCTTTCCATCTCTGACGCCAGAACCACCCTCAGTTCCAATGTATGCTCAAGCCATTGTTACAATAATCGAAACACTTTTTTTCAATCTTTTCATCTGCGATTATGTGCGTTTCTCCACATCTTCCCTTTTCCATTTCAATTCTCTTATTTTGCATCTAGGGATTTTCTCCCTTTAGCATATTTCATCTGATCCAGCCGATAACCCACTTCACAATACATCCAACGGCAATTTCCACATATCTTCTCCATCACATATAAATCAATAACTCACCTTTTGCCCCAACACTTAATCTTTCAATACTGCTGTCTCATTCAGGGGAAAAGAATTACACATACCTGGTGCTTGAGGTGAAAAGTGAGGTGAAGAGCAATCAGTGTATCTCTATTAATTCAGGCAAAACAACCCCAATATTCTGGGTTTGAGTAAGTCGTCACATTAAGTCCATAAACACACAATTTTGCATCAAATTCGTCTAGGTTTGATCCATAAGGATCATCGAGCCATGTTCTAGTATAATGAGAAAAATCCGGAGAAGTGTTACGATAAGGATGACAGGAAAGAGATTACAATTTGCTGAACACTGACATCCCATGTCAGAAGGAGTGAAGACTAATTTTCCATACGTTGTATGCATACTACTCTCCATATATAGTGGTTGGTATGCAGCACGACAGATGCACACTCTGGAAAATACATAAATTCTTCTTCTATCCTATTTTGTCTCTTGCACCCTTTCTTCGTAGGAAAAAAAATAATTTGAATATTCTATATAAATGTGTCCTTGCAATTAACTACAAATGCAAATTATTCTTAAAATTTTGCTAACACAACTGAAATTTTTAATGCTCAAATTCTACTGAGAGAGCATCATAATACATATTGTATTATAATTCCTCTATTCTTTGTCTACCTAAAATTTTCACCTTCAATCCCTTGGGAACTTCTTTTACTGTGATCAAACTCTACAGAGAGAGCAGTATATATAATCCCTCGATTTTAAGTCAGAAGGGTTATATTTTTGTAGAATTTTGGAAATTTGAAGTTTCAAGTTCTTTTCGGGCCACGTTATTTATTCGTTCGTCCGGCTGTCATCAATTCTAGAGGCCAAACGGTAAGGGATAGCGACTTGGACCTTCGGCGGACCACACCATAAGTCGATCCTGGGACCATTAATATGTCCTTCATTCCCCACTATCAACCCCTACCCCCCTTACCATTCTAAACCATTTTTTTATTGCTTGAAAACGCGTCATGCGATTTTTTTATTTTTGGATATAAGTATTTTAGAGATTACTCAGGCGTAGGGGAGACCGGACCAGAATTAGCTACGTATAGTATTAGGTAGTGGTATCTCATAGTTTGTCTTTGAAGGAATATTGAGGAGACCACTCTTTATTCTAAATATATACTTCCCTTACTAATCATTGAAATATTTATCAGCCTCATACAAACATTCTTTTGTACAAATTATACGCAATGAAAAATTTCATTTGGTGGCTAGTACAATCCTGGTCTGCCCTACTTCTCGTCCATATACGAAATGGAAATCTGGCCGAATCATTCCCAATAACTGTTTTTCAAAGTTAAAGGTAAAAAAAGGCTCTAAAGAGCGTACTTCTCATTAGAATGGTATCATATTTGGGCTCATTGGAAAGGCCTTTGAATTTTCAATAAAACTGAATCGGCAATCAGCTATGATCCGGTTTAAAACCGATAACTATTTTTTATCCGAAATCCAATTATATTACGCCCAACGCACAATAACTTTTGTTTAGCAAACATGTTTTTGACATTTCAATGAGAGCGGGTGAGATCTAGGTCTAGTCATCTCGCTCATTCTCATGGAAAATTTTGAAAACATATTTACAAACTAAAGTTATTGTACGCTGGTCATTAATCCTATATTTATATTTACATATATTTTTATTTATATTCACATTTATTTTATATTTATATTTATTTATAATTGTTCAATATTTTAAGTGATTTATTAGTCGTTTTAAATCGGTTGTGAACAGGTTATGAACCGATAAATAATTTAAGATTTGGTTTGAATCGCTTGAGAACCGGTATATAATGCAAAAGTACTTTTAAAGTATAGTATCTAAGTCATGAGTTCGAGCAATTCGCAAAGCCTGGGACACTTTGTCACTCTTTTTTTTAAGTCAATATTTTTTTTTTAAATATTTTATGTATAAAATTGTTTTAATTATTTTAAGTTTAATAAATTGGTTTTAAAGTTTTTATCATATGCAGATCCCACAATAATTACTTGATTTTCTTTTTGGCAAATAATGGTGAAGTAAGGAAGAATAAACAGCAAAATCTTGGGTTTAATATGAAACTATTTTTACCTAATTACAATAATATTAATAACTTGGGTAGAATAATGATAATTCAAATCGTGCGTTTACTGTACTACAAATAAATACTCAGGATACATAAATAATACAAGAGATACAGCACAACTCCAACTGAGTATAAATAAATAAAAATTTATATAAATTTATATATTCTATATAAAAATTTCTTATGCTTTTTAGAAAATATGCAAAATTCCATTGTAAATGACTCACTAAGAATCTGATACGACTTTTAACGAGTGAACTAGAAACTACAACAACTAATAACTTAGAAAATTGGAAGAAATGTATAGACGATATTGGCAAATAGGGCTAAAAATTTTGATATTTTTTATTTTCTAAATTCCTAGTTCGAATTCTAAAAAACATACAACATCGAAGAAGGTCTATGAAAGCTATCTATGGAAAAAAATTTAAGCCTTTATCTTATTTATTTTGGAAGATATTGAATTTTGAAATTTTCAATTTGTGACTTTTTGCCCCAGTCACCCCTATTGTATAAATAATGTGAATAAAGTTATTTTCGTAAAGCGTATCGCAATTCCTTTTAATATGACCATAGACATTCTGTTAAGTTTCTAAGAAATAAAATTGAAAAGTTAGACATAAATGTTAAACAAGATTCAATTTATTCTACTTGATCTTTTAGTCAATGAAACATTTAATTCTTATTTAATCACTCTTCGATTGAGATATTAATTGCATCTGGTGATTTGATTGAATTAATGTGTTTGCTACCAAAAACAATCAGTGGTAAAGTGTAATTAATTATTTATTAATGGCTTTTCTGTTTTTCTCCTTCCAGGTGAGTCTATCGATGATTTCCACCTGCGTTAGAGTTATTCCATCACGGAAAGCTCCTGTATAGAGGGCTCATTGTTTGACCACATGACGGTATGTTAAGCTATTTTTCTGCACGTTAGAAACTGAACGGGAAGTTTTATTGGCATGTTATGCGAGATTTGAGGTTAGGTGTACAAATTAGAGGGAAAGTCCACAAAATTTTCACAACTTTAAAGCCTTCAATTAAAGTTACTCCTGTCTTCATGTGCACTTGGCAACTCTTCACGCCACCAGCAAGAAATTTCTGGCAAAAGTGTACGAGTATGATGGTTAGAAATGGGGGTGAGGGTGTTGGAAGTTGAGAAATGGCATCTTATGTATTCATCAAGAAGTTAATAACTTGTGTGAGTCACCAACTTTTCCGGAGAAGTGTGCTGAGTGTTGTGTTTGGTACAAATGAAATCATATTGAGTGAGTCTGTTACTTGGCACATGATAAAAATTATTCACCGTATTTCGGTGTTTCATCCTCGTGGCGTATTGTAATAAATTAGGGTGTCTTGTGCAAAAGCTTCTCCGGCCCCAAACCCCCTTCAATGGATCGATAGGTGCTTCACCCCGAGAGTATGGTAACATCTGATCTCACAGACTCATCGAATCTCGGAAGCTGCCTCTCAGAGGGATTCTTTTGATAAATGACTGAGACATTTGAGAGTGGAGTGGAAAGCAATATAAGCCTTTTACTCTGTCTCCAGAAGGTACAGGGTAGTCCTATTCGACTTCAAAGTCTCAAGCACTTTTTAGTACCTACCCACTAAATCCTTTCTCGTCTCTTTAGTCGAAATTGTTGGTTTTTCATAAATAATAACAAAATTTACTGTATTCTGACAAGAGCTACTTTTGGGGAGAAAGGTCCTAAATAAATTCATAAGCCATCTAAAGAATATCATTGATCAAATTTGATCATTGATCTTTTGTTCTTTATAACCATTTGGGTCACAGAATATTTCGCTTATAACATGAATTCAAAGAAATCTTTTGGAATCACTCATGGACATGCCTCTGAAATAGCTTTAAAACTTGCAGTATTTTTTGTCTTGTTGTAGTTTTCAAAAATCTACAAAAATTTCTTGTTTATGATTGAAAAATTATCCATTGCCAAAACATGTTTTTCTATTTATTCTGTTAAAAATTCTCCAGTTGCCAAACCATCTTCAGTTCAAAAAATAAACCAGTTGATTATATATCATAAAACTTTTTTAAAAAAAAATCCAATATACAGTTTTGAAGAGAAGAGATTTTATTTAAATGTTTAGAGGAGAATTTCATTTATAAAAATGGATTTTCAAATGAAATATCCCGATTTTAAATTTATATGTCAATTTACAAAATAATGAAATATGTGAAATTTACATTTTTAGCTGAGACACACATACGGGTATTATAATGATTTTATCTAAGGCATGAACCACTAGGACAAATCTTTTATAACTTATACGTAATTCAGCTAAAGTAGGCTTTTAAGGCTTATCGTATCCTTCAAAAATTATCTTTCAAAATGATAAAATACTCTTATTGAACTATTCCAACATATCTTAAAATCCTGTTAAAAAGAACATGCATAGGGTAAGTGTGCCAAATTCCGGCCAGCTTGCAATTTCGGCCACCTTTTTTGTTCCTCGAATATCCATGAACTTTTATATTTTACGTACTCTAGAGATTATACAATGCAAAAGAATAACAAAAAATGTAGCTTCGACAAACGAGATGACGTGAAAAAGATATTGGAAGAATTCCCAAAGGGCAAGGAACTATGAGAATGAAGGTGGCCGAAATAGGGCACCAAAGCTATGTCTACATTTTTATTCATTTTAAAATGTATTAAGAATGATTTTAGAGTAAATAAAGACAGTAAACTCTTTACAAGGTTCCCAGCAACACTCTTTCAGAAGATAGAATAAAAAAATCAATTTGTATTTAAAATATTACATTTCAAACTTGAGACTTTGACGCTTGCATGCAACTATGCCGAAATTTGGCACACTTACCCTAAATGAATTTTTTTTTTTTAATTACAAAAAGTATTGCATCTTTTCCCAAAAAAAAAAAATTACTTTATCAAAACTTTTGATCTTGTTTAATGCATATTAACTATTTCACCTTGTGAGAATATTACAAAGATTACGCATATTAGCAAACTTTAAAAATAACA
The DNA here is from genome assembly GCF_024763615.1 of Phlebotomus papatasi. Classification (NCBI taxonomy): domain Eukaryota; kingdom Metazoa; phylum Arthropoda; class Insecta; order Diptera; family Psychodidae; genus Phlebotomus; species Phlebotomus papatasi. The sequence goes on from NC_077223.1 coordinate 44,513,024, forward strand.
TTTTACCCACATTTCTGAAATGTAAAGACTAAAAAATTCATCGTGGTGATTAAAATAATCCTTATCTGGCTGTACTACCCTGGGAAGACCTTTTAATCAAAGTCCCCCTTATTCTTTAAGTTCCTTCCTCTGCTCTACCATCATCAATCCCTGCCATGAGCTTCTCACTCCCCCCTTAACCTTTCGAGATCCAAGTATCTTGTGAATGCAGATTTTTCAGTCAGAATCAGATGTTCCCGCCCGATGAAACTTCCGTACATTGGCCATTAGAGTGAGTTACATTTAAATCGTTTCTTTTTTTTTTCTTCCAACAATCCACACAATTATTTCCCATTTCTTGTGTTGAGCATCTCTATGGCTTTTCTGTGATTTCCATGCATGGTCGATGCGTTAATATTGTCAGGAGGAGTAGCTAGGTTCTTAGACCCCGACGCACCATTACAAATGATTCGAATATGTAAATTCATGGTGCGCCATTTATCATTTTGGGTCACATCCACTTGCTCCATTTATATCACTCCCTCTTCTTCACAAAATACAAACACTATTTTCAGGATTGGGGAGTGAAAGAAAAGGGGAAGAATATACTATTGGGGGATGATGAGGAGTTGGGACATCTAAGGAATTCACTTTTCATTCTGCTCAAGTTGAACAATACAGACATCATCATTCTCGTCATCGTTATTACCATTGTCCTGTGACCCTGCTGATCTTCTTCTTTAAACTTCCTCTTCAAATTCATCCAAACATTTTAAGAACCTCATGTATATATGGAGGCAGACGTATGGGAAGTCTTCAATTTAGGAAAGAAAAATTTGAAATTCTTTTCAGGTTTTATGATGGATTGCTAAACATTGTTGAAATATTTCTCACAAAATTGCCTAAATTTTAGATTTACACTCACAGTGCTTTAAATATTTCACAACAAAATTCAGACAAAGATTTTAAGATGTTTTACGATACTATTTTTTTAATACCTCAATTAATATTTATTTTAATTAATGTTCAATTTGAAACTTTGTAGATGAGATTACATCTAATTATCAAGTTCGACAGCTTTGTACATTGTTGTTCATCAGTCTATCCATATTTTTTGACACTATTGACTTACTAAAAACTACCCAAAAACACCCAAAGTACTTCTTTTATATGCATACTGTAAGATCAAGCGCCTGGAAAGTTGGCTTTTTTATATGGAGCTATTTGAAGCCAATTCCTAAATTGATCTCGGACTCAGCTCACAGTGCTCCAAGGAAAAAAATTATTTAAACAAAAATTCAGTAGATTTATCCCTCCATACGGAAAGGTATCTTATAATACGGAAAAACTTCTCACTTTGTAAATATTTAGCATAACGAACACGAATGCAGAAAAATTCCCATACTCATTTGAATGTGAAAGTGAGAAATTGGCTTCAATCTTGAAGGCCACTCGCCGTGGACTAGTGTAAGATATATCGACTTTCGGTCTACGATCAGTCGATCATAGTGCGATAAGATAATTTACGGTGAGATTTACAGTAGACTCTCTCTCAATATGGCATATGGGGCAAAATGTCATCCAAATTCTCAATAAATTTGGGTATCAAAGTCATTATAAATTCCACGAAAAATTTGCTTCATAATTAAACGTAAAAATTGTGAAAAAAAATTTCGCTCGATTGAAAAAGACCCAATTGAGTGAGAGTCTACTGTATCTCCGGAGTTTGAATATACCGGAAACCTGGAACGCTTAGTAATCTTTTTTTTTTTGTGGAAGATGGTAATTTTCTATTCCTAGTTTTCTCACTGTATGCGTTGAAATGAATCGTATGCATAACATTTATTTACCTTAAATGAAATAGGATAGGATCGGAAGCTTTCTAAACTTTTATAAATTTTATGAAACCTAGGTGAACTTTTGCTTTAAATTTTTTAACTAAATACAGCTTGTTAGTATGAAATGTACATATTTGCTCAAAAGTAATTCAGCAAAAAAAAATCAGAAAATTTAATACCAACTTTAAAGCTCATTTATATTTTTTTTGTTTTATCGGATACAAATCCCAATCAAAAAGAACTCTTGTAAACAAAATTCAATTCTCATATGCACAAGTTTGTGGAAAATATTGCTGCATTTTCTATTCATACAGCGCATGATATTTTTTTTGCATAAACAAGTGTCACGAAACAGTTGTTGCAAAAGTCCCACTTTTTTTTTCGGTATAACAGAAAATATGTGCAAAATGTAACATTATTTTTCGATCAATTTTATGCTAAATGTACTTAAGTTATTTATGACATCAATAAATTTGAATTTTCCATTATTGAATTAATGCAAAGTCGTCCCAACTGTTTTACTATACTGCTTTGGATCTACAAGATACACAACACTATCATTTGTTGGATGATAGAGGCAAAAAAAAGCTTTCATGCTCCATTTTCCACCCTCAAAAAAAGTACATTAATGGCATGCTGTCACTCTCTGTTTACACATTCTGTGTAATTGAATTTCCACTAATAAGTGTAAAATTCATTCAATTCCACTCAAAATGGTCCAATTGTAAAGTACAGCTGGGGTGTAAAAATGCAAAAGAAACAAGAAGGAAAAGCTCTCTTTCATTAGTTTTGGTACTTTTAAACTATTGTTGAAATTGGAACAAAGTAGAGTGACAAAAAAAGTGAATAATAATGTAATCAAAAGGGATTAAGTGAATTGGAATTGAAAGGAAATATCGTGCTAAAATGATGTTGGTGTTGAGTCTCGTAAAATCAATATATGATGGTTGTATTTATTTGATTAAGGGACAAACCCTACGAGTTTCATTCAACATTTCACCCCTCACTGAATGCATATTTATGATCCTCAGAGACGCTGTACACATGTTATTTGACCATTTCGGTTTATAAATTCTACCTATATGTGCATTCTGCCTTCGGGGAGTTATACAGAAAAGCGTGAGAGAAATGGTGGACAAGCTGTACAACATAACCACTGTGGTATTTGTCCAATAGTCTGGAAATGTTTTTGGTATTTTGTAGAATTTCACCTATATTATGCATTGAAATTAATTCGCAATTAAAAATAATTTTTTTTAATGATATATAGGGTAAGTGTGCCAAATTCCGGCCAGCTTGCAATTTCGGCCACTTTTTTTGTTCCTCGAATTTCTATGAATTTTTAGTTTTTACATACTCTAGAGATTATACAATGCAAAAGAATAACAAAAAATGTAACTTCGACAAACGAGATGACGTGAAAAACCCATTGGAAGAATTCCTGAAGGGCGAACTATGAGAATGAAGGTGGTCGAAATAGGGCACTAAAGCTATGTCTACATTTTTATTCATTTTAAAATGAATTAAGAATGATTTTACAGTAAATAAAGACGATAAACCCGATAAACTGTCTACAAGGTTCTAAGCAACACTCCTTAAGTAGAAGAAATAAAACAATCAATTTATATTAAAGATATTACATTTGAAACTTGAGACTTTGGCCCTTGCATGCAACTATGCTGAAATTTGGCACACTTACCCTAATGGGGTATTTTGACATGAGACTTAAATTACAATATTATTTTTGAAGATCGAAAAAAAATACCACGAGGAAGTGCACTTGAGTGTAGGGCTTATTTTACGGTCTTTTTTTTCTCTTTGCCCAACTGAAACAGTGAAAAAATCTGAAAATTCTAGTTTAGGTAAAATACCCAAATACTCCATCATACCCAAAAAGAACTCATAGTTTCAAGTTAGGATTGAAGTGTGTGAGTTCTTAAAAGTAAGTAAGAAATCTGTAGCCTTCTAACTCGTACAAAGAACATGAGTAGAGATGAATGAGGCAGTTTCACGCATGATTTTCGAATTTAACTATAAAAAGGTTTCACATAAACATAAGCCGACGCAAAATTTAGGGTTAACTTGATAGAAATTCCATGATTTTTATGACTTATTTATAAAAGTTAACATTAAAATAATTAGATCACATATTTATATGCAATTTCGATTAATGACCAGGGCACAATAACTTTTGTTTGTAAACATGTTTTTAAAATTTTCTATAAGAGTGAGCGAGATGACTAGATTAAGATCTCATTTAATCTCATTGAATTCTCAAAAACATGTTTACATTCTCTCGTTATTATGAAATTTGTTTGATAACATCTTCTTTGTAAAATCATTTCTGCAAAATACTTATCATACTTGAGTCAAAGTAACCGCTTTGGTGGCCAAACAAACTTAGGACCCAAATAGACTCAGGCTGATCCTCGAGAATATTTAGCCTGTAAAATTTCGCTAGTAAAGGTTTATCCTAAACTCTCATACTCTCAGTGCTTAGAACTTTAAGTTAGAGTTTCTTTTTATAAATTTTTCTTATCTAATCCTTTACTGTCATTTTTTATAGGCTAAATATTATTGAGGATCAGCCTGAGTTTACTTGTGCCCTTAGGTTGATCCTCGAGAATATTAAGCCTGTAAAATATGACAGTATAGACCAAACTGTAATACACTAAGAGCTTAATCATTGATTAGTGGTCCGTGCAATTTCTTTTTATCTAATCATTACTGTCCAGTTTTACAGGCTAAATAGGGTAAATGTCCTAATTCAAAACCATTTCCAGACGCTTTAACTTTGACAGAAGATTCAACACATTAAGTTCATATTTTTTCTGAAGAGAATTACATAAATTTGCTCCTTGACTCTTCCAGAATGTTACTGTTTAGTGAAAATTCTTTGGATATAATTTGAAAACTTCTTAAATACAAGAAAAATACGCGAGCGTAAAATGCTTCTATTGGAAACAAATAAATCCAAATGGAGACAAAGGAAAGTTTCTAATTGGAGACAAACAGTGTAAGTGAAACCGCAACGAAAGGCTTCCAAAACCTTGTTGAGTTGCTCTTGAGTGCAGATTTTGTTCTTATCCTTGGTCTTTCCTCCTTTCCCATCTAAACAATAAGAGAATCTCTCCAAAAAAAATCATATTTCCGGGGTTTCCTATTGAAGCATTTGCAGACACTTCAGAAAAACTCTTTTTGTTCAAGAAATAGGTAATTATTTCATTTGAAAACTTCACGTACCGTTTACAATAAAGATTAGCACTTAATTTAACTAAAATTAGCCAGAAATAATGTTAAACAAAACGAATAAACAACAGTCACCTCATTGTGTTTTTCATTGGAAAACATGGTCGATCGATGAAAAATTCGATGGTGAAAAGGTACACTTTTAATTTTTCTGAGCAACTAACAAATTAAAATTTGTGAATATGAATGGATTTTCGCTTTATTTGGAGCAAAATTAACTAAATAATGAAGCTGTTTTATAGAAAATATATAAATATAATAATTTAGTACTGTATTTATCGTGAAAACAAAATGACGTTTCTATTTGAAGTAGCGAAAAATTTCCATTTGGAGCAGGTTTTGAATTAGCTTATATTCTTGAAGAACTGTCTAATTCTGCTTGAACCATTACTAAACTACAAAGAATAGTTTAAAATTTACTTCTAATTTCAATCTTGAAGAAAAATTACTTAAACGTTTTATTACGAAGGTCTTTTAGAACATCTAGAGTCCTAAGCAGGCCTTCTTAAACACTACATTCTATTTTTCCAAAAAAAAAAAAAAAAAAAAAAAAAAACAATTAAAACAGTTTATTGTTTTTTTGCATAAAATTTTCATATATAATATTCCGGCACCATCTTTTTTCCGAATCATAAACAGGAGGAGGTCTTAAATTAAAATTTTCACTATTACATTATTGCAAAAATATGGAAAAATAACCGCTGTTTTGCAAATTCACAGCACTGATATAGTTTATTTGGCATTTGACAGTTTAGACACTGTGGAAGCAATTGGAATGTGCTGATTTGACATGTCATTTTCCATTCGTTAATTCGTAATTTTAGAGCTATTTTGACAGCAAATGACTTTAATAACCGATGTATGATTCCTTATTACTTTTCATAATATGACACTCTGGGGGTTGCCAGATGCAAATTCGTTAATATCCTTTGCAATGCTTTACATATTCTCTAGCAAAAAAATCTGGGAATCGTCATAGAACGACCTATGAATCAAACGAAAAGAACTAATTGAGATCAATTTCAATACAGAATTAAATGCAAAATCGAATTTTTGTTTAAATTTTTGTTAACGCTATTGAAAGCGTGTATATTAAGGTGATCTACATATAGCACGCGTACATAAATAACACACTGTACATAAATAATACAACCTTTGATTCAGGCCCAAATTCAGATACAAAATAAACCAGTGAAACTGTAAAAGTGTAAACTGAACCTCAATGAACTGAAAGAGGGGTTGTGTTGTATTTGGAGAAATTTGCTTGTAAATACATCACCTTTAAACAAATAAATTCAATCCAACCAAACCAGAGAGCATCTTGGTCAATTTCCACTCCATACCACTGAGCCACCCTTCCTACCCCTGTATTTCAAATTTTCCCTTGTTTTTCTTCCTGTACACTCCAAGTTCAGAACACTGAACCAGCGTATTTTCAACGAGCACATAAAGTTTTGTGTTCAATGCACATTTATTGGTTTTGTTTGATCCGGATGGATGCTCGCGCGCTCCCAACCTTGCTACCCCCTGCTGCATGTGGTGTAATGTATTCCAACAAAGTTAGTCGACAATGCATTATCGTCGCCAAGTTTTGCAAACACCCAAACCCCCAAATTCATTCATCCCAAAGAACTCCTCCCCATGCCAAGTATTTTAGATTTGTACAACAGCATGTAATGAAGGGAACAAAAGCCAATTGCTACCTGATACTTTCCCTTCCCTTCCCCTGCCACTTTCCCCCACTTCAAAAAAGGCGACTTTCCACGGAGCTGAAATGTCTTATCATCTTACAAATGGATATGTATTTTGTAAACCATTTTGAGGGTAGATTTTAATTTACAAGATATCCCAAAGTATCCCAACAACTTTGAGTATAATTTTCTAAAGAATAAATACAATTGTGGCTCAAACCAGTCTTTCCCGAGGCGGAAGAAAATTACAAAATTTTACTTTCTATATCACAATTTATGGCGAGGAAAAGAATGAAAATTTTCCGGAGCAAGTTTACTCATTTCCAAATCTCACTTTAGTCTCTTTTCCTTATCCAATTTCCAGATCAAATCCTCTGTGCATTATTTTGAACTTTAGCACAGAATTATCTTCCAAGTGGAATGGTTTGCAAAGATTCTATTTGCAGTATAACCAGTTCTCAATGGAAATTGTTATTTTAAATTATAAATTCTCCAAATTGGATGCATTGTCTTCCGAAAGACAGCAATTTACTATGACAACCGTAGGCTTATATTTTCCAATTATTTATAAAAAATTTTTCGACCAATGTAACACCATAAACCATAAACATTTCTATATAATGAAAATGTTGTCAATAAAAAATGTAGGAATAGTTTTAGTAATTCTCGTTGCAAACATTGAGAAACCTTAAACACTACATTTTGACATAGTTAGTGCAAAGTTCATTTAATATTAACCTAAAGACCTAAAGAAATTTATGAATTGCAAGTAGATGCAAAGATCCAAAACTTAAAGCTAATTTCAAGGGTATAAATAAGACATTGAGTATATCGACAAGAAATATAAATTTATTTTTAAATAAAATCCTGTTCAAAATTCTATTTCGTTACATCTTCTAGAATTATTTTAAAAAAATAACAGATTTTGTTTGGATTAGATTTTGTTGAGATACATTGAATAAAAGAATCTGTACTTCTATTTCGAAGTAAACATAGAAGCAAAAATCAAATAAATTTTAACATTTTTTGTTAAAATGATTTATCCCCTCAATTTTGAAATAATTCTACACGCGTTAAATCTTTAAATAAGCCTTCAAAGACAGGTGAGTTTATATTTTCTGACAAAAAAAAAAATAGTTTTCGAATATCAAAGTTCTTTGATTATATAGAAGAAAATTTATTAAACTTCTCAATATTCAGATTCAATTTTCAATTTGAATTTATTTCATTGCATTCTTGATATTTCCCGTCCACCGTCGTCTTAGCGTCAGGATTAAACGGTGGAAATGTCCTTTCTCTAGTTGTAGTATGTTTCGGTTTTACAATATGTTTTGCATTTCATTGGGGCTAGGCGGGCTAGGCCATTAAATTTCATTTCATTTTAATAAGGGGTTTTCGGCATTACTGGCGATTTCCCTAAGGCCACTCAAAAAGGTAGAGCAAGATTGCCAAGCTAAATAACAACAATAAGAGAAGTGAAATGAAAATTTCTGATTTCTTTAAGCTAAATGTAAAGGTAACCTAAATTTAAATTTAAATAAATTAAACTGTATTCATGCTCAAAACTACAAATTATTTAGTCGATATCTTGATCACAATAAGTCGATAGGCTTTAGACCTATATCATGGGTTAAGAGGGAGTAAAAAACGAAATTATTTACAAGGATTATACTATTCATATAATGCTGAAAATGTTTGTGTTGGCTCGTAATATATATGTAGGCTACAATGACCAATCTTTACTTTTAACATTGAATAAAAAACTTAAAAATAATTAATGATATTTAGTATTCAAACTTAACTTTTTATGTCTTGATTGAGGGGTATACATATTGTATGACTAATTTATTAAAAGTGTAGATTAAAAAAAATAATTTTTTATTATAAATTGCGACATTTTCTGAAAAATAACTGCAATTATTCAGAAATTAGGGACTTTTCAAAACAGGTAGGGTCGAAGGAACACTTATTCGGCTGGGAAAACTTATTTAGCCATTGAATTTTTGAATTTTTTATTAGAAGCACAGTGCGACTCCGATAGAGTCAACTCCTAAAAACTTTAAAAGCCGTGAAAAAATCTACAAAATTCCAAGTTTTAATGTCAAACTTTTAAACTAATTGTGTTAAGTAAGGACTTGAGAAAATTTTTAACGAGTGAAATAGTATGTACAACAATTAATAACTTAGAATATTTCAGACATATTAAAATCGTATGTGTTGACTTTACCGGAGTCGTACTGTATAAATGTTCAAAGTTCGTATCCCAAATGGTTCATAATAGGGTGCCAATAGGTCGTGACACGAATTCCTTAAGTGACAATAGGTATTGGCCTTCCATCCTACAAACCTTCAGTCTAAAGGCCATTTTATGGAACAGAGATATATTTTCTCATACTTGTAAATCTTCCCCTACAGCTATATGTACATTATTTATATGTACACATGAATTTTCCATAATTCACTTTGCTGAAACATAAAAGCCTTTGGACAATTAAATTAAACCTTTTTTCACATTCCTTCGAATCTATTATATAGTCTTAAGTCTAAAAGGCAAAACTTGTGATTCAGTTATCCTTTCGGACGTGCTTCCAATTCATCAGCTGCTTTTCTTGTGAAACTGTATCCAAGTCTGTGAAAGCAACAACAACAATATCTCACCTCAAATACCCAATTGAAAGCTATCTGATGACTGTGGAAGACATTCCCTCAAATTGCATCTCTATTGAGGAAAATCCAGAGATTGTTCAGAATTGTGATAGAATTGGGTAAAGAAGATGAGATGAGGAAAATATGTGTGTAGTCTTTGGTGCATCAACCTAAAAGTACATATGACATTGTTGTGTAAAGGAGAGAAGGATGCACTTCAAAATAATCGTCTGTTAATACATTTTATTGAAAACTTTTGTATCGCATTTCGATGTGACTTTTGTTGCAAACTACCGTACATAAATAGTTATATGCTTTTCAAAGGTTCTTTTTTTTATTTTTAAACTACAAAACCCCTGTAGATCCTTCTTGTGAAAAGGATATGTAAGTGATAGAAAATGATATTCACATTGGATTACATGTCAATACTTGTTAATATAGAGTAAAACTTTCTATCCCATCGACATTTGTGGGCGAGGGGGGGGGGGGGGGGGGAGGAAGCATTTGGGAGCTGGTGGTCCTCTTGTGAAATTGGTGGGAGTGTCAGTGCTGAAATTTATTGCTCCACATCAAATTCACTGGGGATTATGAAGTTGTCGTTGCTGAGAGATGAGGCAAATCCCCATGTGATGACTATATGGAAAAGGTATGGGAAAACATGCCCAATAAAACATAGAAATACTAAGACTCAATTCCAGCACTATTGTCACTTTATGCTTCTCGATTGATAGATCAATGAATTCATCTTTTGATTCACTAGCCAAAAATTGCGTATATACGTGTGGTATGGTATGCTAGCGAATTTGCCATTTGAAGGAAAATCAATTTTCATGCCATATTTCAATATCAGTGTTGACAAAAACACACATAATATACATATATAAGTTGAGTAACGAAAGGGAGATCATATGGAAGAAAATGCCAGTGATGGTAGTGGTGAAAAACTTTTTCCCTCCACAAACTTCCATCGACGGTATTTTGGGGCTGTTTATTAGTGGGTGATGGCATGGTACAGAAAACGAGGGTGCCAAAGAGCAGCAAAATCATCTTGTGTAACATCACCATTCTATCCGATATTGTTTGTCTCATCAGCGCCATTTGTTACCATAAATTCTCTTTAAGTTTCCACCCCCTGCTTCATACATTTCCATCAAAGCTTTCGAAAGTTCCACGAAATGTTTTACCTTCAGCTTGAGATTTTGTAGTCTTTTTTCTTCTCTTTTCGTTACATTTATTAATAATATGAAGTCTACGTGGAGAAAATTATTGTCAAGGCCAAAATTTTGGAAATATTGAGAAAGAAAACCAAAGTTAAACTTTGCGAAGATGTGTACTTCCTGTTGAAAAGACTTCTTAAGGTATATTGAATTAAATCAATCTGAAGTATAAAATATAATTTTTCCCGTAGGGGAAAGCGTACTACCTTCGAACGAGTGAAGCTTTGAACAATTCATTTTTTCAATGTGTTTTAAATATATTTGGCCGTTTATAATAATATATTTTAATAGCCAGTCCAATGCCTCAAATTTCCGGAAAGAGATACGGGTGAAATCCTTAAGGAACATAGTAAAAAGTTGAGTTGTCCGAAGCATAAGTAGTCCAAAGGTAGCGCGCTTACATGGATTTAAAATACCTTATTAAACTGATATCAAAAATATACTATTCTTTCTTTAAGTTTAAGTAGTAACAAAATATGTCGCATTATATCTTGAAATGAAAGATGACACCACTAGATTAAAAAGACCTACTGGCTCTTTTCAATAATAACCTTTCGAAGAGACAAAGCCACTCCAAAGCCAAGACAAACCTATTCGAAAATCTACCGGAAGCCTAAAGTGCAAGTTCACGTACTTGCCGCTTTTACGCTTTTTGTTCTGCAATTAAGAATTTCGGTATTTTTGACACTTATCGTCAACAATGTCAACAACAGTGTGTAAATGTTTGCTGCAAAAAGTTTAATTGTGTAGTTTTGTGGCGTTTCAGGATGAAAGAACGTTTTAATGATTTTAATTGCAATTTCATTGAAAGAAATGTCTCTTCATGAACTTACGCAATTTTGTAAAACTTGTCAGTTTAAACGTTCGAACTTACAAAAGGTTTTTAGGTAAGTTCTGCCTGATATACCTTCAAATCGGTAGAGAAAAAACTTCAACCGAAGAAAGCTCTCAAATTAGGAAGGTTTATTACTCTGAACGAGAGGATTTTTTGTATTATTTCAAGTAAACTTAAGATTAACTTCCAGGGATGTTTCACTCAACTCTAAAACTGTGATCAAATTGTCTAGTGTAACCAAACAAAACTAAATATACTTCAGTCGAGATTATTTTAATTTGGCAAAATTTATAAGAACTTATTAGTATTTAGTGCAGACGCGTGCACTATAACAGGTGGAAGTGGTGTATCTTTAAATTGGGGCATCTGTGAAATAGAGCATTTTTCTCATTTTTTTTAAATGAAACTGGACTTTACAATGATACCTTTTAGATTCATAAATTATTAGGTTTTTTCTGCAAACTCTAAGAATTAGAAAAGTTAAAATATTTTTCTCCATGTTCTTCATATGAATGTTGCAGTATTCTGCAAAAGATTGAAGATCTTTAACTATCATACATAAAAATATAAATTAAGGTAACTCTGAAAAACAGCTGATCCTTTCTTAATAACGACAAGGAGTTAATTTTACACAATTTCTAGTAAGTTTACTTGAATATTTTTCTAATTAGTTAGTAATCGCGTTGGAAGTATATTTGGCAAATGAAATGATCTTCAGACTAGAGGTTTACCTTACATTATTGTTATTATTATATAACTGCTTTTGAGCTAGTGCTCTTGAAAGTACATTTCAGAGGTACAGAGTTTAAAGAATTTCGTTTTTGAGTAATAGCGGCCACCGCCTTGACCACCGCTATCTTAGCGTTGGTGACATGGTGACCAACCTCCAAAAAGAAAACAGTGGAAAACTTTTTCTCAGGTTATATGAGCCATCTGCATTAACCGAAAAGAGTTTATAAAAAAGTAAAATAAGCAAGAGAAAAATAAATAAAAACAAAACAGCCCCAGAACCCAAAAAGCTTAGGATAAACCGCCGTTTCTTCTCTTTAGAAAGTTCGTTCCGGAGAGTTAGCACCTCTCAAAGTTACATCTCAATAATTTTCAATTTCTAAACAGCAACAAATTGCAGTGATTTTTTAAAATAATTTTAAATTATTTAACTTTAATATGCCATCCATATGTTTTCTCTTCAGTAATGTAATGATAGGTAAGAAATTAGAAGAGTTAATCCTGATGGATAAACCCTAAACTAACAAGCGTAACTGAACATTTCAAACATTCCCTTTTGGCCAGTTTTACTGTATCTAACTGCGAACTTTTACATTATTATTACGACAAATTTTATGTAGATTAAAATTTGATAGTAAAATAATTAACTTTAGACACAAATTAAGTCATAACGGGAAAATTAAAGTTAATTACAATCGCGCTGGAAGATTTTTCTTTTTTATGATCAAATATACAAAATTTATAATACTCCTCCCCATGACTCCCAAAAACTTCATATTTAGGCTCTGCTCAAAAGAAGCAACAATTAATATAACTTTGTTTGCAGTCGACAAATTTAAATGCCTTATTTGTAGGTAGCAAATAAAGTGGAGTATAAAATTGCAATGGGGAGAAATTTCGAAGGGATCCCCATGAATTTTGGTACTCAAGAGAAATTTGTGTGTGTATATGTGAAACTTAGAGGGTAAACATGAGAAGCTCTTGCGACATAAACTCTCTTGTGGGCCTGTTGGGAGGAGAATGGGAAGTTAATCCGAGATCCACTCTTTGACACAACAATGTCTCGCTCCCCTAGGGCATTGTGAGCGCATCTTTCCAACGACTACAAACACTTTTAACCAGCTTTTCCCTTTGTAACATTTTCCAGGCCCACCCTCACCCTTTCTACACCAAAGAGACAACCATCCCATCCCCCAACAATGATGTGGCAAAAATATAGTTTAGAAAAGACCAGAGAGAGAGAGAATCCTTCCTTCCTTTCTGTGAACTTAACCCACAATATCAATGACATTCTCCACATGCTACACATTATTTCTCTAGAGGAATATCTTCAGACTCTGTATCAAAGACAAGACGCCAAAATGCTGACGGTGGCCCCACTTCGTCGTCTTCCTTGGCAAATATTTGATGTAAGATAGTGACTAAATGATAATTGGACGCATTCCCTCTGACATTGCTTTGGACAAAATGAATTTGCGCGCTTTTCATAAATTCACCAACTGCACAATCAACGCTAAAACGTGCCCTAGATGCATACCAATGATTCTCCCCTCACCAGTAAATTGCAAATTTCCTTCTATACTTTTATCCCAAATATCCATGGAACATGGAGTTTCTCATTCCATTACATAAATTGTTCTCAAGGAATTTTCATAGAAGAAATCCCCTTAAGGACGTGTCTGTGCCAGTTCCAATCTAGCTTCAGCTACTACTGGTCCTCCCAATTTGATTCCGTGTGTGAAATCTCTTAATTAAGTGTCAATATTTAGTAGTAGTTTCCACAGAAATTTCCTGCCAATTTCAATCAAACTCCAATATTGGAATAATTGTGCTTCTAGTGGATGGTCCTATGTAAATATTATTATCAATGAAATTTCTCGTGACTGAATAGAAATATAAAACGGCGTAGAATTACTAATACTGTAGAAAATGTTATGCATGAGTACATATTGAAAATAATTTTCTACAATTCTGCTACGATTACTAAATTGAAATTGCTAAAATAAATACAATAGGGGAGACTGGGGTAAAAAGTCACAAAACGGATATTTTATTTTTTTACAATTAGTGCAGTCTTATAGGAAATTTACTGCTCTACACAGGGGCCCATCAAGCCTAATAAAAAGTAAAGGTATTTTTCACTTTTCCTTGTAAAAAATTTGCAGCTATTGCACCGCGACTTAAACAAATTTGCTCGTAGTTCTTGTATTATTTCGGCGAACATTATGAAATATGTATTTTTAGATAGCTTTTACTGCACGATTTCGAAATATATCAGACCGATAAGTCAATTCTCTTTAGGAAAAAACTTGCCAATATTCTTCAATACCTCTATGAAAAAACGTATGGAAAAATGAAATGTCGAGAGGCCCCTGGCTCTACAACTTTGTGAAAGTCATTTTCGTTTAATGTGTAAGGAAATACATTTATCGAGCTATTTTCTAAAAGATTGTGACCATTATCAAAATTGCTGGGGCAAATAGTACCAGGTATGGGATATTATCATATTTTGATTTGCTTTATTGAGTGATTTCGTAAATTTAAAAAAATATCTAGGTGACATAATTTTATAGAAAATTTATTCCTCTACATCTTTTTAAAACATAATTTTCACTATCTGAACGAGAAAAGTGCTTTTCAAGCTATTTTAGAAAAAACACACAAGAGACTGCTAATCGTTTGACCAATGCAAACAAAAAGCGGCGAAACATGGAAATGACGTTTCTTCTCGCCGTGAGACATCAGAAATTGCTTCGGTCTTAATTACTTTTTGCTCCATACCTTTTGTTACTTTTTGCCCCAAGTGGTCATTTTTAATAAAAGGATTTCTGGAGAAAAGAATCTTTGTAAAGTTCTAAAATAGATAGTGGTTTTGTATTCAAAGAGTCCAAATCATTTAGGAAATATTTACCAGTGCTTCAATTTTGGAGAATAAGTAGGTCAAAATTGATATCTGCTGTAAGGAAAACATTTCAAAAATAGGGCTAAAAATTTCAATAATTTTTATTTTCTGAAATCCTTGTTCGAATTCTAAGAAGCTTACGACTTTAAAGAAGGTCTATGGAGGACCATCTATGGAAAAAATTTTAAACCGCTATCTTTTTTATCTTGGAAGATATTGAATTTTCAAATTTTCAATCTGTGACTTTTTGCCCCACTAAAAGAAATTTGATATTATACACGTACCAAAGCAACAGGCCAAACAGCTACAAATAGCTACTCGGGACCTCCGGAAGACCCCCCATAAGTTGACATCAGACCCATTTTCCCTACCCGTCCCCTTCCCATTCAAAATCATGTTTCTTTAGGATTGCTAAAAAAAAATGTTGCACAAGTTTATAAATCGGTTCAAATCGGTTTTAAAGGTTGAACTTAAGAGGAAATTGCGCAGTGAATAAAACTTTGTAAAAATATCGATCTCGTGAACATTAAGCCTTATTCCATTAATACGACCTCTACCAAACTTGATTATAAAATGATGGGAAGGTATTTTAGTGGTATAGTACCTAAGTCATGATTTCGAGAATTTATTCGCAAAGTATGGACGTTTCGCCACTCCTTTTTAAAAGTTTGCGTGTTGTTAAGGTAATGAACATATCAAATTTCAGCAGAAAAAATTACAATTGCTATAATAGCTGAACAACCTTATCACAAAGTTTGATTTCAAAATTCAGTATTTCAAGACCAAACTGTTTATGACCATAAAATGCTGATTTGTATTGAAGTTATTTCAAAATAAACCATTATTTTACACCTTATAAATCTCCTTTTACAGTAAAATAAAATAACATTAGGGGAAAGTGACCATGCTTGATACGATCCAAGCTTGATAATAACTATTTTTTTCCTATGTTAATCAATAGTTATGACTCATCGCAATATATTTCAATAGCTGGTGCTAAGCCTCACATTTCCTAAAAAAATTAGGATCCTAGCTCTTTTTTCCTAGTTTCAGGAAGCAAAAATCAAAAATAGGCCCAAAACTGGAATTTCGATACATGATATTTCATAAGTATTTCCTAATTAATGTCGCTGTTCACGAAAACTACTATCATAGGCACATAGAGGGGTCATCAGTACTAATATTTATGTAAAAATATTTGTACTTGGTGGACACTGTTTTTGTGGGTGGTAACAAATTCATAAATTCTACTTGTGTCCATCCTATATTTTAAGAAGGGTCCATGAATGATAATTTTAATGTGGCAACTATATCATTATATGTGATTCTTTCATAATTACACATATTGCAATCCTCCAATTTTACCGACAATTGACATAATCTTCAACCCTGTTGCCTGAATTTTAAGGTTGCAGAATGACATTTTCATGGACTCAAAGTGAAAAAATGGTTTTCGCTAGCGCCCTAATGTCATAAAAACATGGCTTAGAAAAATTACATAAAAGTGATTTTAAAACTAATAACCAGTCGTACAAACGATTTAAGCAGATAGATTAGAGTTCTGTCTAAATATTGATGTGCAATTTTTTGTATCCGGTAAATTTTTTGCAGTGAAAATGGTCCTCCGAATTGTCGAATCAATTTATTATACAGGAAGGCCCCGGACCCAACTTGTATAAAAATCGCCACTGAATTTCCATTTTCTTCTTGAGAAAAATCTAAGGATTTCCAGGAACTATTTGAGGTTGGATTATGAACCTAATAAGTGCGACATTTTTTTGTCATAGTGGAAGAATCGCTTCGGTTTGTGTGTTAATCAGAAAATAATCACAAACCTTGGACATTATTTTGCAGTATCAAGCATGGTCACTTTCCCCTACAGAGTTTCCCAAATAAATGCTCCCTAATACTTCTTGTCAAATGCCAATAACGGTATCTATAAGAGAGGGCATACCTCAGTGTGGAAAATGCAATGTAATCCAAGAATCTCTTTACAGCTATGCGAAGCTTTTGCCCAAGATGGGATATTCAACAACTTTACATCGTGTAGTTGAAAATCCATGAGCTTTGGTAATTTGAACACGGCAAATCCGTTTTGTTTTCTCACTCATGCACAAAAACCACCCTCGCATTATCACCCATGGAATGCCAATTTTGCGATTGTGTGAAATTTCACCATTTCTATTTTCATATATTCACATTCTCCTAGATGATTTCAATGCACTAGCATGAGTACCTACCCCCTCTCTTTTACCTCTCAAAGCTTTTCCGACGATTGTAGGAAAAATCTTTCCCTGACGATAATACATTTTCATGTTTGTCAGAATGTTCTCGTTTCTTGTTTTTTTTTTCGTTCTTTGGGATTGTCTATGTGAGAAACATCATTAATACTATTCACTCTTTTGCTATCTTTTCTGAAACACTTTTTCCCAACTGATGCGGGTGAAAAGCATGTGCAAAGGGTGAAAATTTCAGACAATTCCACGTAATTCAATTGTCTCTTTCTCATCATGTACAATTGATAATTGAATAATTCTATTTTTTTTTATAGAGTCACTAAAGAGAACAACTGTGCTCAAAGAGAGCTTCTTTCTATACGGACTGATAAGCATAGTTATTCACTTCAGTTAGCTAAAGGATTTCGTTGGGAAGTCCTGCTTTTCTTGTTTGGACGTGTTTCAGTCCAAACCTCTATGCATTGTACTCTATTGTGCATTTGAATTTCCACTCAAAGAAGCATTAGATGACATTTAGGGATTGGACTATTGTATTGAAATTTTATGTTCAGTTGAAAAAAGGAAACTACTGAAAATCGAATAAAATCAACATCAATTGTTTTAGAATATTTAGATTCTCTATAAGCTCAACTTCAATGATTCGAGAGATAATCCTCTTCAACACTGACAGATCAATTCTATTATAATATTCCTTTAATAAAAATTGATTTTACAACATGTTCATTCATCCATCGAGCCGTTTCGATGTTATACGCTCGCTTTTGTGAAGAGAATGATAAGAGATATTGGCTTACGATTTTTGGAAAAGATTATATTGGAATCTTCAAAACTTAACAAAAAAAAGCTCTCCTTTGATAAATTATAACTCTTTCGAGATATAATCTTTGACGGCCAGAACATCTAATGGCATAAAAGAGCACTATCAAAACGTAGAAAATCCTATAAGACGCAGGAACTTTAGGAATATCGGACAATACGAAAGATTCGGAGACAGATTGTGTGCGAAACCTGAACGCCTTCCCCTTAGTCAATGATTGTATAATTATTTTTATTTTGAATAAGAATATTATTATTAACTGCAGGCTTAATCTTTGGAAACTCTCTATCCTTTAGGTAACCGTTCTAAACTTTAAATTGAACTGAGCTTCAGTGTTCAGAAATGAAACCAAAATTTATCCAATTTGATTTTTGGGTTCCCCAGGATATTCGCATTTAGTAATGAGAATCGAAAGCTCCGGAAAAAATCTGAGTGAGAATTTATGTCTGACGGACATCGGAAAAACCAAACTGCAAGTATATAAAATCGGATTATCGGATTGTTTTCAATATTAAACAATTCAAAAGAAACATTTTCAATAAATGCGGTTTCAATAGAAACAAATGAATGCATGTCAAGAAAATTTATGTGTCAGTTTAAATCTTATGTGTACTAGTGAACATAAATAGAAAAAAATATATAACACTTTGTGGTATTCTCGAATCCTTAAGTTCAATAGTGTTAGTAGATTATTTAAAATAATCTGTTAAAATGCAACTCATTACTACCTTTGTTACAAATTCTTTAACTAGACGAATACAAGCAGTTCCCTAATTTTTAAAAATATAAATTTAATTTTTAATAATTTTAGTACTGCATAGAAGAGGTATTTCATGTTCGAAGCGCTTGAAGCATTATTTTGAAATCTTGTTTACAAACAACAAGAGTGGTACTTTTGCCCTGAAGTCGATGCGTCAATTGATAAGCTTAGTCTTTCTTTCATCAATTTCGCATTATCATCAATTTCTAAAAAAAAAACCAATTCAAGGAAGAGATTTGACAGCTAGAGGAAAAACATGGATTAATATTAAAAAATCATTTGATAAAGTTTTTCTTTCCTTGCACCCTCTCTTTTGGGCATTCAATAAAAGGACTGTGATTAGAAGTGAGGATGGAAGTTCACACTTTTGTACATATACTACCACATGGCAGGGAATGGGGATACTTTGGGTTGAGTATCGTCTGGAAATTTGGATCTGGAAACGATGGCGTGCGCCGAAGAAAAACATTTCCAACTTTCAGAGAAACTTTCTATATAGCAATTTTGTCCTCTTTGCGTTCTAATTTTATCCATTTTGTCGGTTCCAACCCCCAAATTCAACACCCACCCAGAAAAGACCTCCCATTCCCATCCGTATATAGCCGAGACGTTATACATTCCAAAGCAATATTCTCCATCTTGACTCCCCTTTATCGTTATTTATATGAATTTCTCTTTTTTCGGGTATATTTGTGTTCCGGAGGGGTAGTTTGCTTTGAGCAAGAATAAGAAGGGGAGAAAACACTGGAGCTTTTAGATGAGAGTATGAGACATGGTAAAGTATACTAAATGGCGTATATATATGAAGAGACCATGGGATTTGGGTGGTTGGGTGGATAAAATAAGTTTTTGAGATTTCTCATGGTTTTTTCATCCCTCGTCGAGAAAATCGGCGAAGGCCCATTTCTTGGTTCACCCATACCCATCTAATTCACAAGAGACAACATGAAACCAGACTCTAATTTCGCATCTGGGCATGGTGGCTTGAATTGCTTTTGTGAAACTATGTAATAATTTTTCCTATTATCCTTTTTATTTGGGACTTAGATTATTAGTTATAAATGATCCCATAGAATGTGAATATGAAGCCCTTTCACATTCTTTCTTACAGTCATTTTGATTGCTATCTTTCGAATAAAACACTTGTATCTTCAGGAATGACAATAATTTAGAGCTGATACTCTAATAAATTATGCACGAAAATCCGATTGAAGGAGAATATTCAAAAACTGATTGTGATTTGATTGAAAATTAACTTTTTTTAAATTGAAACACAGAGGCAGAGCTATTAGAATAAGTCAGAAGGATTATCTTAAGATTTATTTATTTTAATCCGTAAAATCTAAAATATTTAATTAGGTAAGGCTAAAAAAAAATTTATTAAACTAGTTTCAGCTTCTTGAAATACACGAACTCGCGATTTTAATAAAATGAGCCTAATTAATTAATAAAATCGATAAACGTTTCTTAAGATATTCAACTATAGTCTTATACGTTGGAGCTTTGTACTAGGTCTATGTTCAGTTCGTCATTTTTTACCGGTTAACTACTAAATTTAGATCATTTCGTAGATCATCTTGGTATGTATGCAAATTAATAAGAAGTTATTTAATTTAATCTTGAATACTCAATCAATCCTTTAACGATTTATAAACAATTGAAATCAGTTCAGACTTTTCTCACATTCCAAGAGTTTTCGAATGAATCCATATATGATAAACATTAAATCGGGTGAAAAACATACTCTTCGGACAATTATTCTACAGACGAAAAACCAGGGACACTAAAGACGCTCGTTCGCCTTTTTTCTCCGAGCTCCCTCAATCCTCCCCAAAAACAATTTTTATGGATTTTCCCCAAAAACAACTGCACTGATTTCTTATATTTTCGAATATGTTTTGGAAGCAGTATATGAGGACATTTCGTCCATGGACAACTCTAACCGAAAATAACCGAAGTCAAAATTAAACCACTTTGGACGATTTGTTTCTCAACCGATTAGCTTAAATTTGAATTTTTTTATAAAGGTCTTGAAATTTCAAATCCAATTGTCCTAGACTTAATCGACAATAAATTGGTAAAGTATCCGTAAATGACTTATTTTGTTCGAACATTTTTATTTATTGTTTCTTTATATTTTTTATATCTAGAGGCTAAAGTGGTCTTCAGACTAGAGGTTTAGTCCAGTTCCTCAAGGTATCAAAATCCTAAATAGCAACAAACTTTTTGATTTTTAAAATATTAATAGATCATTTGCCCTTAGTATAATTAAATCCTGAATTAAATTTTCCCAAAAAATCTTGACTGATAAAAAATTATAGCACTTAAGCCATATGACTAAGGTTTAAGTCTGAAGCCCGTATATCAGTGAGACATATCGATTTTCGGTTTTCAGTGACACCCTTATAGGTCTATATTTCCTAGGGGAATATTTCCTCTTTTTTCCCTTCACCCTCATTATCTTTAAGGTTCTCGAATATGGCTCCCCCGATGTCCTTTATTTTCGATCACTTGGTGGTACTCCATACGGATCCCGAAAGCCAAAATCCCGAACGCCAAAATCCCGAAAGCCAAAATTCCGAACGCCAAAATTCTGAACGCCAAAATCCCGAAAGCCAAAATTCCGAACGCCAAAATCCCGAAAGCCAAAATATGTGTCATAGCTACTCCCAGGATTGCACCCGCACGTTCTGGAGGCAAAAGGAAATCTTCTGTGTCTTGGAAAATTATTCTAAACATTTTTCCCTATACAATTTCATCCCTTTCAGGATTTTGAACATTCGGGATTTTGGCTTTCGGGATTTTAGCCTTTTCCGGATTTTGGCGTTCGGGATTTTGGCATTCGGGATTCTAGCTTTCAGGATTTTGGCTGCCACCGCTCCATACAAATGTTTCGTCCATAGGCACTTATGACCATAGCCGAGATGATTTTCTATTTCATTTTTTTATCAAATAATTAAATTTTCGATTCATATAAAAGATTGGTTTCACTACCTTTTTAAAGATTTGTATGTTTCAATGATTTAAATATTATTCAGCTTCAGAGGACTCCAAGTCAATGGGTAACTCATGTAATAGGGGGTTTTATTGTAATCTATACTAGAAGTGTGATATATCTCTATACAGAGCTTATGAGAAATTTAATTTTGAATATTTCACACAAATAAACAATTCGTGTAATATGTACTGACAAACAATATATATGTTTCTAGTATTGAACAAAACTGTGGAATCGGTTAAAGCGTGTGAATAAATACAAAAGTGATAACAGAAAAACCATTTATGTGGGATGAGTATTTCACAGAGAATATCTTTTACACGTAATAAAATCATCGTCTTCTAATGTTTGACTTTCTAAATTTGTAGCGAAGCCCTAATCAAATTAACCGGATTCCAAATAAACTCATTCAAGCATCATGCAAAATACACTTCAGTGTAATGTTAAATATTTTCTTTCATATATACTATACCAATTCTATTTCATGATACCAAGTTGAATAGCCCTTAATTGAGGACAATTATCACATTGCGAGATGCAAAATGGAAAAACCTCCAACATTTTAATAGGTCTCATTGTGTGAAAGATGTTTTGGGAAAATATTTGACTAACTTTAAAGGTTTACCCTAAGTATTGTTGCTAACATTCCATCTGACATCGTTGTCTTTAAAACGGCAAATGGCTTCTACCTAAATATTTGGTGAAAGCTTTCCTAAATGGAATGAGGCTCTTCTCTTTTTTAAACGCATTGCATAAGACAATGACTTTCCATGGACGTTCTTTGTACATTTAAAATGGAAATTTCACGTGAATGAGACCAATATAAATTGCAAGAATGGCTCTTCCGGGGGTGCTGCTTGTGGGGGATGGTTTGGTGGGTGAATGTGGTGTAAAAAGTTGTGCTAGAAGAATGACTAAATGGTAGAAACCACTTGGCAATTTCCCGTGTTTTAACAATTCTCTGGTTCCTGGCAATAATTCAGAATCTTAATAAAGTGTGGATAAAACTAATAAATTTCCTACTTTTCTTCCTGCTGAAATTTATGTCCACTGCGTAATTGCCATTTTCCATTAGAGATAAAATCGCACCAACCGCCTTACATGGCCTCTAATATCCCTTTACCTCACACCATCTTAGGGAGTCATATCAAATACTCTGGAATTAGTTTGAGAGCTCCTAAATAGAATCCTCTCACACCTTATATGAGAGAGGACATTTGCAATTTCTAACTCAAAATGCTAGCTGCTGCTGTGCCCCAGAAAAAACCAAAAGGTGAACCAGGTGTAAAAGTTATACAAAAGACTCAGCAATGTCGCGCCAATATTTCTCGCACCAAAGCAATATTCCTCAATTGAACCATTTCAGGAAAAATATATCCATGGAAAATTCACACATTTCCTCAAAAGAAATGTCTGCAAGGCAGAGAATTGCAACAATAGGATGACAATAAAATGTAAATGTTGCACATAACTATAAAATTGAAGGGGTTGTAATGTTAGAATTTGTCGTTCCAGCAAGAATATTCTGTTATGTTGAATATGGGTGAGATTTTGAATTTTATTGCACCTATAATTTACCACCTACAACTTTGACAGACAATTAATTCAGTTGATTTACAAATTCTCATCCATTTTCCACAAAAATTTAAGATCCGCAAATTTTCACAAAATTTACAAAAGGAAGAAAACTAAAGAATTCGAGGAAGAATTTTATTTTACACATTCACACCAAAAATGATTTGCATAAACTTAAAGATTATATAGTTTTCTTTTCAATTCAATAATAATTAATGTTGGAATTATATTCTCTAATAAGGAGAGTGATCCCAATGATATGATTAATTTTATCACAGGGCATTTATATGTCAAATTTATAGAAGCACCTAAGTTGAAGAGCATAAACTTCGCATTAACTGTGATATCATGTAAATGTCAATTTTTTTTTAACTTAAGTCTTACTTAAAGCTTTAAGGTAATACTGATAATAGATATTTTGGAAAGATTAAAATATTATGTGAAAATAAAAACTTAGATAGGGTATCTCAAAGTGAAATTCCAGTTTTCGAAATTTCTCTGTTAATTATCTCGAAAACTAAGTGTATCGTGGCTGAAAGTAACTTTGACCCCCCCCCTGCTTTTTGGAAAACTTTTCTTTAATTCTTGCACTGAAAGATGAAGCCCTCTGATTGGAAAGGTAGATAAGATTGACGAAGACTATATACTTATTCAAATCAATCACTTTGTTAAAATGAGATTGTATGTAGTAGTAACGAATGCTTATACAGCCAGTGAAGAAGCATTTCCGCCGTTTGGCTTCGGAGGCTGGTCACCAACGCTGAGACGGCGGCGGACGCATGGTACGGGGGGTTATACGAAGTTGAATAATAATTATTATTAATATTATAATTATTATTATTATTATTATTATTATTAAGTGTTTACAATTAAAGAAAAGCTTACGAAGAGCTTGGGAGCAAGTCACCAGGACCCACAGTAGCATTTTTATACAATTTTAATATATTCTGAGTTTCAAGACCTGTACCGTTTCCCACCCGGAGGTATGTCGGTTATGACCAAGCATGTGGCAAGTTATTTTTTTATATGGAGCTATTTGAAGCCAATTCCTAAATTGATCTCGGACTCAGCTCACAGTGCTCCGAAGAAAAAAATTATTTAAACAAAATTTAGTATATTTATCCCTCCATACGGAAAGGTATCTTTATAATACGGAAAAACTTCTCAATTTTTTGTTATTTAGTGTAACGGTCCCGAGTGCAAAAAAATTCCCATATAAATTTAAATCGAAGTATGGTTGTGACCAAGTGTGTCAGTAATGACCTAAAAATAAAAACGTTTTTTGGACTATATAAAAAATAATCTTTTTGGGTCACCAGTGTCCCAGTGATCCTTAAATGAGTAACCCCTATAATTTCCTAACATGCAATTTTGAAAAAAAAAATTTGAAAAAACTTATTTAGAAATATTAGACTTTCGTGAAATAGTGTAAACTTTTAGTCGAAAACCCGAATTGAAGAAGTATTTGGGGTAAAATTATCATTTGGAGACGTTATACACTTCCAGATATTTTGTTGAAAGCTTAAATTTTTACCCAATTTATTTTACCCAATTGATTTAGAAAAATCATAAATTTAGTATTTTATGATATGAATAACAATTTTGTGATTTTTCGAAATCTGTTTTAGATAAAAAGAATTGAAGAATACCGCCATCTGTCTATAAATGATTATTCAGCATTTTCTCGTCATTTTTTACATGTTCTTTCATCCATTATACAAATCTTCCTACGATTAAATACTTTCGTTGAAGTTATTAAAATTGTGAAAAAAATACTTTTGTAATTATGAAATGCCATGCAACAGTGAAATAAGGTAAAGTTACACTAAGAAACACACTCAAATTTCCTTTGAATATCATTCGAATTCCTTTTTGGAGAACTTCTTATTACAGAAATTCTCTTTTATTTTGCACTTAGCGCTTTAAATTAAAAAAGTTTTTTTGTGGATGAAGTGGGTATTTCTTTTCAAGTTGTGTCGTATTTAATTTCAATTGTGATTTATTTCCCACAAGAGTATTTTTTTTTAATTAAGAAATGGCCACAGTAAATGCTGAAGATTTCATATGATTTAAAGTGATTCTTATTTCAATGAGAATTTTTATAATTGTTTTTATTTTATCATTACTTTATTGCTTTTCATTAGGTATTGTGCTATAAAAAATCACAAGTACAAAAGCTATAACGTCGTTTTCATTCCCATTTGTCGTATCCGCTAGTACACATTGCGCGTGGGTTAAGAAATTGTAAACATATTTTATTAAAAATTACAAAAATATTTTTTGGTTTCCATCTACAGTCCCTCGATTTGTTAGTGTTTTTTATCAAAATGTATAACGCTTAGAAAGCATTCAATAATAAATTTTTGAAAATATTATGACAAATGAAGAAAATCATCTCATGTAAAGTTGTAAAAATTCATACAGGACGACTTGTGATATAAACAACGGTATTTATATATTATTTTATTTTTCTATAAAATTATTGTAGATATATTGTTCTATTGTTTTTGTCCTTGTGATCCATTCAAAGTCACTTTCATTGGGTTGGAAAGCATATTGAAATTCTTTTGTGACAACATTTCTTCTCTGTATTCATGTGGAGAATAGAAAGGCATTTCTAGAATTGTATGGATTGGAGAAAGTTTGAGAGTGAGAAAAAGAGAAAAAAAAGAAGGGAAGATGACTTTTATTGACGCGTCGGTTCATTCTACTCACCCAGTTCCTTTATTACTTGTTCCTTCTCCAATCCTATGTCCTTCCATACTTCGTCCATGGCCCCTAAAGCTTTCAAACAAACCTCCCTTTGGGTTAGTATTTGAAATTTATTAAATTTCTATCGTCATTGTGTTTCAATGCGGTATTTAAATATAAATTGTTGAAAGAGAAAAAGAAGAAATTTAATGCATTTCTCTTTGACATTTTGTATGCTTTTTTTTAAGATATTTTTCCACTGAATTATATAAATACGAATAATTTCAGGAGGCATCTTAAGAATTATTCAAATATAACTTCGAAATATTTTAAAATGAAACTTCAGGTCCTATTTTAACACTATGCAATGTTTCACGTATTTTTGATATTTGAAATAAATATTTTTTTTAATGTTAAACATAGAAAACGGTCTTGTGCTATCCATCATTTTCCTCTTGGTTATTTAAATACTGATTCCTTAAGGCAAGGTATTCAATTAGTTCTTTCGGAATAACCTAATTTTTAATCACAAATATTATGAGAGACTAATAGCGATATATATCATATTCACCCTCCACTAAACCTTCCTCCCTTGAACAAAATTTATCTCACAATAAACATAAATGAAAAGTAAAGATACACGGAAGAATGAAATATTAAGTAGATTCATGTTTTCCTGAATATTTTTCATTTCTCTGTTTTCACATTCATCTTCCCCCTCGAAAATTCACTCACCTCTTGTTACTCTAGTGGAGAGGAAAAATATAATCTTTTTTTTGCATTGGAACAGAGCAGTTGCCCTAAGGACAAAAGATCTCTAAAAGTGAAATTCAAAGACGAAAGTAATAGAGATTACAAATAAAGTAATAACTTTTTGAGAAAACTTTTCATCCACCATCGAGGGTATTTTTGCTCGTCCAGAGCTTTTACATTGTTTTTTTCAACTCACACTTCCAATCTCAGATTTCTATGTGGAAATTATTTTCTTTTTATGTGGTTAATTTTTTCTTTCAAATATCAAAGCTTTTTGCAAGCGCTACCTTGTGAATCTCTGAATATTGTTTGAGAGCAGTAGTGGCCTAGAGAAATTTATGTCCATATTGAAGAGTTTTTCGTAGGCATAGGCAATTTGCTTCAATATAGACATAAATTTCAGTTTAAATAAAATTATAAAAGTTATAAAATGTTATAATGAACCAGTAGTTTACCCTTAAATAAATCATGTTGGAAATTCAAATGTTACACTTATACCCGATCTAAATTGTTAAACATAAAAAAGACAAAATGTAAAATAACTTTGGCTAATGTGCTTGAATGATTTAAAGAAAAATCCAGTGATAAGCCTAAAGGGGCTTATGGTAGGTGTGATTCTTTCATTTTAAATTCGGATTGGGGGCAAATTCGAAGTTCAGATAGTTTATGGTAGCTGAGATTCAATACATCGAGAACATCTCGATCAGCTTTAAAATTACAGAAACTTTAAAGAAATTTGACATTTTTATATTGTATTCCATTATTGTGAAGTTCAATACATTTCAGTATGAAAACTTTAAAAGAAATTGACACGTCAGAATTAAAGATATTTAGAGAATGCGAAACAGTTTTAAGCCCATTTAAAAAATAAATGTTTAAATACTACATTAGAATTAATGGTTTGATCAGTAAAAAAAAACTCAGTTGCTTGATTATTAAGTAGGGTAAGATGGGGCATTTTGGAACTATAGGGTGTCCCATAAATTACGCAAGATTTAAATTAAATAAAAAATACACTTATTTCTCAATTACGTTTTTTTTCTAAATTGGAAAACAAGGTACATAAGATAGGGTTTATGTATTAAATATTGCATCCAGTAATTAACCTTCATGGCTTTACTGGCATATGAAACCTTTCGACTTTCGTCTAAGGATTTCAAAACCTTTTTGAACAAATGTGGCTAAATTTTGATAATTCAGGGTTAGAAGTCGTCTTTTAATGCACACAGGTGGATGTAGCTCTGTTGACTTAGGCTTGTGACTTTGAATAACCGAATAAAAAAATGTAATGGTCTAAAATTACATGATCTAATGGACCAATTCGAACCACCAATAGAGAAAATCACAATCATTAAATGTCTTATGCAGGGATTACATTAATTCTTAGGCTATATGACATGTCACACTATCCTGCTAAATCCGCATGTCCACAGTATTAATGAATTCATAATTAATTAAATTATTAATGAACAAATCCTTCGATTTAGGCTTCATAAACTCGATTATCATGTCGCGATATCGAGCGTCAGTAACAGTAACACTTGATCAGCTTTATTTTCGGATAATATACTGATACGATATTATTAATCATTTTAAGGGCTTGTTCTTGGATGGCAAGTGTATTTAGCCCCCAAAATTAATTCAGTTCTGTGAATTTTTTAATTGATTGATGGTCGAAGTATACTTACTGTTAAAATTTTGAAGTATCTCGAGTATCAATGAATGTATTTGCTTTTGCATTTTGTTATATAGAAAATCAAACATACAAGGTTCAATTCATTATAAGTTCTTTCATAATAATTGAATAAAACTTTCCACAGCTTATCAGTGTGATACTTTATAAACTTTTGCCATCTCATGTGACAATTTGCTTTTAAAAATTCGAAATTGACTTTTGAATTATTCAAACACTTTCTCTAAATAGAATTTCATTTACCTTCTACCTTAGACACTATTTCAGAATCAAATTCCATAGCTGTGAATGCGAAAAATGTTGCAACTATAATGAAAACTCTCTGTTTTCCCTTTGCTCGAAACTCATTTGATGATTTCCGAAAATAATTCCTAACTGCTCATTTATATCGAATTCGAATATTTAAATTTATTGAATTCATATTTCTTGAAATTTTTTTCATTACTTCGAGTTCGAGCATTATTCAAAGCATTAAATGCTTAACCATCTCTTAAAAAAAATGCAACAAAATGCTGAAAACAGGATGGAAATTCTGTAACGCTCTGGCAATGCTATATGGCAAATTGGATTCGAATCTTAGAAGAGCTTTTTCGAAAATGCGATTCTGTAGCCGTGACATTGCCATTTGAGCTTACGTGACATTGTCAGAAGTTACATATTTGAGATTTCTGGCAATTCAAATGACAATGAATTTGGTTAAACAAATTAACCGAGGGATCAACCAAAGGGATTTCATTAAAAAAAATCAATGAATTACATTTTCGAACTCATATAATATGACAATAAAAGCTCGATTGCCATTGTCAGGTTTCGAACTCACACGAGACAATGCCACGATAATTACAGAATTCTCCTACAGGTGATGATAATGAAGCTGTTCTTGTCCATCACTAAACTTAGCAGACTGAATATAATTGTGTTTAAATAATTGCAAAGTTTCTGTAGAAATTTTCTAAATCTTCCTTTTTTTCATTTTGCGCAGAGATTTATCACAGTCAGTGTAACTCTGGTGCTTTGAGATTTTCTACAATCTTTGCAGAATTATTTTCCCGTGAGAAAGCAAAGATTAAGTGGTTGCGAGGGGGTAAAAAGGAAAGTGTTACTTGAGAGCTTTAGATCAAAAGAATTGTGGTGGAAAAGTGTTAAAAGTGGCGCAAAACCTGCAATTTCGAAAAGTGGTGCTACAGACAAAATTTATAATTAATTCACAATTTTCCATGGGAAACTCCGAAACATAAACTCTCACCATTTAGAAACATTCATTTTATGACGAAGACTACAAGACGAGAGAGAGAGTGTGTAATTAAATCAGTGGAAACTGAATTTTCCACGTTTTACCATTGAATAACAATATAAAATGTGAACTGACAGATCACACGTCTCCCAATTCATCCACTTTTTCGCTTACGAACCCCTATTCTACATATCCACCGGAAATATTCCTCAATGTCATGTGCACAAAGTTAGGTGGTATGCAGGACAAAATTTATCTCACCCAAAATTACATACTAGCCAAAGTGGGTAGTTGAAAGGTGGGGGTATATTTTAATGTTGGGAAAACTTTACAAACGATGAATTATATTTATTATTAATTTATAAAGTTACACGATGCTCCAGAGCAAATATAGAGTGTAATTGGGGAAACATCATACCTTGTCCACTCCAAACACCAAGCCCTACCCCCTGTCTCTCTTTGCTCGGGATATTTCCGAGAAAATGTCAAATTACTGTGATTTTCCAAAATTCAACTGGTATTACTTCCGATGAAACACAAATTTACTGTCATTTTTCACACGAAAAGTTTCAATTAATTTCACAGGAGCTTTTAGAATTTTCAAATACTCTTTCCACAATTAATGCTCTCAAAATTTCTACCACCAATTTTTTTTTTTGCTGTTAATTGTTTTACATCAAAGTTATTTCCAGTAATATAATTTGGTGAAACATAATTCGCTTTTTAATTGATAAAAATATTGACGGAAATGTGAATTGTTGGAAAATTTTGTAAAACATTGTTGGGTTTTGGGTTTCACTTGGTATAAAGCATATTCATCATATTCATTAATTTAATAAAATATCTACTAAATACAATATTACCATTTAAAGTGTATCAATTTTATTTACTTACCTATAAATTGGTTTACCCGGGTTTTCCCCTATTACATATGTATTATGACTTCCTAAAATGAAATTCAATTTTATTTTATCTTTTTTTTTATTTTAAAATAGGTAGTCGTGGAAATTTTTACTTCCGTTTCAAAAATCGTAGAGAAGACAGTTGTTTTTTTTTATTTTTTTTATAATAGTTCATGTGATTTCCTATTTGATTCTCGCAGTGTGTGTAATATCAGATCAGCAGTACAGACAGTATTTACTTTATTTTATGAAAATCAGAGCATCAATCTCCATAACAGTCCAGTTCCATTGGAATTTTACAAAGAATTTTAAGGCAAAAAGCTATTATTTAATAAATTCACATTATTTTGCGCAAACATCTAAGAATATTGGAAAATAAGTTTGTGTTTTCGATCATCGACACTTTATACAAATAGCGCAGTAATAGCTTTTCAACGAGGCATATTTAGATAAAGAGACTACGGCTGTGTTCACAACAAGTATACCAAGTATATAACTTCAAATCGACAACTCAGAATATAAAACGAATAAGTCGCGAATGGCCAATTTTACAGAAGAGCGATTTCAAGCTGAGATTTTACATGCAGAGTATAGGATTTTTAAGATTTGAAAGCCCTATAACTTTAGGAATAATAGAGGGTGTCAAGGAGTACCCGAAAAGCGGAAAAAACGAATTTTGCAAAAAATCGACTTATTCGACTTAAATTCGAAATTATTGTTTGTGGCTTGTAAAGTCTATGCAGGAAATGTTCTTTCAGCTTTAGTTCGCTATCTTTTGTTAGTAATGGAAGTGTTTCAAGCTTCGCACATACCCTAGCTACAAACACTTCATATTTTCCCATATTCCTGTAATGAATTAGACCTAATTTTTTCAGAAATTGTGTGACTTAAAAATCTCTACATATTGGGAGCAATTTTCGTCAAATATTACATTTTTGACAAAATTTTGACATTTTTACCTATAGCACTGCGGGCAATTTCCTTCAAAAACGCAATTTTTAACGAAAATTACTCCAAATCTGTGTAGGCCTTAAAACTTGCTACCAGCTTAGGGCCTCGACAGACCTGAGGATTAGCCGAGAGACGGCTTAGCGTAATTATATTAAAAATAATGGTCAAACTACATTTTCTTCATTTTCCACTAAGTCGTCTCTCGGCTTAAGTCGTAAGTATGCCTAGGGCATTAGATTCATTAAAAGAATATGGGAAAAATATGAAGTGTTCAAAACCAGAGCATGTGCGAAGCCTTGCTCTACTTACTAAAGCGAAGACTAATTATTCTCACTAGGGGGAAGTGGGGCACCTTTGAAAGTGGGGTACCTCTGAAATTGGGATTTTTCACCTATTTTTAAATAAAATTGAGCCTTATCGTGATATAATTTAGCTTCTCAATCTGTTTGTCTAAATTATATCACGATAAGGCTCAATTATATTCAAAAATAAATAAAAAATTCCATCTTCAAAGGTGCCCCACTTTCAAATGTGCCGCACTTCCCCCTACGACGTATAATTTCACTAAGTTTAATGCCTGATATAACATAAACATACAAAATGCTCTATAAAGTGGGTTAGCGGAAAAATATGTCAAACTTACTAGCCGAAGGCCGTTTTCGTTGATTACCGATTTCTATATTAGCTCTTTGGCATGTGTATTGCGGTACGCAATTGGCGCACCAAACGTCAATTTGCTTAACAGTTACATTTTTGTTTATAGCTTTGTTTGAGTATGAAAACACAGGAAATACACATATTTCAAATAATATTTGGTTTCGACCGTAGTAGATGCAATAAGCGTCAAAAATTGGAATTTCTGTCTATCCTGTTCTTCAGTTCGTTATGTTTACCGAAGTTGAAGGAAAAGGGTGGAGAATCATCTGGCCAACAGTCAATCAGTGTCTCTATCAGTTTACCTTCCACTGGCGATGGATGAGGATCAGATGAAAATTTGTTGTAAAACATAGCAAATATTTCAACTAAAATTACTTTCGAGAATATTTTGATGTGAGTTTTAAGATAGTTTTTGATAGAATCTGTGAATTATATAAATATAGCTATATTGTGTAAATACATGTAAAAATACTGAAGAAGATCTCCAATCAATATCAAACGAATTGAATTTTTTGGATATTCCTAGATTTATTTCTTTGCTCTTTTGCTTGTTTTTCGAGGTATGTTATTATGACATTCGTTGCTGTCAGCTTTCAGGTCAGCTTTGCGAATAGATCCACTGGTGTCCTTACTCTTCTTAATTGATTTTATGGAAAGTTGCTTTTGTTTTGTTTTCTTTGACATCCAATAACAAGAAATTGACAGTTGATGAAGTTTCGAACATTTTTCGAATGTTCACAACAGAAAGCTTCGCGATACGGTGTTTCTTGTCTACCATTTATAGAATGTCAGTATTAAAATAATTCTAATTGTTGACAATTCGATGCAGATACGAATCAATGAAAATACATTTTAAATGGCAATATTTTGTTTTATACATATATCTCAATGACCAGTTAATCGCCTTATGGTGATACGAAAATCGTAGAGATATATGTCCCTTCACTCTCATGAATTTCCGCGAAAGTGAATAAATTGATCGATTGTCGTGTCATTGGTCCCGGCCACCGATTCAACGGTAATTGATTTCGCATGGATCACGCAA
The DNA here is from genome assembly GCF_024763615.1 of Phlebotomus papatasi. Taxonomy (NCBI): domain Eukaryota; kingdom Metazoa; phylum Arthropoda; class Insecta; order Diptera; family Psychodidae; genus Phlebotomus; species Phlebotomus papatasi. The sequence continues at coordinate 44,546,423 of NC_077223.1, forward strand.
AGACAATAGATGGGCAATCACTCTGGAAGACTCGTATACGATTGAGGTGACTGACGGTGGTGGTTTTAGTGGGCAGTAGAGCGAAAAGTGATTGAGTGGTGATTATTTATTGACATGTTGGTAAATTTGATAGAGTTCCTCTTCATATTTCTCTCTAGTCTTGTTGGCATTTTCTCAGCTTTTCCCATCATTCGCCGTGAGCTGGGCACACTTATTCGGATTAATTGCATCGTTGTTGGGACAAAATAAATTACAAGTGGGGTGAACTCTTTTTCGAAATTGTCACAGTTCGATTAGATGGGAAATAGCATGGATCATTTCTTTTTTTTTTTTGTCAATGTTTGGGCCAAAAACAGAGAAGATTAATCAAATAGGTTGGGATAAAAAATGAAAGAGCGAATTGAAATGAAGTGGAAGAGAGCTTTTTTTTGCAGGTGGCAAGAAAATACTATATGAACATGGGAGAGAAAGGGCTCTGGGGTATTTTTGACAAGAATAATCGCTGTATGGTTGAAAATATTTGCGTTTTTTCCACTTTGTGGTGACAGTGTGATGGATGATGAGTTGTGTTTGAAATCTGAGCACACACCTGTCGCTGTGCCAAGAATGACTTGAGGTGGCAACCGCGAATGGAGTTCCCTTTACTCACAGTATTAAATATAGTATAGAATATAATTAAAGCTATGAGAAATAATCTCGTCAACATTAATGCAAACAGGATTAATTACTGATACAAGCTCATACCTAGTGTCTACGTCATCACATCAACCAATCCACCCGCACGCTTTGCTATATATATTTATACATATTTCACCGGAACTGCCATCATCCACATCATAAAGGTGTCAGGGTTGGATGTGACAGGGGCTGCTGAGCTAAAGTGGAATGGGGCGCAATGTAATTAGCAAATTAGACACAAGAAAATGGAAATTGTCTTGTATTGAGAAAGTTGAGTGAATGCCATTTTCACCTGCCTAGATGTGTCATTGGTATATTGGATTATGAAAGGGGTGGTGGAGGGGTGGTACGGTAAACATCAATATGAGGATGCACAATATGCATTCTGATACTTAATCCAATCCAGGCATCACTTAGGGATTTGACTGGAAGGAAATCATCTCATGCTGCGAATTGAATTGCCGATAGCAGTTCTTTGCCGTTTATGCCACTGCTCTGAGGATATTGTCTCACCTTTACCACACTGGAGGCACCCAAAGGGCATGTCATTGTGCATCGCGTGTTAGGCATTTCACACAACACTTGACCCCTATTCATTGGTTTCCGCATTGATACAACACCTAGAGAAATTTCGCACATTGTCGTATTGATAGATTAATATAAGATTGAAATTTCCAGATCACTGATTTTTAGGGATTTGATTTACAAATGTTCGATCCCACAAATTATAGTATATACATACATATACATATATATAAGTATACTTAAGTATATAACATCTGTATTGCTTGAATTTCGAGGTTATAATTCAGGAAAATAATATTAAAATTCAGAAACATAAAGAACATTAAAATCCTTCTTAATTTTTACTTTTCTTTCTGTGACGCTTGGAAACTTCAGCATATCAACTTTTAAAGAGTCTCTATTGTTAATAAATTATCAAAATGACTGTTCACAGCCGTAATTTTTTTATTTAAAAGTATATTGGCTAAAAGGTCGTTGATATTCGAAAAATTTCAAACAAAACTTCAAATTTTCGTAATAAAAATATGCCTAAGATATGATACCACAGTCAAGCGTCTGACAAGTTGGCTTTTTTAAATGGAGCTATTTGAAGCCAATTCCTAAATTGATATAGGACTCAGCTCACGGTGTTCCGAGGAAAAACATTATTTAAACAAAAATTTAGTATATTTATCCCTCCATATGGAATGGTATCTTATAATGCGGAAAAACTTCTCACTTTCTAAATATTTAGCATAACGGTAGCGAGTGCAAAAAATTCCCATATAAAGGACTTTGGCAAAACGGTCCAACCTTTCGCCACGAGTGAAACCTACACCATCGAATAGGTATTGGCAAAGGTAACAACTTTTGTTCCGGGACCAACCCCAAAAATATGTAGGAAAAGCACTAGAGTATAAAACATATGTATAAGAATTGTAATGATTTTTTTGCAAAACCCCTTTTATACAATATCGGTTAATCGTATATTGGTCGTTTCTAAGAATAATTTGTAAAGAAGGACTCAAAAAAAATTTCTTGGAAAAAAACCATATCTTTATCTCTTAATTTTCCTTACAATTTTCCAGATCTTTCTTATAAATCTTTAACGATGCTTCAAACTCTTAAAAAAGGATTGTATCTAGGGAAATGTCTCTTATGCAGTAATATTCTTCTTGAAAAGAATTAAAATCTCTAAAGATCGCAGGGTCCTAAAAGATACCGTTATTAAAATACTTTGAGTAATAAATTCAGAGAAAAAAATGTTTTAATTAATTATACTGAGAACCTTATGTTAAAATTCTTTAGTAACAGTACTCTTACAACCCTATGAACTTCAGCAATCCTAGCTCCTTTTTTAAGGAGAATATTTCTCTGAAGACGACAAAAAGATGCAATCGAGAAAATATGTTTAACGGAATTAAAGAATATTCGAGGATATTTGAGGAAAATCTGGATACAAGAGAGATAGGGATACGGTTTCTTTTGGGAAAATGTTCCTTGAGTTCAGTTCTCTTTTAGAAAACGTTCTTTGGTGCCAAAAACTTACGATATGCCGTTATTTAAAAAAAAGAATGTTTCATAAAAATAGTTCTACCAATTCCTTAAGAATCCTCATTTTAAGATATCTGAAAAAGTTGATGTGATGAACTATAAGTTTCTTCGGGTCATATGTTCAAGATACACCAAGGTCTCTGAAAATACCTGTGATTTGCCATTAAACGAAAAAAGTTTTCGTTTTGTTGCCCATGTAATGTGCGATGGCCTTAAAGCATGGCAAGTTTGTATGGGAGCTACCAGATGGAGCAGTCAGGGGGAAAATCTAAAAATATTTATTTAAAGCTTAAGTCATACATCGACTTTGTCCCGAATTTCATTAAGATCGGTTAAGCCGTTTTCGAGTAATAAATTGTCAAAGTTGTGAATTTTCCGAAGGATATCGTTAATTTCCTAAGGACTGACAGTCCTTTTTGACTTTGAAATTGGAATAGTACCGTTCAATGATTATAAAAAGATTTTCATAATGGGGCAAGAATATTGTGAACCTCATTTCTTTCATTTTCCTCGCAGAATGTTAACACTAAAGAAAGACTCTTATAAATCCATATAGGACAGCACACAAGCCACCTTGCAAAATTTCCAAAAAAGCCCAAAATTTTAAGCTAGACTTTAAATTTTCAAATTTCAGCTATTAGAACATAGAAACAGGAATTAGCTTGAATACAATTCAAAGAAAATATCTTCAGCAAAAGAGTCTAGAAAAAATATGCGTTACGTGAAACTGTTTTACTATTCTTTATAGAATTTCTGTTTCTAAAGTACGGAATTTTCGAATTCAAGATTTGACGATAATAATGGAAAGATGGGGGTAGCTTAGAAAATTTTGATTTTTCTCAAAGTTTTCGGCTCAGACTTCAAATATTCTTAGAGAAGTGGGGCACCTTTGAAATTGAGATTTTTCTCCTATGTTCAACTGGAACTCAGCCATATCATAATCTAATTTAGCTTCTCAATCTATTTGTGCACCTAAATTAAATCGCGATAAGGCTCAATTTTATTTAAAAACAGATGAAAAATCCCAATTTCAAAGGTGCCCCACTTACCCCTAAATGGACAAATATTATCTTTTCACACTTTGTAATATAGTCTGGGAATTCACAGTCTTACAACGAAATTCTCGAGAGTAATATTAAAATTTTAAAGTTGTTTAATTTAAAGTGCATAGTGCCTCGAATCCCATGTCTTGTGAATTGTAAAAAGAACCTGGAAAAGGTGTTAGCAAAATGAGGCTGAAAAGCCATGAAATAGACCATACTGACATTTGCACTCATGCCCTATTCCTAAGTTCTGAGCTTAAGTGCAATGGAGCAGTAAAACGTGGCGTAAAGAGGAAATGTTGTATTCACACATCCTCGGTGTTTTGGGATGGTCTCTTAGCAAGAAATGGTGAGATATTTAATTAAATGAGACTATTGTTGCTCCTAATATTACCATATTCCTGGCAATACTCTGTGCCATCCAGGCGGTTAAATTGCTACATCCCCAAGCTAAAGTTCATGGTGTTTAAAATATCTGTGTTGAATACCCATAGGGAGGGAGGTTTGGAAGAATATTGCGGAAGGACTGTTCTGAATAGAAGGACGATATAATAAATTTATAGAGCTGTCATAAATAGCATTGTGACGATGATAAGAATCGCGATGGTTCTGGGAGATTTTGTGCAAAACAATGCCAGTTGGTGCCACATACAAATACACTTTCTCCTCTATTTTCTTCTATCACTTTGACTCTGTCATCCACAAAATGTGCACAAGGGGCCAAAGGCGAGGATGGATAGGGAAATGGAAAACAATAAAATTCAATGGAATCCCCCTTACAAAAGCATAAGGTCTTTTCCTCCCCCCCCGTCCCAGTACTTTCTTAGTGCAGAAAAGAAAAGTTAAGAAAATTACTCGTTTCCTCAAAGGACTTATGGTACATTGGGACTAGTAGAAGGCTCTTTGGCTGCCAAGGTGCCTTTTGAACATCCAAACCTCTTTTTTTCATTCTTTCTTTTTTTAGAAATCTATTTTTCTCTACTTCATCCTTTTAGATATCCTTCTACTCATGATATTTTTATACATGTTTGCACTTTTCTGCCAAGAATATTTGTGCTCTTGGAAAAGAAATATTCGATTACGGATGGGACAGTTTTAGAAGACAAACCAGTGTATTTGGAATGTTTTAGCTAAGAGAAGAAGAAAAAAAAGTCAAAGAAGCTCCCAAAAAGGCGAACTTTGAAACTTTCTGCAATGGAAGTGTACAATCAAATTGACATGATAATCAGTTATTCAGTGATATTTAATTTGTCGTTCCTCAACTTATCAGCAAAACGTCCGACCATCCCTCAAATTTTCTTCTAATCTATGCCATTGTTAAACTTTTGGGAAAATTTTCAAGGCAGGACTGATTGGCCCAATAGGAGAATGGGATGTTCCCCTAATAAAAAGCCGAAAATCATTGACCGTCAGAAATATTAATCTGAATATTCAATGTTAAAAAAATACACTAAATACTAAAAGGTTTATGGCTCCGGCACACCTTTTAGATCAGGAAAATTTCATGAAGTCGAAATTCGCATCCCTTTCTTCCTCACATGTTTTTCACATGACTATCTCATTCCTTCGCATACCAAATTCGATTGAGCTAAATTAAATTTGGTGTGATGTTTAAAAGAAGAAGAGTGCGAGAGAATGAGTTAGACATATGCAAAGCATATGAGAAAGAAAGAGATTTGAATTTCGACTTCATGAAATTTTTCTGTTCGAAAAGGTGTGCTGGAGCCATTAGCAATCATTTACAATATAGTAAACATTAAAAAATTGTACTAAATTATACTAACAAAAGTGTTTTAGTCCACATCCCAATTTAGAGTTGTGACCGATTAATTTTTTATGTTAAATTTAAACTTTGGTATGGGTTTTTTACAACGTTGTTCCAACAACTACCATCAGGAATTTCTCTTTGTATTGAACTTTAAAGAATTCTATCAATTACTCCCTCCGTCCCGAAAAAGTCGTACGTTAGTTAGTACATTTTATATGAAATAATGTACAGTAGAACCCCGCTATAGGCCATCGCTCTATAGTTCACAATTTATCGACCGTTGATTTCAAAACACTGATTTTAAGTTAGGTTATGTTTTTTAGTACGCGACATGCAAAATGTTTTCATAATTATTGTAATATTTTTGGCAAACTTTATTGAGTAGTTGTGATAATTGTGATCCATAATGAAGAGAGCGAGGATAAGTACCACAATCGCAAAGAAAGTGGAAGCCGTCGAGCAATTTCAATACTAAAAGTCGTTGATAATTTTAAAAATGACATGGACTGTGCGACCCAAGTGTCAAATCTGGAATCAAATATGGCCTTTAGCGAGGCTCTACTGTACAACTTTTTTTTTGGGACAGAGGGAGTAATGAATTGGCCATATCCCAAATCAAATTGGTATTATATACCAAAATATTCAATTCAATTCAATTGCTTTCATAGTCTTAATAGGGCTTAATTTTAAAACATTTCCAACTGGAAATATATGATAATGCCCAGCACACAATAACTTTTATTTTCAAACATGTTTTCACAATTTCCCATAAGAGTGAGTGAGATGACTAGATCTAGATCTCACTCACTCTCATTGAAATTTCAAAAATATGTATACAAAACAAAAGTCAATGTGCGCCAGGCATAAAGGCTTCTACGGACGTTGTATCTTGTTATTATTATTATTTTGACCAGGAGGGTGATATTAGCTCTGAAAAATGCAACCAGTGTAATTTTTTCCCTGTTTTCGTACACATTTCACGAGATAAAACCAAAACTACGTAGATTCCCAATTTAGGGTTTTCGTTTGCCTCTTCATTATTAAATTGGCTTTTATTGTGTATTAGTATTTTTCACTAATTCATTTTACAGTGACAGAAAACAGCTAATAAACTCAAAATTTTTTTCGGTTCGTTAGAAACATATGGGAAACATAGGAAATATCATGCCCTTGAATTTGACTCCAAAACTTATTTGCAAAATATTAAATTTTTAAAAATAAAATCTCTGTTGCAAAAATGTTATAACAAATGTGCTCTAATATTAAAAAAAAATTAATACTACATAATAATTTATCCAAACTCTACCTAGGGGAGACTGGGGCAAAATTTGTCAAAACAAAAATTTCAATATTTACTACTCCCTCCGTTCCGAAATAAGTCGTACGTTTGGGAAAAATTCTTGTTCCGAAATAAGTCATACGTTTGGGAAAAATTGAGATTAAGGGAAAGTTTGTTAGTAAATGTTTTGTGTATCAACAATTATCTCTTGTAAAGAACTATTGCTGATGTCCAGTACTAAAATTGGGGTCCAGTCTTGATGGTATGTTGAGGAACGAATGTCTTAAAAATGTCTTATTTTTGGCGTTTTATTTTCAATCTAAAATAGGTGCAGAATGATGAGAGATACAGACTTGGGACCTTCGGGGGACCCCCCCTATAAGTTGACCCTGGGAGCATTAATATGTTCTTTATTTTACCCCCACCCCTCCCCTTCCCCTCCAAAATCATGTTTTTAGGATTACTCGAAAACACGTCGTGCGATTTCTTTTTTTCAGTTCTGGATATGTTTTAGAGAAACATATAAATGGTCCCAGGGTCAACTTATGGGGGTCCGCTGAAGGTCCCAAATCCCTATTTCTCAACATTTTGCATCCAGATATTCGAACACATAAAAAAGGATGTTCTTTTTATTGCTCATTCTGTAAAATTTGAGATATAAAAAATGTCATATCAGTAATAACTGTTGAGTTCTGCTTATGCATACTAAAAGTTTAGAACAAATTCTAGCCTGTAATGTTAATCATAGTCCATCTTGTAGTAATTAACTATCTACCGGAACTCTTTGAAAAAAATGCGAAAAATGAACAACTTCAACATATCGATTCCTCAACTTACCATCGTGATAGAATCCCTATATTATCCCTGAACATAGAAGATAGTTCATACACAAGATATTTGCAAATAACAAAAACATTCTCTGAAACTATTCCTTAATCCCTAATTTTCTGTCAAACGTATGACTTATTTCGAAACGGAGGGAGTATTTTCTAAAATAAAAGAGACTCAGGCTTGAATTTTTTAATATAGATATCCTTCATGAACTTTCTTAAATTTACAAAGTTTCAAGGGATTCGAGGAAGGATTATGTAAAATAAAAAATAATGAAATTTTGAGCCCCATTTTTGGAATATTTGGCTTACAGGAAATATCAATACTGATTAGCTCAATTTAAGCATATTTCTCATTAAGATAGAGAAAAAATATCTTAGACAAAGTTGTAGAGGAATAAATTTCCTATAAAAATATGTCTATTTGATATTTTTAACGTTTGCGAGAGTAAAATCACAAATTATCCGAAAACTGACAAAATTTGCCCCAGCATTTTTGAGAATCTCCACAAAATCGACTTTTAGAAAATGATTCGAAAATCACATTTCTTTCGAGATAGAGGAAAATAGTCTTCTGCAGTGTTGTAGAGCAGTAAATTTCCTATAAGAATATGCTCATTATAAAACTTTAAGTTTTCTCAGAGTTCGTGAAAGAATTAAATATGCATTTTGACAAGTTTCGCCCCAGTCTCCCCTATTATATAGTACAGTCTTAACAAAAGATTTTTAGATCCAAACCGTAGGAAATAATTTAAAATCTATATCTTGTGGATAGTTACTGGCACAATAATTTTATTTTACAAAGGTTATTTAGCTGATTTATTTATTTTTGAACAATTTTTAAACTTACTCGAATAAAAGAATGTTTCCACAATTTATCTTAAGTACCGTGTAGCAATTACTAGAAAAGTCCTTGATAACATTATAATCTCTTACAAAATCTCTCAAAAGTTTATAATTTTGAACTGCTGTATTAATATTGTTTTTTTCTTCTATTTCAGGTAATGAACACCAAATATGTCAAGTAACAAAAGCACCCAATTTTCCAGACAGAAGCGTCGTAAATTCTCATATTTACTCCACAAGCTGTAAGTGCAAATGTTTAACTTTTCAGAAACTTTTCTCTAAAGAGAACTTCAAAAGATAACTTTAGCGAAATCAGAAAGTTCCCTTTTTCCTAAATTTTCCATTCATTTGTTTTCATATCGTATGTTTGGGTAAAAAATATTTACAGTAATTTTCTTCAGTGGATATAATGTCGTGTTTGAATATGTCTATATTGACATCTTTTAGCCTTCACATTTGCTTTTAATTCATAATTTTCGAGTGAGTGCCTATTCATGCCTCAAGTACTCTATTCAACCCGGAATATTGCTTAGAAAAGCTTTGGAAAAACTTTTTAATTGATAAGTTTGTCAACGATGAAAAGGTGGTTCAGGGAGATTTTGAGTGGGCCTAAAGCATGTCTTCGTGAATGTCAGGATTGAATTTTAAATACGCGACGGTGTGTAAAGAAGAACAACAATTATCCAGTGCTTCTTGAGTCCAAGAAGAGTGACTGCGAATTGAGGGTGGAAAATCCATTGAATGATTTATGACCTCAAAGAAAGTCATTCGACTTGCCTTCCACCATATCCTTCCGGAAAGGTCCCCCCACTTAATTAAATTGAAGTCAGCAAGGGCCGTTTTATTTTTCTTCCACTTCGACTTTCTCTTTTTTTCCTTCCTTATTAAAAAGAAATAAAATATTTATCTGACAACACAGAATAAATACTTTCTACTTAGCTCATCGTCCCAGTATGAAGTGCGAGAAAAGTCCATGACAATTTTATCCCTTTACGCGAGATGTTTCCTCTGCTTTTCGGATGTACTTGCCACTCACTGACAGCATCTTCAAAATTTTATCCCAACCCTCTCCCATCCACAATGTCAATGGGGAAGAGATGGTGTGAAAGGCGACCTAATAGAGTTGTGAGTTTGGTGCGGCAAAACGCCATCAGCAGCTAATGCACCTCCCCAGAATGAAAATTGTCAGCTGCAAACACGAAAAAAAGATGCAGTGTTTGAAGAAAATTCCTCAAGAAACACGCAATATGCTTGAGAAAGCAACTTAGAGGATGTGCAAAGTCGTATTCTACTAGGAAGCACTGGAACGGGAAGAGATTTTACAGATAATGCCACTGTTATCGTCCATGTCATGCACACAAAGAACGTCTAACAGGTGCAACTTTCATGAAAGAGATGTCGAAGTGCTGAGTAATTCTTATAGAATATTTCAAAGAATTTTTTATTTACTTAGTAGATAAAAAGTTTAAAGAGGTGGTCGTGACACCGTCAATCGTCACCATAAACGCCGCATCATGAGACCAATAGCTTTTTCAACTGAAGGATTAATTTATCTAATTTTATAAATCCAACAAATTATAACTTTTAGTAATAAAATAAAAATAAAGTTTAGAATTTAGAAATATTCGGAAACGGAATTGAATTTTTAGTTGGAGATCCATGTTATGCGAATTTAAGGCTGTGCATTTAACTAACTTAATTTAACTTTATGCGCAGCTTTTTTTAAATATTTATTTTAAAAAATAACAAAATTAAAAGAACATTTTATTGTCGAATAACAATGGCACTTTCCTTATATCACTGCAAGCATAATACGGGCTTGGGATCTAAGGTTCAGCCATCTGACTTAACTCCTCTAATTCCTTATCAGGTACGATTTTCTAGGAAATTTTTGTTTAAGATAGAATATTAAGGGCAAATTATCCATTAGATTTTGAAAAATCAACAAAATAGTTTGTTATTTAGATATTTGAGGCCTTCAGGAACTGGTCTAAACCTCCAATCTGAAAACAACATAAACCTCAACCTTATTCTAGAAGGTTCAAAATTTTTAAAAAGCAACTAAACAGGAAAAGAATAAGCCTGGTCTGTGAATGAACCGTCATTGAGGTCATTGACAAATCGGTTTCGGGCGATCGGTGCCGAACAGTCTCCATGATTGAATGATTGGCACTGATTAGTTTCCATGATCAGGCGATCTGTGCCTAGTTGTCTCAGATTCAGGATTAACCATTAAATTTTGAGTTAAAAGTTGAAGTTTTTCAATACTGTTCTCGTCATATCTTTTAACAGTGAATGCTTCAAAATATGCTAGTTGTATCGCCATAATCCAAAAAAAAAACTCCCTATAATTTCTTTATCCCATTTGGAAGTAGATAAAAATCATTATATCTCACTACCCTTCTCTATCCTCTCTATATCGAGTGGCTGTGCTCCTGTGGAAACTGGCTCTTGCAGGTGGACTGCCTATGTGAAACCAGTCACAGTGGCACCCATCGTTTTGGAGATCGGCAGTGTTTCCCAGAAGTTCCGGTCCTTTTCAAAATTCGCTTGTGCGTCCGCCACATAATGCACATTTTTAAATTAGGGGAATGTAGGCATAGTTCGCACAGAGTGCACCTTCAAACGATGCGAATTTTCTCTTTGTTTGCAAAGAGCTGACCTACAATTTCTTATTTCGTTTTATGAGCTTAATAATGATCTATCTTATGGCTAAGAAATGACGAATTAGCTCCTTGCAAACAAAGAGAAAATTTGCGTTATTTGTAGGTTCACTCTGTGCGAACCATGCCAACGTCCCCCTAAGCAGCTAAAAAAGTTTCAAATATTTTTTCACCATAACAAAATTTGAAATTAAAGTTTTAAATTTATCTAAAATTTAATAACTGCTGTACCACGTAATAGAATTTAATTTCGTTTGTAAATAAAGGGGCTGATCATATTGTAAATAATCCTCTCGTTCAGTAATAACTTCCCCGATTTGAGAGCTCTCTCCGGTTGAGGTTTTTCCTTTACCGATTCGAAGGTATATCAGAGAGAACTTACCTAAAAACCCATTGGAAGTTGGAATGTTTAAACCGACGAGTTACACAAAAGATCAAGTTCATCAAAAGGACATTTCTTTGAATAAAATAGCCTTTGACCCTCTAACGGTGTTTTCTTTAATATCCAAAAAAAGTAGTTAAATAATTTTGTCTAGGGTAAATAATGATCCACTGAACTCAAAAATACCATCCATTCTTCATTATCTCTTTCCGTTTGGGCCCTAGGTGAGAAAAGATAAACACCGCCTCCAGGCGGTCATATCGGTTTAAGGCATAAAAAGACTGAAATATTTTAATTGAAAAATAGTGAACAAATAGTAAAATAAATGAATTTTAAACGTTTTTATGGATGAATGTTGTATGATTATCTAAATAATGATAATTTTTAGGAAAAAAACGTTTATAATTTTTATAATTAACGTTAATGAAGCTCAAGGTGTTTCAATAAGACTGATTTTTACCGAATAATTCACAGAACAGCTATGAAAACGTCACCTTCTTGTATAATTTAATAATTTAAGGGGAAAGTACTCTCCCTTTGAACGTTCATGTATTCGAATAATTTGAATTTATTTTGGGTTTACTAAAATACTTACACATAATTGTCACATAATTATCAATAAATGATGATAAGTTAACTAATAATTAATAGAAATGTGTCAGTCTCTTAGGAAAACAAAAAAGAAAATTCACATTATTCGAAGGCATGAACATTCGAAGATAGAGTAATTTCCCCTACTACTTTCAGGAAATTTATCAATTTAAACCTTTTTGATAAATTTGTTTCATTTATTTGATCTCGGTTTAAGCCGAGAAACGGCTTAGTAGTGGAAAACTGGTGGTAATTTAGTCAAATCAATATTTTAATTACAATTACGTTAAGCTGTCTCTCGACTTAAGTCGTAACTGGCCGTAAATGTGTCTAGGACATTAAGTTTGAACTGTATTAAAATGCTTATAAAATTAATGCATATAAATTGGTTTTTATTTTTGGAAGTGATCAACAGGACTTTACAACAAATTGGACAGTTTTTTTTAATATAGATAGATAAAACTCACTTAATCTAAATTTAGCAAATAGCATTATACAAATCTTTTCTTCCGAAGCAGTAAAAAATTTGGTTTATTAAATCTAGTGTAATTTTGCGAGTAATCTGCTAGTTTTCATTGGATGAAGTTGCATTCCATTCGTTTCGGATAGTCTTTTGAAGTAGTCAGTAAATTTAAAATTTGAAAAAAAAAATTAAATTACGTTTTATACTGAAAGCTTTTATTGATACATCGAATGGAATACTTTTTGGCTTGCAACACAAAAAGAAGCCCCAAGTTTCCATTTCAAACATCAAAGTTTCCCTTTACAAATTGACCCGTATTGAAAATGTATGAAAAGTTGTTCACTGCAGAGGCAATTTCCATCTCTTTTTTTTACGTCCCCTTCCAAAATCATGTACTTTTATTGAGCTCCATCATTTGGCCCTTTTGTTCATAAATCAATTTATTTGGCACAAAAATGTTTGAGAGAAATAAAAGTATAAATTGCATGCAATTGAGCAAGGGAAATCAATACCAGGGAGTCACTCAAGCACTGGTTCTAGGGAAAATACAATCGGTATGGGATTGAATGAAGAATGACGTAAGTCGTGGTGAAAGTGTTCTAAATCTAAATCGCTTGGCGCCACTTTTCCTGGCAAGGTTCGCGTGACTAAGGGCCATTTACCACGTTGCTCGACTAGACGGACTCCACAATTGTGCACCCCTCGCTTTCTTACTGTTGTTCTATACACAAAGAACACCTGAGATTCAATAGTGTCCTTTTTTTCCCTTCACCTGACGTCACAGGACATCAACGCCGTAAATTTTTCCAAATGAAAGAAGTGTGACTGGAGTCGGAAATTGGGACAACTCCAAAAAGTACCTTTATTAAAATCATTAATGAAATCACGCAGTTTGCGGAAACATTGCCCTCAAAATAGGTTTTATCTCCTCGCAATAAAAACCTCAGAATTACTGTTTCCCATTAAAATTTTAATAATGACTACAGATAGTGACTTAATTAGTTGGTAATTATTGAGGTTTTGGACCAAAAGTTTTTGCTTGTAAATTCCCAGAATCTGAGTTGAAAAAAAGACACTGGCAAAAATGACATAAATATTTAGATAAGAAAATTTACTGATGTTTCATCGTGTGAATAACCAAAAAAAAAACATTTTAATTGAAATTCCTTTTATAATGCTATATGCGTACAAATATAGAGATGTAAGGAGCAGTTTTGTACAGCAACACTGACTTGAACTCTTGTAATATTCTTAATGTTAGTTTAATGATTTTTTTACAAGTATGGTCGCTATTTCTTGTTCACTGTGAGAGAAATTCGAAAAAGTTAAAATAACATTCCGGAAATGTTAATTTTACCCTGCAGTATTGATCCGAAATCGGTCTAAATATTACCCTTTTTAGGTGTATTAGGGGTTAAAGATACTCTTTTTCATGATAATTTTACCCTTAAAAAGGTGTAAAATTAACATTAAAAAATGTTGATATATTTTTACGCCTAAAAAGTGTTAAATTTCTGAGGAAAAAATGTTAATCGCACCCTCTTTTTTTTCTCGGTGTTTAAACAATGGTCATCTGCGTCATAGATCCAATACTCTATCGTCTATCCACTAATTAATTCTAGCTAGCCCCATTTTATATTTACAAAATCGATACACTCTTTATTGTCTCACCATACCGAGAATATTTAGCTCGTAATGTTTGACAGCAAAGGATCAAATGAAGTAAATTTAACGAAAGAACGTCTAATTACTAATCCTCAACTTTCAGTATATTATAACTTCGATTTAGCGACGAATTTTACTAGATGTAATTCTCGATGATCAATCTAAGTCTATTATGTAGCCTAAAAGATACAGACTTCCGTTCTTTGGTGATGGTTTATGAGTTCGAAAAACTTCCCATACCCGTGTTTATAACTTTACAGGGGAGGGTTGAACGCTTTCAGATAATCATGATAAAAAAAAAATTAAAATGAAAAATAAAATATTAAATATATAATGATAAAGACAACAACAATAAAAACATATTTATAAAATCAGTTCATATTTATTTGGAAAAAGATAAATTTATGAAAAAAAGCGGTCAAAAAATAAAGTTGTGCTGCTAGAAAGTTCCCCATCTTCTCCTACACAATTGCAAATTTCTGTCCGCTTCTTTAAATCAACTTCAAATACCCCTCGAAGAAATTCCAAAGACGGAGATACTTCTGCAGCATCTAAAAGTTGTATTCAATTTAGCAATTGTAATTGTGCATTGTGGTAAACATTATGTTGTCTTTGTGCAGAATTTCCCATCAAAATCCATGTTGGAAATTTGAGTAAATCCCCTCGAGATTCTTACATTAGTCTTAATGAATTCAGAAGGCCCTCAAGTGCCACCAAAATTGCATATAAACGCAACACATGTGGCTGAAATTGCGATGGAAATTGGTGCTTTTGCTGTAATCTCTGCACCTCAAATAAGTAATAGCTTTAAGATGAAGCTATGAAGGGTTTGTATTGCACTGTGGGTGGAATATTTCTACAGTAAAAGAGATGGGGGAGATTCTTGTGAATTTGTCTTGGTGAAATAAATTTAAATTGGAATTTACCCCTTTTTCATTCTCACTCTCCAGCACACACTCCACCTCTCCCCCTAACCCCCTTAAAAGCAGCAACTTCTTGCATATGCAATGAATGAGTGAATTGAATGGTGTTGAAGAAGGAGAATTGGACTGAGGAGAAGAAATGAGGGAATTGAAGAACAAACCAAAGTAATTAAACTCTAAAATATTGATGAAAATCCTGAACTAAAACGAGGAAAACGATTGATTACATAGACTGTTTAATGAATTTGTCTATTTCACAAACGAAATACATCTCTTCAACCCCAAGTCAAATGTTTAAAGGGATGACAGAGTACGATGAAACTTTTTTGCCCCATCATCTACCTCCATATTCTCGCCCCCAAAAACCCATCCTTTTCAAATTGTTCAACATCTCACCGACAGAAATTCGTGTGACTTGAGAAAGAAGGACGATTAAGGAAATATAGGAGAATTTTAATCTTGAATAGAATGTGCTGAAAAAGTGCCTGCGGAGTCAAGTAGATGGGAGAGTAATAAGGAAATTGCAATATAACTTTTGAGACAAGAACGCCACTTACAAAAAAAAAAGAAAGATACTGAACCTCAGAAGGAAGGCAATTTATTCCCGCAGTCCAACATTTTTTTGTCCCTTTGTCTTGCAATTTTAATGGTAATTATGTATACATTAAGGACACATCAAATGCCTTTGATCATCGATGCATAGAGCCTTCAATTTGACGTTCTTATCTCTTTTCTCAACTTCTGTATCTCGTTTTTGGCCTCCAGGAGTGCGAGGATTTTCATGAATATGCGTGAAAAGTGTTAATCAAACGAGAACACGACAGATGAATATTTTGCTGGTGAAGTAACTTTGGGTAGATGCTGAAGGGCGGAAAATTGCCACGAAACTCATTTAGGAAGGAATTTTCGAAATTCCTGAGAAAGATTTTGTGAATTTTAAACTTTGCTAAAGGCAAAAACCATTTAAATTTTACCATCGTAATGTTAATATTGAAGTGAAAACACTAAAAAGTTTATTAGTTGGTTATATTGGCTTCCAAAAAAAAATTGATGGAAACAACGTCTCAGAATTGCAAAACTTTGAACTCGTGACTTAAATTCTAAAAAAAAGAAATCTTACTTTGTCTAGTCCAAGAACAGATCAATAAAGTTTTTAATCGGTCCAACACTTGAGAAAAATCGGGAAAAGACATAAGATGGAATAGGCTAATTCAGAACCTGCCCCAAATAAGATTTTTTCATAACTCCATATGAGTACAAAATTTTCAATATTAATAAGAGTAGAGAAAAGCATCCTATCTTTATGGCCTCTACACACTAGATAAATTTATGTCCATAATTAAGAGTTTCTCTTGCACAAGCGTAGGGAATTTTCTTCAATATGGACATTAATTTCTCTAGTATGTAGAGGTCATTAGACGACTCAAGCTTCGAATTAGTCATTTTTTCAATATAATGTTAGTTTTTAAAGAATTTGACCAATTATAATATTATATTTTAATAGCTAGTCTGATGCTTCAAATTTTCTGAAAACAGCCATGGGTTAACTTCATTAGGAACATAGAGAAAAGATTGAGTTATTTGTAGCTTGGGTCATCCGAAGTTAGCCCACTTTCCCCTACAAAATCTATATTTTATCTATTTCACAATCTCATATAATAGAAAATTCATTCATACTGATAAGTTTTAATAAAAAGAATGACATGTCTAGAGAGAATTGGACTAGGGGGAAGTGAGGCATATTTGAAATTGGCATTTTCACCTATTTTTAATTAAAATTGAGCCTTATCGTGACATAATTTAGCTGCGCGAACAGATTGAGAAGCTAAATTATCTTACGATATGACTAAGTTCCACTTAAACATAGGAGAAAAATCTTAATTTCAAAGGTGCCCCGCTTTCGAAGGTGCCCTACTTCCCCCTACGAGTATTCTGACCTAGTGTGTGAATTTATTTTTAGTGGCAGAGACCTTGCCTTTAGTTTTTAACTTCTTCAATAGCTTTCAATTTTATTTGAGAATTTTAGAATGTCTGAGAACATTTTGGGTTTGATATTCAAGTCTTTATTTAAATATTCATTAATAATTTTTTTAGTAAATATAAATTCTTTTAAATATGCATTAGTTTGCCCTGGTGCACAAATATAGAAATTTTTCAATTAATAGAAAATTAAGAGGGGACACTTATAGTTACCTTTAAGCCCTCCAAGTTTTTTAACATCTAATTCTTTCCCTGCTTCTCTAACTTCTGACTTTTTAATAAAAATTCAATTTCTTCTAATTTCTTTTTTTTTTCTTTTTTTATTCTGTTAATCCCACGTTAATACTGTTGCACTATTAACTTCAACCGATTTATATATACCGTAATTGCGCGTGACTTAGTCTCTTGCGGGTGATTTCGACACCCTCCTGTTTGTAAGCTTTTCTTTAATTCTAATGTTTAAGAACGGTTCACATAGATCACACGTGGTAGATCGGATCAGTAAAGACCATCTTTAAGTTCTAGAAGTAAAGAAAAGCGTGCGAACAGGAGGGTGTCAAAGTCACCTGCACTTACGGTAACCTAAAAGATTACACGAAATACACAGAATAAAGAAAGAATAATGTAACTTAATTTCTCGTAAAATTTTATTATTATTTCACAATCACTTTAAAGCTAACCCAATGGAATTGTTTAAAACTTGTTTAAAAGATATTTTTAATGAATTAAAATTTTCCAAAGTAAGTTAAGAAGTACATTAAAGTGCTACTTTTTGACTTGAAAAAAGAGACAACAAAAGGTGAACTTGTCTTGGCTGCACTTGAAGCAGACTGACTAAATTGGTCGCTCTTTATTGGAGCGTTATACGGGTTTCAGACCTAAGACTTAGCCAAATAACTTAACTTCTTTAACTGGTTTTTGGTCAAGATTTTTGGAGAAATTTCGATTCAGGATTAAATATTAAAAGCGAATGATCAATGAGATTTTTAAAAACCAGTAAAAGTGATTGTTTTTTTAGGATTTTGAAACCTTCGGGAACTGGCCTAAACGTTTAGTCGGAAGACCACTTTACTTTGTTGATCTTTGTATCAGATGTTAGCCATATATTAGGTGAGATTCTTAACAATCTCACCTACTATAATCCTAACAAAATTTCATGTCGTCCGATCGACCTCAAACTTGGCCAAAATGTGTTTCAGCACTTCCTGATCACGAATATATATGTGGCTATTTAACGTTCCCGGCCGGCCGGCCGGCCGGCCGGCCGCTCTTTGCAGCTTAATAGCTCCTAAACTAAAAAAGATATCGACTTGCGGTTTCCGGCAAAGGTTATATATCGGATGAAAATTGCAACTTGATGCATTGACCCCCCACCCCCCACCCCTCCTTCCGCCATTTTGAAGACACCCCTTTTTTTGTTTTCTCAATAGCTCCGCCCCTATGGCATCGAGCGGGCTCAAATTTTAGTGTGTTATAGCTGGGCCTTAGGGCTTTCCATCAATACCAAACTTAAGGTCCCCCGACCCCCCTGACCCAAGCTATAAGGGTCCAAAAAAAATTTCTTAAAATGGCCATAACTCCGGTTCTAATTGTCAGAATTTAAAAAGTGAGGGCTTTTTGGAAAGCTCTCGTGAAATGCCACTTCCCCTTCTAACATCGCAAGTTCATAAAACCACCGCTAGGGGCGCTATTATTAAAAAGAAAATTTTTAAATCTTATAAGTTAAATAACTCAAAAATTCCATTGTGCATCGGGCTGAAATTTTAGTATGTTGTAGCCGTTGATTATACCTATCAAACAAAAAAAACCTTAAGTCGATCTAAAACCCCTGACCCGAGCTATAAGGGGTCAAAGTTCGAACATTGACCGGCCTCTATCTCCGGTTCTAACTAACATAGCGACCTAAATTTTACCTTTTTGGTTTCGTCTCGATGAGCACTTTCAGATGGAAGTTCAAAAAGTCACCACAGGTGGCGCTATGATAGCGTCAAAATTCATCGAAATTCAAAGTCACTTTTTTTAAAAAACGGCATTGTGCAAGTTAATGAAATTTTAGTATGTTGTAGTCCAGTCTAGGACGTTTCCAAAATGGTGCAAATGTGCGCTGTGGTTAAAACAGAACCGGAGATATGAGGGGTCAAAGTTCACAAAATTCAAAAAATCATATCTCCGGTTCTATGTGAGCGATTTTGATGAATGAGGGCTTAAACGAAAGATCTCACCAAATGCTACAACTTTCTAGAATATTTGAACTTCGTGGGACCAACATTAGGGGCGCCACAGTCGAAAAACCAATTTCAATATCACATAACCTCAATTATCTCGACTGTCGCTGAACCGATTTTGATGATTACTTCGACATAATTGTAGAGGACATTTGTCTCTACATTTCGTCCATACATCATTTTCCACTCAGACTACGCTATCACTCCGATTTTGCCGTTTAAGTGTGAAAAAATTGATTTTTCCAATAATAACGCTTTGAAATCACTCAGATGCCAATTTGACTGCCTCTACTCCACAAAGACACTTAAAATAGGGTTTTAAATGGAAAGTCCCACAAAAGACAACAATTCTTTGATATAGTTGAAGTTCAACAAATGACTACTTGGGGAACTCTGGATGAAAAAACGAGTTAAGAAACAAAAAACCTCGCTTATCTTGGCTTCTGAGTAATCGATGAGATCATGTTCTATGAGAAAATTATAGAGAACATTCTGGTCTACATTTCACCCATATATCACTTTTCTGTCAGTTCATCCAAATCCTTGATATTTTGGTTTAAATACAAAATTTGTATAATTTCACGAATTTTATTCAAGATAACTGAATGGCGTCTCCCAACTTCAGCTCCAAATCGAATTTGCATGCACTCCGAGTTAGCTCACGTTAAGAATCTCACCTACATAAGCCGGTTAGGATTATCTGTCCTTTCTTTTTTTTATTAGGGGTTCATCTATAAGTTAATTGACCCATAACATATATTTATGACTTTGCTCTTCAAACATTAAATTTTTGTTTTTAATTTTTCTTTTTATCACGATTATAGAAATGGTGACGATATTTTTTGTGATTTAATTTAATGACAGAAAATAAGAATAAGTTTGGTATAATTTCTAAAAATCATATAGATCTGTCAATGATGACGCTGGCAACCGCGAAACTTTTTAAATGATGTGGATAGTATATGAACAGTTCTTTAGTTCAGAGCTTCTTTTATTTTAAACCAATGTGATTTCTTATTTGTTTATAAAGTATTCCAGCAAGTACAAATTTATATCTTTTCAACTCCTTTACAATTATTTTACAACTGTATCGCAGATCATTAATTTTTTTTTTAAAAAACTAGCAAATTCAAAGTTTCTAAACATTATGACTTAGGGAAGACCGGGGCAGAATTAGCCACAGATATCATTAGAGTGTGGGAGTGTTATAGTTTTCCTTAGAAATACTATTGAGAAAACTATTATTTATTTAGAGTAATTAACTCTCTTCTGACTCATTCAAATACATTTATCGATCTGATTTATGCGTGCTTTTCACAAATTATAGGCAAAGAAAAATTTCACTTGCTGTCTAATTTTGCACCAGCCTCCCCTCTTTACGTCAATTTTTTTTATTTTGAAATAAATTTCCTTGAATTGAATATTAAATTTTTCATAATGTGCGGAAACCTTTATGAATTTTCCAAAATATATTAAAATGTTTCATATTTTAGTAAATATTTATTATGGCGAAAGTTCTAATACTTAACTCATTTCTTATGTTGGAATTAATTTCTTTTTTAAAATATTACAACAATTTTACCCTTTAGTTTGACATATTTAATAAGTTTAAATTGTCTAAATTCTTATTTAATTTGTAACATAATTAAATGCGAAGGAATTACAAAGTTTATTTTAAAGTAAACTTTAACAAAATTGCACACAAAACTTTGAAATTGATTGAAATAAATAAAATGCGAGAGAAAGCTGGAATTGAATCGTCTCTATCGAAACGACATGCAACAATAAATACTTCCTCACGTTTTGGTCTACAGAAGGTAAAGCTGAGGTCAGAGTTTATATCGTTCTCTTGTCACAATCTCCTGGGCTTCAGCCATTTGGAAATCTTACCTGTTGTTTGGAAATGGAAGAAAAAAAAAAGTAATATATCGTCAACCACCCAATTTTATTTCTTTCGAACGTGGATCGTTGTCATCGCAAAACATTGGATTCAGAAGGGGGATGGATAATAAAATATTTTTCAAGTACAGTATTTATACGAATGGCAAATATTCTTTGGTGGTTGGGGGTGGGGAAGGGAGTGGTTTGTTTTTATGGAGATGAAGAAACCCACGATAAACACGCATCTGAAGCATTTCGCCAAATTATATGGTATTTACGCAATGCGTACAAACATCATACTTTATTTATTCTTTTATCCCTTTTTGCCAAAGAAATTGTCCCCACATTCAATATTGATCAGCGCAATGCAACGCATATCGGCATTTGGCAGTTTTCTTTACAATAAATTAAATTGAGGTATAGGTGAATAAATATGAAAAATAATATTTTTCTCTAACTTATTTCATATAATATTTCAGAGAATAAAGTACATCGTAAATGAAGTTTTAATTCACTAGAAAAAATATTTAAAACATATAAAATTCCTTCTAAAATGAAAAATAAAGAAAAATATTTATTCAAAATAAAAAAAAAAACTCAGAAAAGTTATACAACATCGGCTAATGAAAACGACGATATGTTGTCCTCCCCGTTTCCAGCAATAAAGCATAATATTTTTAGATTTTCCTGCTTGCTCATCATTTTGGACTTTCTCTTTGCTGGTTGGAGATGGGAGTAGAGCAAGACATTGTGCAATAAATTCTCGTTGGGAAAGTTTCAAAAAGGAACGTGGAAATTCTTTGGGCACTGAAAATTCAATATAAATGTGGTGTCGAGGACGATAATGAGGGAAGCTTTTTCTTCCTTAAAATTTATAAACTTTAATTTCAAACACAATTTGCTTTAGCTCTTATTTATCAGAGAGTGAATGCAATTGATTTAAACTCCTATTTTTTATTTCATATATTTTTATTCTTAAATTGTCTCTTTCGAATAAATATATCGCATATAGGACAAAAGGCAATAAATTTTCAATTTGAAAACAATATGCGGAGTTTAAAAGTCCCATTATCATATATTTTTTCTACAATTTTGCAGCTCTTATGCAAAAACTCACAAATGATCTACGATTATTTGAACAATAAAATTTTAGGAGACATCCATCTGAAAACAATTCCAAAATGTTCAACCCATAAATAATTAAATGTTCTGTCAAATGCAGCGATCAGCATTGTTACTCAAACTCAAACAGAGAGCAATTCATAATTTCTCGATTTTTCTTTATGTTTCATAATATATGTTTTTTAGCTTTTATTACGATTGGACAAAATTATTAAACAAAAAACTAATGTTTTGAGTAATTTATTAATAACAAAGTGTGAATAGATGTATTATCCGTTTTCAAATACCTCTGAAATATAGATATTTTTTTGTAATAATTTTTTTAGACTTAAGTAAATTTTCATGTATTCGTCCTTATTTATTCTCAGTATTTTAGGTGTATTTTATGTCAGTGATTTTTTTATCATTCCTTATCACTAACAGAAAATATTTAGGGGAAACTGGGGCACCACCAAACACGGGGTAACACCAAACACTGCGATTTTTTAATCAGATATTCGACTTCAGAGGAAAAGACTTATAGAAATTTATAGACGCTATAGGGATGCTTGTCCACTGAAAAAATGGTCGGGATTGCCCAAGTAGTTCAGAAATAATAATTAGTGTTTGGTGCTACTCCGTGTTTGGTGGTTCGCCGGTTTCCCCTAGTTTTTTCCCTCTTTTTGAGTACTAACATTTAGTTCTTTCCCTTTTTAGGGCTTCAAAAGTCAAGTATTAACCCTTTAAGAACGAGTGGGACACCGGTGTCCCAAATACAAAAAAAATCGACTGTACAAAATTGTTATGTCCTATAAATTAAATAGCCAGAAAAAATGCTTTTTGTTTTTGGGACACCTACCGTTGTCCCACTCACTCGTACTTCAAGGGTTAAAGGCTGTATTTTCAAAATTTTTAAAACGAAAATTATAGAAAATATAGTTTAAATATTTACTTTTATATGCTTATAAGTTTGATTTTTTTATTACTTTAAATAAATTTTTAATGAAAATATGCTGCTATCAATTGTTCTAGTCCTCATTATAACCCCTGAAATAGTCAGAATAGAATGTTTATTAGATATTTGCTGTCCTATTGGTCCTTAAAAATTGAATATTAAGCCATTACTAAGCATTTAGAAGCTTTTATGGAAATAAATCAATACACTTCTTTTTAACTCGTTTGAAAATAACGGATTTGTCTTATCGAAATGCAAAAATCATACAGTTTTTGAGAAATTTCATAAATTTCAATACCGCTCTGTATTTATTTTTTCATAATTTTTGTATTTTTTGAAAATTGCAGTAATTTTTACACAATCCAATAAAAGAATATTAATTAACGCAGCTCAAATCCAATTAATTAATTTCCTCTGAATTACTCGCACTTTTATTGGGTCTTGCGCATGATCTTTTCTCCGACGAAATTTTCTATCAATAAATTATCGAGAAAGAATCTGTAATGAGTGCGAATTACTTGGTATAGACCAAAAATTTTGTGCACCCTCTTGTATTATATTCATTATTCATATTTAATTTCCGCTTCTTCGAAGTGGAAACAGGATACTGAAAGTTAACGTATATATGGGTTTTGGGTACATTGGAAATTATATAATTAGCATTTATATTGAAAATTCCTTCCGTTTTTGCTAATTCTGGCCAATGATGGTGTATTTATCTATCTTTTATTGAACCTCCAATTTAATATAACAATATTGACAATAAAATTAAGTGAATAGTACATTAGTGTACAATTGCTGCTATGGACAAAAGATCGTTTTTTGATATATAATTTTGAATATATAAATTCTCGCTACTAGCCATTATTACTCCATAAGACTGCATGGTAATTGGTAGCGATTTAGGGCCTTTAATTCTGTCTTCAAAACCTATATTTATCCACATGGCTCAAATTCTGTACGTACTTAGATTTTTGTAAACCCATCAAACTGCTAGTTATTTAGAATTTTGAAATCTTCAAGGACTAAACTAAACCTTTAATCTAAAACCCGTATAAAGAACCTCGCATAAGTCAGTTTTACAAAGTCTAACATAACTTTGATTTTGCCGTGCGTTTTATTTTTCCTAAAACGTATTTTTTAGAAAATTTTCAACACAACATTTTCCATTGTTTTGCCTGAACTTAACTTAGGGAGAAATATATAAAATCCAACTCTGTTTTAAGACCATTCCCAAGAATTGAAATATAAAAACAATCATGAATTTTCGTATAATAATTTTTCAAATTTGAAGAGTAAAATCAAAAATATTCCAGAAAACTTTTTTCTCAATATATAGGGAGAATATGGGTTTGTTATAAAGGTCTTGGAGTCCCCGAAAAGTGTACAGAAGTTCAACTGATTATTAATCAATTAACTGATTGAGTCGATAAAATTTATTTTATCAAAAATTCAAATGGACTACTCATAAATTATTTTGAACATTCTTATTGATACACACCCATTAAGTGATTGTGAATCAGTAAATACTAAAATAAGTAATGCTATGCAAAAATACTTATTGTAATACTCCAACTAATGAACGTGATACTCTTCCTACGATCTAGTTCAGTATAAAATTTTATTTATAAAATAAGTACATAATCCAAAACTATTTTTATAGCAAAAAAAATTAAATTCCTGAATAGCGTAATTCATAAATAATTTTAATGAAGTTAAATTCGATATTCGAATACCGGCCACTGATATTTAATAAAAATTAATCTTTTGCAGAGTATTGGAAATTATAGTACAAGGTTTCCCATATTATTGGATATCGCAAAACGACTTTATTTAAAAGTTATTTCGTGGTTTAAAAGTTATTATTTTTCTTGCACCTGGACATTTCTTTTGCACAATATTTAAATAAAAACTACGCATAGTCTAATATGTGAAAAGTTTGGTAACTAAAGTAAGAGAATTTAATGTCGGTATTGGTCAATTTTGAAAAACTTTGGTACACCCGAAGGTGTCAAAAGGAAAACTTTACCTAATAGTCTGTTGAGGAAACTTTTCATCTCTGAAGACTTTTTCCTCGTATCGTTGTCTCATCACGCATAGTTGAAAGTTCAAGTTAAATTTAAAACTATGCTCGTGACATATTGATGTGCCGGAGGTAGATGGCGTCAAAAAAGGGGATGTATTTTATTCAATTTTGCTCTTTTTCTTGTCTCTTCCGTGATATGAATAGCTTGAGTGAAAATGAATTGGAGGGTCTTCCACAAGAAATTGCAGCGACTTTGTAAAATTTACAGTCATTCTTCTTTATCTTGCTATCAATTTACAAAACGTGTGTGACTTCCCTGGGATGATCGTGTTGAGAGAAAATACCATTTGATCTCAATAATGTGATTCTGTTATTAACTCACAGGGTGGAATAACATACTCTAATCCATAAATATGTCCATAAATGTCAATTGCTTCAGAATGATGCATGAAATATTTTATTACACTCTCACTCTCGGTTGAATATCCTTCTCGCTCACACACTCTCTCCCACATAATTTTCTTTTATGTGAAAAATACCAATAAGGAAGAGAGAAATTCTTCACTTTTAGCAATGGCATGAGACTCTATGGAACGATAGAGTTATGTGTTGCTGAAAAGTTTCTGTTTTTTTTTTCATTCACATATCCATCGAGTTTTTATGGGAAAAATTTATCATGTCTGTTTCATTTCATAAATTTCACTCGTGACACGGAAAAGTCCTTAAACCATCACTAAAGTTATCACGAAGGCATTCACCTTCTCGAGAAAGCAACATGGGATTCATCAAGAAGTTTACACATTATTTAAGTCGAAAGCAACTCATCATTCACCTGCTTTTCATAAGCTATTTTCCTAAAAGCTTGAAAAATCGTATTTAGCTATATTTATTTTTCATTTTATAAAACTACCTAAAATAATTTTTATATCATTAGAAAAGCTGTTAACTTTTCTTTAAGTTGACTAAGTATGAAAAGCCAAAAACTTATGAGTATGAGTAGTAAAAAGTAATTTTTCAAAAAAAAAATATTGAAAATGGTTGCAATAAAATGAAAAACTCCATTGTCAAAACCTGCATGAAAATGTCACTGTCTTTTGCCGTTCTAAATTGAGTAGTGCTTAATCTTTTAAAGACCAGAGGATCAAAATTTGTAGGAGAGAAAAAATATCTTTTTCTAATTTTTTAGAGCAAAATATAATTTTTGAAGTCCGTTCCGTACGAAAAATTCTTTTTTTGGATCACCGGTGACCCAATCGTCCTTAAAGGGTTAAATTTGATTTTTTTAGATGACCAAAGTAGTGTTTTAGTGCTCATTTAAGTGTCAGGAAGAAATATGCATGTGATAAAATGTGTTAAATGTGTGTGAAATATGTTATAATATCAAACGAGTCTAATACGTTTTTTTTTTAGAATTTCTGTAGGAACTTAATATATTCTGAGATAAATACGTATTTATTTAAGTGGCTATTACGTCCCTTTTAGGAACATGTCCTACTGCACAAACTTCTAGAATACGCTCCACCTAAAAGTAGATCCCGGTCAAAATCCCGAAAGCCAAAATCCCGAATTCTAAAAGTGTAATAGCTACTCCCAAGATTGCTCACACACTTGCTAGAGGCAAAGGGACATTTTTTTGTGGCTTGGGAAATTATTTTACATATTATCCTGTATAATTTCATCCTTTTTTTGGCCTTTCGGGATTTTGACATTCGGAATTTTGGTTGCTTCCGTCCAAAAATATTTTAAGTGATTCCTTTTACATAACAAAACCAAATTTTATTAAGGCTTAAATAAATAGCTTAAATATTTTGAGATCTAGGGGGAAGTGGGAGACTTTTAAAATAGAGTTTTTTCTCCTACTTTTAATTGGAATTGGATCACATCACAATATAACCTAACTTCATAAACTATTGTGAAGCTAAATTACATTATGATAAGGATTAATTACATTTAAAAATAGAATAAAAAAGTTCATTCTCAAAGGTACTCCAATGCAAGGGTGCTCCACTTCCCCCTATATTTTCATTTCGTTTAAAGTCATTAATCGATTTTATTATTAATCAATGCCAAACCATGCTATTACACTTGCATTAAAAATTTGTGAAACTAAATTGATTAATGATAAAAAAAAACTGGACATGGTCCACAAAAATGAGTTGAAATACTCTTCAATAACAATAATGTGGTTACTCATTAAATTAGTGGATTAATGAGAATAATAATTCTTGCAGCCAAACAGGTAATCTTTTAGCTGAATTATTCCTATAAAATTTATTAAATTTAGTACAGTAGTGTATTGCTCACGAACATTTTGGAAATGTAGCCTAATGGCCTCTACACACTAGAGAAATTTATGTCCATATTAAAGCAAATTCCCTAAGCTTGAGTAGGAAAAACTCTTCAATATGGACATAAATTTCTTTAGTGTGTAGACGCTATAAGGGTAAGCTTCACTACAGGAAGTAGTTGTGCAAGCTCCTCCAAAGGCATCTGAAGGAAATTATTGTGTTAAGGTGTCTACACATTGAGCACAATTTTCGTCAAAAATTGCTTTTTTGAAGGAAATTGGCTGTAGTGCTGTAGGCAGGAAGGTCAAAATTCTGTCAAAAATGCAATTTTTGACAAAAATTGCTCCCAATGTGTAGAGGCCTTTAGAAGATATTTCACTTAATTTATTTATTATTCAAATTTTTAAATGTTGTCTTTTCCGGACCAATTCTTCTGGATCAATTTTGACGTGATTATTTCAGGTGAAAATAACGTTATATTTAAGGAAGATAATGGCTAGAGCTCAGGGTCACCTCAAGTCTTATTAATTATATGTAAGCAATATTTTCATGACAAATTTGTATACCATTCGTACACTATACTAAAGTTTCAATACTTAAAATCCAGGGATGGAATGATAACTTTTCGGTACAATCGCATAGATAGTATCGATAAATCGTATCTCATGGATTTAGGGAATGAAGGATTCCTAAACGTTATTGGGCCATTATATAGTATCATTCTTAGAATCATAATAATTTTTCAAAGTCAATATTATCGAAAAGAAGTTATCATCACCCCAAATATGAGAAATATGTCGTGCGTAGCGTATTAGCATGAATTACGTTCTACGGCATCGAAATATGTGCCAAAATTTTCAAAAAAAGACTAGGGCGTTTTATATATGTCATGGATAATAGCTCAAGTATATATATATATATATATATATATATATATATATCGCTCCTTCGTCCTGAGAGACTGAATTCTAAATGCAATTCTTGACATTTCTAAAGAAGATTTCTGTGACAAAATATCATTTGAAGAATTCAAATAAACGTGCATATCAACCCTTTGCATGCGGAAATTATTGAAGATATGCGAGAGAAGATATGCTAGACATGATACATTGGGATGGTGCCACAGTAAAATGCCCATGGTGTGAATGAAGAGTGTCTCAGGCAATATCACATTCCTTGAGAGCACTGTAAGAAATATTCCGGATTGCAATAAATATGCAGAGGAAGTGGGTATAAAATGAAATAGAGGTGGAAATATACTTATTCACCAAAAACACGTTTTACATGATAAATTCTATATCCATGCACATTTCTCCCTTAGTAGGAAATTCCTCCTTTTTCACGTACATAGCACCGCCCCTTCCGGCACTTTTCTTAGATGCATATGCACTCACTCAGTAATAGTAAAATGCAAATGGGACTTCTTGTTGACTGGAGTTCAACACGCTGAAATAAAAGAGTGAAAAGTGCCAAAAATGTTCATCTCAATTTTTTGAACACTTCTTTTATTTTTAAATTCCTTATGCTCATTCGTATATCTGTTGTGAGAACCTGCGCGCTTAACTCCTTGTATATGTACTGTAATTGGACAAATTGCTCCATGAGAGATTCTTTTCAAAAGATGTAACTTCGACTGTCGTTTTCCCTGTGGTGTAATTTGCATGATAAATCTTTGTTGATTCCTCATTGTCGAGTTCTTCATCAATGGGTAAATATGCAGAATACAATTTTCAAGTTTATTTTGTTGGTTTTATGAACTTTTACAGTGCATGCCTATGCACTACGAAAATGCAGAAAGTTGCAGTGCATAATATTTTATTGAAAATGCGGAATCATTCATAAGGGTGCATTGAGGTGGAAAAGGGTAGCAAATGTGGCGATAAGTGTGTTGATGCAAAATTTATGTCCCTCAAATCATCAATTGTAATACACCATTTCACACTGAAATATCCCCAAACTGAAATTTTGGTTGTGATTGTGAACATTGTTCACTCACGTGTCTTGTTTGCCAATAAAATTTGCGTTTGAAGTTGGGAAATTGGAAACAAATATTTTAAATTCATTTTGTAGTGAAAATCAAATTAACTCTTTAATCAATTCTCTGGATAAAATATGTGCTTTCACAATCAATAGTGCGCCTCATCTCTTGTAAAGCGAAAAAAAACCAAACCAAAAAAGCTGAACTATTCCATTATATTTTATGATATGGATAAAATACCCTGCAATGTATAGAATATTTTATTACATACACAAAAAATTGTTAATATATGAATGTAAACTTTAGGTTTGCTCTAAAAACACTAAACTAAATTTAAAATAAAAGGGTGGCAAAGTGTCCCAGCTGTGCGAAATGCTCGAACTCGTGATTTAGATACACCAATGTGGCTTTTGCATCGCCTGTATTAGTATAGTTCTTTAGAGATCCAACTCAGGATACAATAGTACTACTCGCAAGGTTGAACTTTTATAAAAAAAAAAAGTGGTTCATTACCGATTGTAAGTTCAGACTTACCCCATTCGGTCGAGAACCTCGCTCTTTAGGACTTTTTTCACCTTTAATCTTCAAAAGTCATTATTATGAATGATTCAAAAGTATTTTCGTAATATATCTGATTTTGAAACCTCTAGTAGGGGAAACTGGGGCACCACCGAATACGGGGTACCACCGAACACTCCGATTTTTAATTAGATTATAAACTTCAGAGAACGATACCTGTTTGAATTCATAGCTAGTATAGGGGTGCATGTCCACTGAAGAAATGTTTGTCGTAGTGCAAGTAGTGCAGTAGGACCTGGAAGAGTTGGAGGGAGAAAACCCATCCTGACGAAGACTCTTCTAAGCCAACGGTACCAATTACTGTTCAGCTGGGGTGGTGACTTGAGGGGTGCTATAACGGTGGTTAACTTCAAGTTACGATATCGCTATAGTTCCGTTAGATGAAGTTGTGCGTGTTCGGTGAGTTTTTCCGAAGGTACAATCGAATCTGCTCCTCAGTCGGTCTTCACCAGTGAAGCGAGGAGGACGCTGGATTCGTGGCCTTCTTGGAATTGGCAATGGGGTTCAATCTCTGGGAAGCTAGCGATGAAGGGTGCTCCAGCATCTTCTGATTTGGGGCCTGTAGCATTCGTGCTACAGTAGTTTATCACAGTTTAAAAATCACCGTCCGGTGCTACCCCATGTTCGGTGGTGCCCTAGTTTTCCCTACACTGAGCAAAAAAGAGGGTGCGATTAACATTTTTTCCACAGAAATTTAACACTTTTTAGGTGTAAAAATATATCAACATTCTTTAATGTTAATTTTACATCTTATTAAGGGTAAAATTAACATGAAAAAGGGTACCTTTAACCCCTAATACATCTAAAAAGGGTGATATTTACACCGATTTTGGATCAATACTGCAGGGTAAAATTAACATTTCCGGGAATGTTATTTTAACTTTTTCGGATTTCTCTCATGTCAGTGTACATATCCAAAAACAATGTGCCCTTCGTATTTTCGAGCAATTCTAAGAGGTTTTGGTGAGAGAATAATAATGAAAGTAATAATAATGAAATTTTTGTTTAGATTTAACTTCAGTCTCTTTCATCTTTTCTTGTATTTCCTTTGTGTTTTGTTGTCTTACTTTTTTCTTCTTTTTCTTAAATCAAACAATGTAAGAGGGGCGGACCCTATCTTAAATATTTAAAAGTGATGTCAATGGCCTTTGCGTCAACTTACCAAAAGAGGAGTTCCCTGCAAGTCCCAAGTCTCTATCTCTAATCATTTGGATTCTATATCTGGTACGAATGAATGGACTGTCGAACAGACAATTAAACAGCTTGATATCATTTTTCAGAAATTGTTAAATTTGGCAAAATGTATTGCGAAAATTAGTCTCTGAGGGGTAGAAGGTGGAAATTTTGGATAGTCAAAAACGAGACGGATTATATTTTATATTATTCTCTCGGTAGAGTTTGACCAGTAAAATAATAATGTGTTGTTTAATTAAATATAACTGTTTTTGGTACTTCTCCAGTTAATGAAATGAATCAGTAATAGCCAAGGAAATTGTTTGACTACCGTGTGCCATTTCAAAAATTTTTTTTCTCACCATTCATACTCACCATGAAGCCTTAAAACGACATTTGTTGTGCGATAATCAAGCAGAGTGCCAAGTATTTCTCACTAGGAGATCCACTTCCACTGATAAAGTGTACGCTCTTGTACAACTTCTCCTCCTGGGATACTTAATTGTCGAAAGCTTCACTTCATTCTATTGTACTTCTGGCCAGACTCACTGTCGTCTGGAAGGCATTAAAATCTGCTTTTGATGACTTTATGAGTTCATGAGCGAGAAAGATGGTTTATTCAAAGAGATATTCCTTATAGTGGTCAGTATTTTAGATGAGTGCCGCAGTGGATAAAATCCCAAAAAGAAAAATAATGACAGAGTAGAATACAAAAAGTAGATTTTTCAATTATTTACAAATATTTTTTAGGTCTATTGTAGCTTTTAAAGCATTTCTTCTCAAATACGAATTTAAAATGAGCCATTTTTCTTTTATTTTTTTGGTGTTATAGGATAAAGTTATCGGTCTTTATTTTAAAACTCAAAACCAGAAAAAGAACAGAAGTGATTTTTTGAAGCCAAATTTATATTTCAATTATGGGTGTATCTCTCATCTCAATAAGAATTTTTTAAAGCATTTATTAAACACCAAGCAAGAGTAATAATGAACCTTAAAAAACGATTTGTCTGAAATAGTGAACTTCTAGAAAATTTTTCCTTCAGCAACATATTCTTTATTAGGAGAAGCAGCATTCCGAGAATTCTGTTCACAAAAACACATGAAGTGTTATCCATTTAGAATGACAACTACAAACTTAATGCAATTTTGTCTGTGATTCTTGATTTTCTCACACAATGCATCTAAAAGACTCGAGTAAATAAATAGTCAATTTTTCAGTTGCACTGTTTCAGCTAGTTCTATTAGATTACAGATAGAACAAAGTGCCAAAAAGTTTGTATTCATTTTTAATTCGATTTAAATAATTAAACGCTCTAGGGGGTCCCTTTTTGGGTTCCCCACCCAAACCAACTGTGAACAGCAATGTGACACCGTGACAGTGATAGATCATTGCAATTCGTCCTATGTTATACCATCTCCTAACACTCGAAAATTTTTTAGCGCTAAAGAATGGGAAGAAACAGCGTTGAAAGTCCTCAAGGATCGCCCAAGTTGATGGAGGCGCATAAAATTTTCTTGATACAAATTTGTGCCTTGTCACGTTTGAAATATTAATTACAAACATAATGATAGAGGGAAATGAATGGACTAGGGGGGTAGATGGTTTACAATTTTGTAGAGAAATTGTTAAAGAGTGTGTTTCACTAAAATTGTTTTAAAATTATTTATTTATTTTTAGAAGAAATTTTGGAAGGTTCTCAATCGATATGAACCGATTTATAAATTTCTCAAAACAGTTTTAATAGAACTGATTTTTAGATAAAATTTAGTTATCGGTTATGATTTGATTCATTACCGAAAATAGTTTTGCTACCTTTTACAACAAAAGGTAGTCTCGTGTCACACTTTAACTTTGTTTTTTTTTTTTTGTTTTGCAGACGTGTTACGAGATGGAACAGTACCTTAAAGATGAGCCCAAGCTGCAATCCTACAAAAAACTACCAACAGACCTCGATACACCATGGGATCTCTTCACAGCGCCCACTGTCTCAGCGTCGTGGAAGGTAGTGGACCCCCTATGTCTGGATGAGATCAACCTGAGCGAGCGACCCCTTGATTCCCTGTCCATGAGTTCGGCGTCATCGGCGTGTTCGGGTGTATCGTGGGATAGTTCTCTGAGTTGCGCTGTGGTGGTGAAAAAGGAGCGCCTCGATGACGAATACGAGGACAATTCGGATGGCTGCGAGGAGCATCCCTGCAAGATGCTGCAGACAAAAACAGAGAGTGCCATTGAGCTGAGGTTAGTGGCGCGAACTGCTGATCAGACTGACCTGCTACCTACGCTGACGCCACCCTCGTCGCCAGAATCGGTGCGGAATAATGGGGCATCAGATGCTGAATTAGCCCTCCTGGGACATCAAGGTATTTTAAGGGTATCACCCAGTGGTCACCTACCGCGAAGTGCTCTTGTACGGTTTACAGCAGCCGGAAAGAATGCTCTCAGTGTTACACGTTTCATCCAAGTCAGCCAACGACTACCCTCCGGCTCCACCACAGCGCATCGTACCGCCAATTCACCCAGTTCACCCACAGTCACAGGTAATTCCAAATGTCCTGACAACACATTTAGGCATATCCTCATTTTGAGATTCACTCTCAGAAATCCCGTGCCAACTTAACGGGTCCATTTATGGCAATGATGTCTTTCACCGGGATTACCATTTGCACTACTCCCATCGAGACATATTTTCCATCTTCGTCTTGAGATAAGGCGCAGTCTAAAGAAGAAAAAAAAAGAAAACCAGAAAAAGTGCACTTGCCAAGTGTCGAAGTGCTAAGAGAACGAATAAGCCATTCGACACTTTTCCAATGTTTGAGAAGCACTCATCCGTAGTACGAATTGAGAGTTATGCAAAATTCAATTCCTTCGATTTCTAGAGATTTTTCTCACTTCTCGTCCTCACACATTTTCACACAGATTAGACATGAAAATCTTGTTTTGCAAAAGAAATATTGAGATTTTCTCCTATGCCAAAAGCATTTGAATAATCTAGAAAAAAACTAAATACGTTTATTATGACAAATTTATAATTTTCAACTTAAATTTTCAACAGTTTTGAATAAATATTGTCTTAATAGCGTTAATAGCGCAACGGAAATCTTTGAATATGTATATACTGAAGCACACAGAAAATTGGAAAATTCTTAAACAGAAACACCCAGGAATTTAATTTCAAATCCCAGCCAATGAATGCCAATGCCCAAATTCTAAATCCTTGATCATTTAGTTTTAATTGTAATTTGCAAAACTCATGATATTTTTCAGCTAATGCTGAACTTAAACTCCCGATCTCTTAGCATCAAAGAGATAGGGATTCTAGCCCATTTCATTGGCAAAGAGCTTCTGAATTTCAACGCCTCGGGAATTCACGTCCAATTTAAGTTCCCGGAGTCTTATATATTCTTAAACTTAGAGTCACAATTTTTTGTATGATGGTTTTGAATGACTTTCGAAAACTTCTTATATAACAAGTATTGCAGAACTGCTTAGTACTTAACTCATATAATTCTCTTTACGAAAAAGTTTAAATAGTTATATATTTGTGCTCAGTATACAAGTTTGAAAAAAATTAGCCACAGAACAACTAGAATGAATTTTAATTTCAAATTATATATTTTTCGCTTTCGAATTCGACATAAATCAAATTTAAGGATTTCACAGTCAAAATCAAAAGTAATAAATTCGGTTGAAATGACAATGGGCAAAATGGGCAAAATGGTCCAACCTTTCGCCACGAATGATACCTATACGATCGAATAGGTATTGGAAAAGGTAACAACTTTTGTTCCAGGACCAGCCCCAAAAGTATGTAGGAAAAGCACTAGAGCATAAAACATATAATTAAGAAAAGTGACGATTTTTTTTTATAAAACTCCTTTTATAAAATAACAGTTTATCTTATGTTGGTCATTTCAAGGAACAATTTGTAAAGATTGAGCCCTGAGTAGATTTTTCTAAAACAAACTATATCTTTATCTCTTCATTTTCTCTGCAATTTTCCAGATTTACCTAATAAATCCTTGAATATTCTTGAAACTCATAAAAAGGATTGTATGTAGGGAAATGTCTGCTTAGTAAATATGCTCCTTGAAAGAAAAAGAGTTAGCCTCTTAAGATCACATGGTCCTTAAAGTTACCGTTATTCAAAAACATTGAATAATAATTTTAGAGTAAAAATATTTTAATTTAGCCATTATACTCTGAGCCTTTTGTTGAAATTCCTTTGGAAACGGTACCTTTTCAACCCTATGATCCTCAGCAACCCTAGCACCTTTTTTGAGGAGAATATTTCTTTTAAGGAGACAAAAGGACGCAATGCTTTTAATAGAATTAAAGAACATTCGAGGATATTTAAGGAAAATCTGGATAACTACAAGGAAAACGAAGATATAGGGGTATAGTTTCTTCTAGGAAAATATTCCTTGAGTTCTCCTTTAGAAATAGTTCTTTGGCACTGACAATTTACGATATACCGTTATCGAGAAAAAAAGCAAGTTTCATAAAAATAATTCCAACTATTTTTAAGAACTTTTATTTTAAGATATCACAGAAACTTGACGCGACGGACTATAAGTTTCTTCGAGAGATATGTTAAAGACACTCCAAGAACTCCCAAATTACCAATGGTTTCCCGTCATACAATTTTTTTTCTTCATTTTATTGTCCTGTAATGTTCCAAGGCTTTAAAACGCGATTAGTTTGTATGGGAGCCACCATATAGAGCAGTCAAAGGTAAAATCTAAAAATATAATATTTAAAGCTTAGGTCGCACATTAACTTTGACCCGACTTTTATTACGATTGGTTAAATCGTTTTCAAGAAATAAAATGTCAAACTTGTGAATTTTCAGAAGGATATCGCTAATTTCTCAAGGACTGACAGTCCTTTCTGATACGGGTCTCGGCAATTTTTAAGTCATACACCAATATCTACAAAATATCGGCTGGTCGCGATTATTTTTCAATCTAATATCCAAAATTATTGTACATTAGATTGAACTCTATAAATTACGCATGAGTAGAATACAATAAAAAAAAGTCGATTGTGAAAACTGCTCTCTCTTGGAGTTCGAGCAGTTAATACTACAAATTCGAGAATTTTTCATATTTATAATAAATTTTTTGTTTAATTGTTTAATTTATGTGAAAAATTAATTACAATATACTCATCTTCATTTTATTGTCATCCTTCATATTAGTTTTCTTTTCTCTCGTACTCTCAAATTTTAAAATAAAAATCAGAATAATAAAAAATGCTAATTTTTTTGAGTAAAATTAAAGTAACTGAATAATTTACAATGTTTTTAGTTCCTAACTTTCCTAACAATGAAAATGTAGACAACATTTCTCTTATAAAATCGGAATTATAATGCTAGTGAGAGAAAGTTGAAGGTTAATGAGAATTTTTAAAATGGAAAAATCGTCTAAAGAAAGTCCATGAACAAGTTTAATATGTTTTCAAAATGTCAGAACGACATCAACCACCAGTATTCAATGCCAAATTGATTTTTTTTTTGCAGGAAAACATCACCAAAGACAACATGACCACAGTCCAGACTCAAAGCGTCGGATACACAAATGCCAATTTCTTGGTTGTAAAAAAGTCTACACCAAAAGCTCACATCTAAAAGCTCACCAAAGAACACACACGGGTAAGTTTTGAATGTTTTTGAATTTTCAGTACTTTATACTTGTCTTTTGACTAACTAAAATAGCATTTGGAAATGGGATTAAATCGGAGAAAATGTTCTAAATACATCGAAATAGGAATATGGATTTGGAGTAAACTTTTATTTTGCTGCATCTCTGCGGTTTCCAGAATAATTGAACAACTTTTCTAATAACATGAGAGTGAAGAGCTTATCGGGGTTTGGGAAATGGGGAAAAGTTCTGAGAGAAACGATGATAGTTAATCCAAATTATATAGCATCTTGTGTGCTTCTAATTTACCGTATTGATTGCTATATACAGAACAGCTACAATAATATTGTATATATATCTTTGAGTGAAGAAATCCATCCTGGATTACTTTTCTATCCCTGCCAACACAGAGACAGAGAGAATATTCTTCAAATTTTCTCACAATTCTTGGAGTATTGTAGATTTTTAAGAAACCCCTTTTGAATAATTCTAAAATAAATTATCTCAATTTAAGACAATAAATATTTTGCTAATCGTTATTGATGTTTTGTGGATTTTTGTGCTTTATAAATAAGCACATGCCTTCCTCCTTATGGTACCACAAAAAAAGCAACTCCTGGCAAATACCAATACTTATTTCCCCAAGTTGATTGATGAGCCACAGCCGCAAAAGAAATTGAACACACCAAAGATATTTGATTTATTTGTACTTCATTAGTGAATGGGGATCAAGTGTATTTCTTCCACTAGGCAAATGTTTCATTTGCAGAAAGTTCAGCACAATAAACATACTTTGTACCAATTGTTATGTGTTCCTCTTCAAACTTTCTGGAGTTTCTGCTACAAACTTCCAATCCTCCCAATTTCAGAATCATTGAGGCACTTGGAGGCGTTTGTGAGTGTCAAATGGTTGTGATTGCTTAATGGATTAATTATTTTTTAATACTACCCCATTGAATTTAAGTGTGCCTCCGGTGTTTCATTTAGTGGATTTATGTGACTCCGCATTGTTTCATTGAATTTGAATGTATGCCGTGTATGCTAAAGTAATCTGTTTTTGGGTGAATTTATCTTTAAGAAACAAATAATTTTAGATAGGGTAAGTGTGCCAAATTTCGGCATAGTTGCATGCAAGCGCCAAAGTCTCAAGTTTGAAATGTAATATTTTTAATACAAATTGATTTTTTTATTCCTTATTCTTAAGGAGTGTTACTAGGAACCTTGTAGACAGTTTACCGTCTTTATTTGCTCTAAAATCATTTTTAATACATTTTAAAATCAATAAAAATGTAGACATAGCTTTGGTGGCCTATTTCGGCCACCTTCATTCTCAAAGCCTCATTATCAAAGCCTTTTTTACGTCATCTCGTTTGTCGAAGATACATTTTTTGTTATTTTTTGCATTGTATAATCTCTAGAGTATGTAAAAACTAAAAATTCATGGAAATTTGAGGAACACAAAAGTTGGCCGGAATTGCAAGTTGGCCGGAATTTGGCACACTTATCCTATTTGTATACGATATTTCATTTCTAGAACTCAAAATGTATCTATATATTGCATTGTTTAGAATGAATGCAGACACAGGAATAAATGCAGTTAGCAGAGTTGCATATCCAACTAGCGACATATGTAGACACCGGTGTTGGTCAAAATTCCGAAAGCGAAAATACTGAGTCAAAATGTCAAAATCCCGAAAATCCAAAGTCCCGAAAAACCAAAATCACGAAATCTAAAATCTCTAATGGTTAAAATCCTGAAGGAGATAAGACTCTACGGAAGATAATGTGCAAAATAATTTCTTAAAACTTTCTCTTTGCGTCCAACTCCTTTGATTTCGGCTATTCGGGATTTGGACTTTTCGGGAATTAGGCTTTTCGGAATTTTGGCATTCGGGATTTTAGCGCTTATCCACTGTGGCCCATTTGGAATTTTGGCTTTTCGAGATTTAGACCCATTCGGGGGCTATTTGAGTTTTCGACCCATCCTAGACTTTGGTTTTCGGGATTTTGGCATTCGGGATTTTGGCTTTCGGGATTTTGGCTGGGAACCGTATACACATTTCGTCACAATGTCATTTCATTAGATGTTTATAGCTAATTGAAAGCGTTCAGACTTGCCAGTGAATCTAAACTTGTACTCCAATCGGTTTATAAATAAGTCCTCTAAATCTGAGCAATGCTTTGACCGAATTTCGGCCTAGATTTTCTCCAAAACATATTTATACATGAAAATAGAATGGTATTAAAATTTCATAGAAATTCAAAATGTAAACACCATATGTTAAGTCTCAAGTGAACGGATAATATACTAAGAATACTGTATTTCCATTTTAACGGAAAAATAACGGAAATTTACAACGAATGCTTTTACAGGCAAGGAAAAGCATATTAAGTGTTTGGACCCGGAGGCTGGTCACCAACGCTGTGAGGCCCACGGACGCGTGGTATAGGGGGCTATCCGAACTGAATAATATTTTTATTATTATTATTAAATATTAGTGTTTCTTAAGATACGATTTTGAGATGATTTATACAACGCAACGGCCTGAATTGGTTTTATATTAATTAAACTAATTTAGCATGGTGCGGTTTGAACTTATCCCTCTCAGAACAGTCATATAATATTGCCAATTTTTATGAAACACCATCGAATACTAAAAAAGACTATTTCGAATTTTTTCACATTTTTTTTTAATATTTCCAGAACTTATAATTAGTTCTTACCATAATTAGGCTAAAAAATAAATAAAGAGGAGAGTGCTAATGGATTAAAAGGGTTAAAACACTTCAAAAGATTTCTCTATACAGTGCTTTATCTTCAATCAAAAAATAATAAAAAAAAAAACTGTTCGCAATTTGTGAAAAGTTCTGTTGCTAACATCTTCCATGTAAAATTATTCCAAAATTCAAAAGAATGCGTGCTTGCAATTCTTCTTTTAACTGGCTTTGTGAACTTTTTTTCCACATTTCTGTGGCCAACGTTCCCATATTTTTCAATAGGACTATAGGGACTGGGACAATTCAAAGAAGAGATTCCTGGCCTGACAATAAAAACTATGGGAATGTCGGAAGTGTGGAATGACGTAAATCAATATTTTTAATAAAATAACTTTGGATGTCAGAATGGAGACGATGAAATTCATGGGGAGAAAAGTAAAGATGAAATGCAATTTTGAGACATGATGAACTTTATTCCATTCTTCAACTTTGATCATTAGCAAAAAGGGAAGACTGGGGGTAGAGTGAGAATTCCAGCAGTTGTAGTGACATTTTATTAATTTGAATTTTTCACTGTGAAGCTTGAGATTGGAGACGACGCGCTAATTGGAAAAGTGTGCACCATTGACACTTCCGCTTCTTCCATCGCGTACACCAACTTCTTCCATTTTTGTTGTCATTCTCATTTACATGACAATGTCTTACGCGACAAAGTTTTACCGCACCACCCTACTAGCCCTTCGTCATACATCCGAATAATTCATCTCCCTCTCTTCATCCCTCATTCCCTCATTATTGCCAACCGAATAGCGGATACGCCAATAAACGACTGAATTTTATTGTATTCCATCCACTGAGCTCTAGTTAATAAATTTTGTGGCTGGGAAACATGGAATGTACATATAAATTAAGGGGATGGCAACCGAGAAGCTCCAATTTGACTAATTTCTAATCTATATGCAAAAGGTGTTTTCGGAAATTTGCTCAAAGTGATAGATAAACTCCTGTGGTAATATACGCTTCCTCAAGTTTTAATGATTTTGACATGGTTTTACATAGTTAATACATGAGGATTATTGCACGAGTGAGGTCCCACATACAAAATAAGAAGTATATTTACTCGACATTTTACCATCAAATCAACTTACTCCTTCTTTCAATCCCAACTTAAATTAGGGATCGGATATTTTACGCAAATGAAGTACTCTCATAAAGTTAATCCCCAAACACCTAACAAATCCTATTACTAATTTTGTATACGTTAAGTGGTAATAAGTATAAATGATATACGAGATTTAGTTGCTAAAAATAACTATATAAATTAGGAACTTTAGGGATGCTATGAAAAAATTATAGTAACAATAAGCTATTAAAGACTTTCTATCACACTATACGTCTGCCGCCGACTTAGCGACAAAGACCTGCTTCTATATCGTAAATGCAGAAGAGTTTCTTTATAAACTGTATATTTTTTCATGATTGCAAGACTGGATGTATGGCACATCCACAACATAAATTCTTTTTAAGGCATAATTTCATTTATTAATCCTGAAAAACAAAATAAATAATATTTAAAACATTATGCAAATCTCTAGGATTTGTTTAAAGCCGGGCTGATAGACATAAATAATTCGGATACTACCTTGAAACTAAGGAAATCACAAAAATGTGGTCCTGTAAAACTTAGAAATGAGATGAGACCTTTTCACATATTACACTTCTCAGAAATAGTAGATCAAAGCAAAATTTCCCAAAAAAAAAGCAAAACAGTATCGAAGAAATACCTATTGGGCAGAGAACATTTTTTTAATTTGGATATTGGACCTTGGAAAACTTTTATTAGAAAGAATACATAGGCATTTTCTCACTAGGAGAAAATATCCACCTGATAGCCTTTAAAACTCATCGTATAATTAAAAATAACCTCACGACGTATTTTTGATCGGTTTTGGATGGGAAAGGAAGGGACTGGGGAAAATGAAGATAATATTAATGATTCTTGAATTTAGCTATAAACAATTTCCCAATGACTACAAGTCGTTACCTTTTGATAGCTCTGGTGATGACTGTTTTTCTTTACTGAAGTCACTAATCGCAAATTGCGATCTCAAGCAGTTTAATTAACTAGTAAGCTATTTTCAAAACTCATACTTATTATTCTGATTAATCCAAAATACATGTGTAAAAACTAAATACAAATTTTCACAGGTTTTCAGTTCGATATTCAGTTATCAAAATATATTATCCATTACGATATCAAGAATGCATTCATAGTAATATCTGGAAACTTGGCACTTTTCGGTACCAATCTTATCGCTACAGGCATCTATAAATTCATCAAGCCGCTCCTCTAAAATCACAGAACCAAGTCTTTCCCTCCAAACATCCATCTGGAAGGCATTGGATTGGTCCAATATACCAACCTTTTTGGAAATGCAGTCAGAAAAGCAATTCAAAAAGGGACCAATTTTGTCAAATTTCATAGCGATAATGTTGTCTATATCCTCTGGGCCGTTGATACTATCAAATCCACAAGGAATCCCATATTTCATGAGTGCGTCTTGTACCCTATTTTTCTGACCTTTCACCTATAAACGTACAGCAAGAAAAATATCACAATTTGATAAGGACTATAGGGTCTAAATTTAAAGTTATAAACTCACTGGTGCACATAAAACTAAAAGGAAACCCAAAAAAGCTACAGAAAACTTCATTTTAACTTCAGTACACTTAGAAAACTGAGACTGTACTTGATTTCGTATATAACTGAGAAATTCATAGCAAAATTCTGGCATTTTATAGTAAAATGTCTAACCAGGAAGATAATGTTTTTGTGTTTTCACATTTCGTTTTGTAAAGATTTAAGCGTGTACAGTTTAATTTATTTGATCAAAAAGTAAGCACATATAATTAAATATTTTGATACTATTTGACCGTGATCTTTAATTTATAACACTCGTGTGTCTTACAATAGTTTTTCAGGGAATTTTCTGACTCAGCTTATTTGATTGGCCTGCATTTGAAGAAAAACATTAAAATAGGGCACAAAGTCGAGAATTTATTAAGATATAAACTTAGATTTTTGCTTATGATTCATCCTAGAAAAGTCTAAAAACGCATTTTTTTAGAACATTCACAGAACAAGTGGTTTATTAGGTCAACAAATAAAAACAAGTCTGTTTTTTAATTCATCATATAGAATATAGTAATCTCTAAGTAAGACTTTAGGGGAAATTGAGGCAGTAGTATACAAGAGGTAGTTTAAAACACAGATTTTTTTGTATGCACTACTTGAATTTATGTCAATCATTTCTTCAGTGGACAAAAATCCCTTTTTATAGCATCTATGAATTTAATAGGGCCTCGTCATCTGAAGTCTAATATTTATTTTATAAAATCACAGTGTTTACAACTACTCCGTGTTTATTACTGCCCCAGTTACTCCTATAGCAAAATGTCTTCTTAAGACTTAATTGTATATAATTTCTTTTTACTGTTCAAAATGCATTTTATATTTTACATTTTATAATGCGAAAAATGTACAGCGAGAATTTTCTTAGTTAATTTATCCATTGTCATCTTGATCACCATTATAATGTGAAACAGAAATAAATTTTCAAAAAACTCGTATTTTTTTACGAATGCACCTAATCGCGTAAAGTTTAACGGCTAGAAGAAGGTTTAACCCTTTAACGACGAGACACTTTTTACGGACTGAAAATCAACAATAAAAATTAAACTGGGAAACATAATGAATGATAAGTCTTACATTTAACTTTGGAAAGTCCAACAGAATCTGATTCGGTGTATTTTGTAGCTCTATGGACGATAGGGACAAAAATAGCCCAAAAATTTAAGTAATTTTTCTGACAATACCAATGAATAATATTTTTCGCTTTAATGAAAAATATTACGTATAAGTATTGTAGTTTTTATTGCCAAAAGGGTTTGCTTAAAAAAATTTGAAGTATAAAAAATAAATAAAATCAGTTATGAATTTGAGAATTCAAAAATTCGCAATTTTTTAGCTTAACTATTTACTACATAGCAAATAGCTAGAGATTTGTAAAAAATATTCTAGATTTCTTATTTTTTCTGAATACAAGGGTCTTTAATGAAAAATTGAGCACTAATAAAGAAATACCAAAATTATGAAGACTCTTTAGGATTGATTATAACAACTTTAAGAATGTTACTTTAAAACAGTCTTTTTGCTTTTTAATTCGTCTTTTCCCAAAATGGAAAAAGTTAATTTGCAGTTCCTTGGAAAGTTTGATGAGCAAATTTGCAGGGCTATGTCACG
Source organism: Phlebotomus papatasi (assembly GCF_024763615.1). Classification (NCBI taxonomy): domain Eukaryota; kingdom Metazoa; phylum Arthropoda; class Insecta; order Diptera; family Psychodidae; genus Phlebotomus; species Phlebotomus papatasi. The sequence continues at coordinate 44,590,459 of NC_077223.1, forward strand.
AAATTTGACTCTTCAAAATATGCCTTGGAAATGGTTGGAAAAGGATTTGAAGGAAGAATGCATGAATGGAAGTGAATTTTGCAGGAAGTTGAGTACATATGCATGAACTACCTGTTGATTAATTTTCCATCCTCATGCACCCTTAGCAATGTTGAGAATCTTTTGTCTTCCAACAAGTACCTACACATTAAGTGAAACTATCTACACCACAGAAATTATAATCCTTAACGAGATGAATCATTTAAAAGGTTTTCGTTCGTGGAATGACAAGCAATATGGAACACTTTATACACCCGAAATAATTGAAATAATTTACCTTGATATAGAAATTCCATATTATTCTCTTAACTTTGTGCCGATGGAAATTCTTTGAATATCAACTCTGCTCAACTTTCCAGCTATGTAGAATATAGTAAAATTTAATCCATGCCACAAAACTTTTATGGCACCCTAAAATAGTTGCAATGCAAAAATTCTTTGCTATTTGTTGGTGCTTCCATGTAGAATTTGCGCTGGAAGACAAAAAGTTCACAGACGTATTTTTTTTTAATTAAAAATCAATTCATAATTATTCAATTTTAAAGATTACAAGTCTTGCATTGGTTAGTTGACCTCAAAAATCAGTTGTAAGGCAATAAAAATAAAAATATAGTGCAAAAAGATCCTTTGCGAAATTCTTGGACTTGTAAATACGATGCAACTTTATTAATGTATGAAAAAAATCAAAACTACTTTTAGTTTATAGTATTTTAGCTATGACTTCGAACATTTCCCAAAGAGAAGGACGCTGTGTCACCCATTTTTATTACTAGACTTGAGTAATTTCTCCATTTTATTGCTCTAACTCTACAGTCATAATAATCCTTAGATTTTTTTCCATCTCGTAGTGTCTAACATCCAATACTTGAGACTCATTTTTAGATACATGTATATTTGCAAATAAGTTGATTTCCAAAGATTTCGTTACGCTATTTATCCATTTCTCTGTACTTTACAAGGGCCGGAGACCAAACGGTTGGAGATAGCAATGTGGAGTTTTTAGAGCACCCTACCGTTGAATCAACTTTCAGTATATCTACAATAATATTCGTTTTTCCACCATACTTCCCCAGCCTGTCCTACCCTGTTTTCACACTGCTCCAATTTTTTGTAATGTTTTGTAATGGAATATGATACAGGATTAATATAAATTCAAAAAACATTCTAAAATTATTCCTCCATATAAAAATGCACTATCGCGAAAGTTTTTTTTTGTTTAAAGTTTCTTAAAATACCATTTTGCATTTAAACTTTTGAAGAATGCTTTACAGTAATTTGCCTAAATATTTCTTTTTCTTCAGTACCTTAATGAAAAATCTCCATATTTTCGTGCCCTATCGCATGGCACATCCTTGCGAAACCCCTTTGTACAACAGTAGCGTTTCCTGATGAATCCTCGAAGGCAATAAATTAAATTTTCGACAGAGAAGGTTTCGTCAAATATTGACCAAGGAGAAATTACAATAATGAAAAGAAATAATACAGAAATGAGAAGAAGGAAAGATGGAAAAGTTGACATACACAAATATTTTACCAAATATCCTTTCTTTATGCTCCCTGTTGACTTGTCATGTGAAAATTTTGCCTCTGTACCCTCAAGGCACTTTTTCTTTTGCACAAAAATTTTGCTCGGGTTTTCGTATTTTAAAACCAATTGTTGCCACAGAGTCTTTACAATATTAATTGTATTTTGTATCGTTGACAAATTGCCAAAGATAATGTTTTAATTAAGTTGAGTAAATGCCATGATTATTCTCTCAAGGACTCTTTTTTATTCAATTACTCGTGGAGGATGTCAAGGGTGTGAGGTACTGGTAAATATTCAGATTGAATGGTTTTGTCTCTGGGGGATCATTGTGATGTTGGGAGTTTGATAGTCTCTAGCAGCGAATTGTGTGGGCGAATGACAATATATTCAATCTGCAGATCGAGCCAGTTGATTGACGGTTTAATCATTTTGTAACAGCCACATATCAATAAACACGTCTCGAATGTCTGTCTTGATTTATAGGCATTCACACTCCGAACATTAATAATTAACTCCTGACCAATCTGAAGGAGATAAATTTCACATCAACAAGCAACATTTTCAATTCACTAAACACCCATATAGATAGAACTCCTTAACCCCATAACAGTTATCCATTTCCCGGGTGTTAGATGACTCCTATTGAACTTCAACTATGCGCATGAGTTAATTTTATGTGCATAATAATACAATTAATAACATTATCTATTATACATACGCTATATTTTCAAAATACGTTAAGTGGGGAAAATTAATCTGTTGGGTGTAAGAGATTATAAACAAAAAACAAATCATATCTTTAAAATGATTCTCTTTTTCTAAATCTGAAATAATATTTGTATCATAAAAAACACTTTGTACTTATAAATATTTCGGTGGCAGCCAAAATCCCGAAAGCCAAAATCCCGAATTTTCAAAATCCTGAAAGGGATGAAATTATATAGAGGAAAATCTTTAGAATAATATCCCCTAAGACACAGAAGATTTCCTTTTGCCTCCAGCAAGCGCGAGTACAATCGTGGGAGTAGCTGTGACACTTTTAAGAATTTGGGATTTTGGCTTTCGGGATTTTGGCGTTCGGGATTTTGGCTGTCGAGATTTTGGCGTTCGGGATTTTGACCGGACCCTAAATATTTATCTTCTTGCAATTTCTTATCAAGAACTAAAATATTTAGGTCAAATCTGTATCTAAACTTATATTTTCAGTTTAGTTAGTTGTAAAATTAAAAACTTTGGTAATTTTTATTTTTTAACGTTTTAGTATTTTAATATTTATTTCTTTATTTATTAAAAAATAAAAGTTTCTTTGAAACTGTGCGCCTCTGACAAGTCAATTAACTATTACTAATATATAACCTAAACCAAAAATATGAAATTGCAATAGATTAAATCAAATATTTAACCTCTTTTTTTCTAATTATATTTAAAATATTCTTGACTTAATTAAAATACTTTATGACATTGCAAAACTGGTTTAACTTTTCTTTATTTCTAACAAAATTAACGAAATCTAGCTTTGAAATAAAAACTTCTTGTTTCTTTTTATTTAACTCCTTTCTCATTTTTATACATAAACATTAATTAATATACTTAACAAATAAAACATAATCACAGATAATTGAATTTTTGGGATTTATGTGAAGCACTTTACTGTGATTGTTTCACATGCCAAGGTTAATTGTTCCATAAATTTAACTAAATTATTCATTAAGTTTTTGTTTGATATAATGAAATTATTCCGCAAATATAACTTCAATTTAACATCATACGGATGTTAATTAATTTTAAAAAATTGAAAAATTTGGGGGAGAGTCTGGTTTGAAAGAACAGAAAAACCATATTCAAAAGCTATTCTCGAAGGATAGTTTAATCCTAAATTTTGGTATTTTGGCCCTGTTAAGCCTGATCTCCCTTTAGATTTTATTTCGACTGGATTTAGCGTAAAAACTGAAGAATAATTATTATATTTTACTTGATTTGAAATGTTTGAAATAATATTATTTTACTGAATAATTGCAAGAAATAAATGTTTTTTTTAATTTTATTATTTCCTTCAAAGTATTTTCGTTTTATCGTATTAAATCAGAGGAAAACCTATAAATTTATACATTTACTTATTTACACTTTTATGTACACGAAGTTTGTCCGGTTTTTCATTACGTCTTTCCGGTGTTGAGAGCCAATTTTTTTTTAAAAAAATATTAAAATGACGTAACTTTTTCGCAATGTGTAAATGCAATAGATCTGCTAACTAAACGGTTTAAGATAGCGATTTTTACAACTTGACTAAACCAATATTTTTTAAGAGAGAAGCATTTCCTATTTTTTTCAAATTTCGATTACAATTTCCAATATATCTCTATTCAGTTAATAAATTTATTGAAATTTTACAGTATTTGTAATGAAATTGCTAAAATAAAATATGTATGTATATAAAAATCCAAAATTGCATTAATTTTGAATTCTGTGTTGTGCAAAACGTGACAAAATGTTTCACCACTAAATAAATCAATTTGGTAATTACAAAATTAGTCATAACTCAATTTTGGTTATTTTGCAATTTACCATTCACCAGGAAATAAGGCAAAAGGAAAAAGCTCTTGCGGATGGTGAAAAGCCCCAAAAGAGCTATTTAGTCGTTGACTCATTGTGTGCAAAAATGACCCAATAAATCAATATTTACAAACATCTTGTAATATTTTGCCGGTAGAACTCTCCTAGTCATAAATCATGAGGCGGGGATATGGGGGATGGTATATATGAATTCGTTTTCACACACAATACTCTGAGCATAACTCTCAATAACAAAAGTTTATGCAGAAGAGATACAAGGCAGTATGAGAGGCAAATGTATCGACATCCAAATTCTTTATTCAATACCTTTTTCTCAGCCATGTTGCCGGAAGAATAGAGAAAGGGATGTGAGTTAGAAAATGCCGAATTGAAAATATTTTCTATACCATCAACCATCCTATTGATAGGGGGGAGGGAGGGGGGAATAGCCCAGAGGGTTTGAAATTTTCAAACCTTGTCACTTTACAAAGTGTGCAAAGTTGCACAATTAAATTTGCTACCACCCCAAAAAAAAATTCTCTATCTTTAGAACTCTGTTTGAGTTTGCTTTGCATCTTGTCAAAAGTATCCTATATTCTCTGTTGAATTCTGTCACGACAGAAGTAGCTCAACATTCTCGCAATACAATTCCAATACCGCGTATTTGGATCGAATTACTCACCCTCGAGAATTCTCAATAGGGTTGGCATAAAATTATGTGTGTGATGTTTCCAATGGATTGTACATATATCAAGCATATGATAGAATTGCATTCGTGTCACGTTTCACTTTTTTTAATCTAAACACTGTTATGTTACACTTGTATAATATTAAGCTAGAAACACACTAAAGACGTCTTAACGACTGTACTTATACACATCGAACAGACTGGGCTTTTTTACATGGTCATTGCTTTTTTACTCCTTCATTGCTTTTTTACACGTGGAAAAAATATTCAAAAAATTGAGACATTAAACCAATTTTTGCATCAATTTGATCTTTTTCCGTTCTCTGAGACAATATTCTGTAAAAAGAAAATGATATTTCCGTAAAATTAGCCAAATTTAAATACCTTGAACAAAAAGCAAAAAGCAATTATCCGGTCAATTGCTTTTTCTTGACACTTTCATATTACATAGTCCGTTAACATTCTCTATTTGAATTCACTGTTCGAAATTTCATCGACCACCATCGAAATCAGCTGATGCCAGGAAAAATCAAAACAAAGGAAATTTTACTCATAAAACTCTTGTGAAAACTTTTGAAATACATTTAAAATGAGTCTAGACTTAGTGAAATTAAAGTTTAGTATAAAATACATGTGAATAATGTGAATTACATTGTTTTGAACAACTGAAAATATTTCCCGCCTTAGACATTTAACTTACACTGGATGGCGCTGTTCTCAGTGAGTTATCTAATCGAAAAAAATGAATGTGTCATATCACTTCTCCATTGCTTCAATGAAAATCGATTAAAAGAGCAATGGCCCAGTCTGTTCAATGCTATAGTAGCATTTAGGTAGTCAGTTATATTTTTTTAAGCAATAGTAACAAAAATTCTTTCATGGAAAATTGTTTTAGAAAAGCAAATTATTATATGAAAATTACGTTATACATTTTTGTTTTTTCTCATGTACTGGGCTATTTCTGCTATTTTGCACATTGTTCAGTTTACAAATTTATTATTCAGTTTACGATGTTTCAATCGACGCTTCAATCATTTACACCGGGCGGGACTCAAACTCACAACCGTGACAATAGAGTCGGAGGTCACACCGCTCAAGAACCGAAAGCTCTTACCAAATATACTTGGACCCCTGAGAGAGAAAAAATGTTATTATGAGAAAAATGTCCATACCACTTCCGTCGCTTTATTCTGAATTTTTCTTGGCACTTCCACAATTTATATGAAAAATCCTAAAAAATTGCGCACCACTTCCAACTTATTATCTGCCCCCTATTTTCAAAATAGATATTCAACAGAAACTTGTTGGATATAATTAGTTTGAATACAAATCCTGTGAAAATCAAATTGTCAGTTGAATCAGCAATTTTTGTAACTTCCTCATTACCTCAATAGCATTTCCTTCAAAAATATGGAACAACACGTACTATGCAAGAACTGCTGATGAGGTCATGAGGAAGTTACGACAATTACTAGGGTAAGTGTGCCAAATTTCGGCATAGTTGCATGCAAGTGCCAAAGTCTCAAGTTTGAAATGTAATATCTTTAATAGAAATTGATTTTTTATTCCTTCTACTTAAGGAGTGTTGCTTAGAACCTTGTAGACAGTTTATCGTCTTTATTTACTCTAAAATCATTCTTAATACATTTTAAAATAAAAAAAAATGTTGACATAGCGTTGGTGCCCTATTTCGGCCACCTTCATTCTCATAATTCTTTCCCCATCGGGAATTCTTCAAATGTATTTTTCACGTCATCTTGTTTGTCGAAACTACATTTTTGTTATTCTTTTGCATTGTATAATCTCTAGGGTATGTAAAAACTAAAAATTCATGGAAATTCGAGGAACACAAACGGTGGCCGAAATTGCAAACTGGCCGGAATTTGGCACACTTACCATAATATTTAACTGACAAAATATTCCCATTTTATAATGTGAACTTCAAGTCGGCCACTCAGAATATAAAACGAATAACTCGCGAATGACCAACTTTAAAGGAGAGCATTTTCAAGTTGAGATTTTACATGCTCAGTGTAGGATTTTTAAGATCTGAAATCCCTATAATTTTGGAATTGAATTAGTAAAATTAAAAATATGTATAATTTAACAATTTTGAATTACACTACATGTTCTGTAAGCACACCCTAGCACATTTGATGCTATAGGGTTTTCTAAATTTATAATACTGTAGTTACTAACTCGTAAAATTTAATATCAGATTTATTAGTTAATAATAGTAGTTAAAAAGCTTGAAAATTGCGGTGTGGTAGAAATTCTACCTATACATACATACGGTTAAACAATATATTAAACCATATGGACTTATGGTTCATAAGAACCTACACAAATCTGAAGGTTAATTAAAAGGTCAATCAATGGAGAGTTGTTGAAAATGTTAGTTTAATCATTATTTCGATTATAATCACGCTTAACCGTTCTTCTCCTAACCCTCTGGGTTTGTACAGACCTTAAGACCACTTAGTCACCACAGGGAACTGAAATACGATTAAATGGATTTTCTCAAAACTTTATATTACAAAAAATGTTATTTAAATAAATTATCTAAAAGTATGAATATTCCATATTAGAATTTTGCATAATAATATATAATACTATTATGCCCCAAACTATCATTCTTGCACTACTAAAAATTCAAATTTTCAATATGCAAGATGATACCCTTGGGATAAAATGACTTCAAATATTTGCGTAATTTGATAAATTTGAAGCTCGTGTTACCAAGTATGCAATCTTTTGCCAAATCGTCTTCTCTGAAATCTTATGGTCCACATTGGGATTCACTGGGGGTGGTTCATAAAACAAGGGGGCCTCCAATGTGTCCTAAAACATTGTGAGACTTCACCAGTGTAAAGTGATCTATGAAGTTTGATATTTCTCGCGTGCCACTGAAAAATTTCTCTTACTGGTCACGTTTTGCCTGACTAGCGCATATACACCGGCATGGAGATGGGGACTTATGGGGTGGGTTGCAAAGGGTGTGATTCGTCGATTAGTAGCTGTATCAGGAGGGATGAAGAATCATCCCACTGATGCCTCGAGGAAATCCACAGAAGCCTCACCAGCGCGAGATGATAAAGATGGGTACAACGAGAAGCACGAGCAAAATATCAAATTGAGGCATTTCTGTATAACATTTCTTTCTTCTCACTTTTTTTCCCCTGTTCTTGAGTATGGAACAGAAAAAAAGTCGATACACTGTCAGTCTTGCTTTGTGATTTAAATCGCTCTCTGAAATTAAGTCGTAAAGTTGAAATTTGAGACTATATCGCCTGAACAATGGTGCTAGTCTATCTTCCAAGACTTGTTGAGGAATATTCCCCCGCATTTTCCCCACACTAATTGTGGGCTCTCTGCGGAAGCTCTTGGTTACGTCTGCTATTCGCGTGAAAATGAATTAAACTCACCCTCCCATCATGCATGTTAATCATTAATCATTATGACCCACTTAATATGATGAATGTTAGTGTGAATTATTTCTCCTCGAGGGAGAAAAGTACGAAAGTACATAAGTCCTGTTTTGATTCCCTATTTAATTAATTACAGTGAAATATTCTCTGTGAGGCAAAATGAGCCGATGGGAGGTATCATTTGAGCATTTTCGGTGTTAGACATTTTGAAATAATCATCGAAATTGCTCATAACATATTAATTAAAATATCCACCCCTTTTTGGGATTTTGCACTGTGACAGAGCGGAAGTGATGGGGATGGGAATCACCAAACGGAAGATATGAGCTTTCGTAGACATGCCAAAAATACTTCCGCACATCGCGCTTCCTTATACTCGGAAAAGCTTGATTTATATGCAGTCAGTGTATGAAATTCTAAGTTTTCTACTCTTGTCACTGCATATACTTCCGATGTTGCTATCGTAGTATAAAAAAAAAATAAGGAAAGAAATATGAGAAGAATTTTCAGTCTGTAAGAAAATCGCAGTTGAGAATGCAAAAGAGGCTGCCAGGATTTCCCACAGAGTCCTCCACTTAGCTAAGTCATGGCAAACATCGCGAAGTGGAGCTTCTAAAGCTTAAAAAGCACATATGATATTCATGAAATGTTCCTCATAGCTTTAAGTTAATTGCAAGAATTTTGCAGAGCAAATATTTGCTAAGTTCGTTTCTTAGCAGTGCACGTGATGCTGCAGTGAAAAATTATATTTGCTCAAAAATAGCAATGAAATTTTTATCTAAAATACCACAGTTTGCTAGCTGTTAATCTTTGTTCATTAAATTTCTTTGTTAAATATTTAAAAAAAAAATTATTGGTACTTTGATGTTCTGAAGAAGATCCCATTCAGGGTCAGAACATAAAGTAGAATTAGACAACATAAACCAGACTGAATCCCGCCCTTGACTTTTCGATTTAGTATTGTATACTTTTTTTAATGTGCAGAAAATACACATTTCCTTAATTACGCTTGTAAAGTTCCTTATTATTCTTCATGGGTTAAGACAAAACTCGATTATAGATAAAACTCCGAGTTAAAATGAAAAATTAAAGTCTATTAAATTTTTTAAGTAATCTAAACTTCAAATCTATGTCATTTCCATTATAACAGTGTGATATTAAATGGGATTCACAATAATTTATCTTAGTTTTTCATGTTTAATAAGATAAGACACCGTGATATTGAGAATAAAACCTGGTTACGCTACGATTTTGGGCTAGAAACCGTTTAAGTTTTTAAGGTAATTTAAACGAAACTAATTGAGCTATTGCAAAAAATGTATGTTTCATATTCGACAAAACTCCAATAAAATACATATCTGTACTAAATTGTCAATTATTGCCTTTATATAAATATCTTTTCGATCATCTTAATCTCAAAACAGGTAATAGCTATTTATACTAAAACTTTTAAAACTATTTATCGACAGTTATTCAACATTATTCATTTTATATGCATTTTGTTTAAACTTCTCCAACTAAACTCTGATGTTGATAATATTACGGCTAATCTTATATGTCTCATGTGAAGCTTTTTAAGAAGGTTTATCTTTAATGAATCTCTCCCTTCTAAAACAGTAGATCAAAACATTCTCCGTAATACTTGAAGGGAAGATTACAGTATTCTTCTGTACTATAAATTCTGCGTGAATGATGTCAGAAAAACGTCATCAACTGAATTTCCTCTGGCAAGTTTATGAAAATTGCGGGTGGTATCCTATGATACCCAATATTACCCATGTAAAGCTGTGACGAGTGCAAAATTCTGCGTGAAAGACGAAGACACGAACACGCGTTCTTCACTGCTAAATTTCTTGTTTCGTTAAACCATGATTTATGTGTGTTTTCCTTTTGCGTGGTACGAGTGAAAAAGATGAAAAATGGGAGTTATTTTTCTCTCTTATTTTCAAAACTTTACTGCAAAATTTTTCCCTCTACTTTAATCTCTTGACAACATTTTCCGAAATAAAGAATGAGAGTGTGAGGACTTCTCAAATGCCTGCCGAGAAATTCTCCTGGGGTAGTCCATATATTTCCGGTTTTGGGTATGGGTGTTTCTTATAAGCACCCCCCCCATTAAATGGAAGCAATTGTGCTTCTGGAATTACTAATAATTTTGGTCCAAATGCAAGAAAGGCACTTTGGTGTGAGTGATATTTTGCATAAATTCCTCCAGATTTTCAACCATGTCTCCTTTTCAAATTCGAAACTCCTCGAAATACATCACAAGACATTCATGCACAGCGGAGTTTGCTCACATTCTTCTCTGTTTCACTATCGTTTAGTATAAAGAGACTGAACGGGCTTTGGGGGGCGCCCTAGAGGTTGAGGAAATTGTGAAAAGATGGTGTTCTAGAGACCCAAATGTGTTTCCAATATATGGTTTCATGAATAATTTTGCATTAATATTAGATGATTGCCAGAAACGAGAATCTCAGTACTACATATTCTATGTGGTTCCGCTAGAACCATAGACTGGATAGGGGGTGGCGAAAGCATCGTGAAAACCCACAGAGATTTCACCCAAAAAAAAAACTAGCGTCATAAAAATACAATTCAGTGGATGGGGTGTCTGACAAAAGAAAGATTTGTCATTTTTCCATCTTTTTCAGTACATCAATTTCTTGTTCTCCGACGTCTGTTTTATGCAAAGAAGAATTAATTATTTGAATAATTCAGTCACTTCGTTGTCTTTCTCAAAGGATTTGCATATCATAATTATATATTACTATTTTATTTATTATATTTGTATAATAGAATAAAATATAATAATATGCTTTAAGTGTTTTTTATCTAAATTTTCCAAACCTAGAAAATGATAAAAAAAAAGTACAAAGGTTACGTAGGGTAAGTGTGCCAAATTCCGGCCAGCTTGCAATTTCGGCCATATTTTTTGTTCCTCGAATTTCCATGAATTTTTAGTTTTTTCATTCTCTTGAGATTGTACAATGCAAAAAATAACAAAAAATGTCGCTTCGACGAGCAAGATCATCTGAAACAGACATTAAAAGAATTCTGGAAGGGCAAGGAACTATGAGAATGAAGGTGGCCCAAATAGGCCACCAATGCTATGTCTACATTTTTATTAATTCTAAAATGTATTAAGTATGATTTTAGAGAAAATAAAATTGATAAACTGTCTGCAAGGTTCCAAGCAACACTCCTTATAAAAAATAACAAAAATATTCAATTTGTGTTAAAAATACTACATTTCAAACTTGAGACTTTGTCGCTTGCATGCAACTATGCCGAAATTTGGCACACTTACCCTATCTCATTTCTCTTGCAAATATGTAATGTAAAAGCAATTTTTTTTAAAGTTAAAAATAATAATTTTTGTCTACTGCTGTCTTAACAATAATGACCGTCATCAGAATTAAATCAGTAACACGGCTCTTTTACTTGTTTAATATTCAATAGAGGAAGGTTGTGTGCTTTCGAACACGTTAGCTTTCGAATATATTGCTATTTTATCCTGAAGAAAAATTTTATTCCTTTTACTATTATGGATAGGTGGCCTGCATTCAAACAAGAAATTATGTCCGATATAATTTAATTTGTCCAGAGGAATCCTAAAAATTTACAATATTCGAAAGCTGTCGCGTTCGGCAATTGACCGACTACCTTCCCCTATATCAATTATTAATATGACATAAAATTCCCGTTTTTTATCGATCGTCACATTCAAAACAATATATAATGTAATATTATTTTCAATGCTTTATTTATTCGAAATCAAAATTAAAATAATTTAGGTAAATTATGCACTGTTTTCTTGAACTTTCATTATGCCTTTAGTAGGATCCCTTCCCTCTATTGGTAGAAAAATTACGGAGTCCACACAAATCAAAAAAAAATCTTTTATAAAACCGAAGAGAGATGGAAGTCCAACTTAGAAAACTACTAAGCTATTTTATCACTAAGCTAGCCAGAAAGCTACTAATATATTCGTTTATTTATTTGGTTATTAACAAATCTAGCTATTAAACGGTTTTAGGAATAGTGTATTTAACCTTAATTTTGTTTCTACACTGAGAAAAAAAAGAGGGTCCGATTAACTTTTTTTCCTCATAACTTTAACACTTTTTAGATGTAAAAATATATCAACATTTTTTAATGTTAATTTTACACCTTTTTAAGGATAAAATTAACATGAGAAAGGGTAACTTTAACTCCCAATACACCTAAAAAGGGTAATATTTACACTGATTTTGGATCAATACTGCAGGGTAAAGTTATCATTTCTGGAATGTTATTTTAACTTTTTCGGATTTCTCTCAGTGTACCGCTACACATCACCTGTAATTTTTTTTGATATGGCTTAATCCCATTTAAGACCTTTTAATATTCGAAAATTGTTTTACCATTTCTTCTAATGGTTTCTAAAAATCAAAATTCACCTTTAGGATACTTGTTTTTCTCAGCTAATTGACAAGCTTGGTTTCATTTAACACTTTAAGGATGATTGGGTTACCGGTGACCCAAAAATGAAATTTTTCCTACGATCTTCCAAAGTTTATGCTTTGCTTTAAAAAGTCAGAAAAAGTGATTTTTTCTGACACCTATTTTTTACCTTCTCGTCCTTAAAGGGTTAATAGGTCTTGATATCTCAAATGAATCTGATCCCTCTGATCCGGTGATGAAAATTGAATATTGCACCGATATTAGAATTACTTAATTTTTTCAAAATTAAATTTATTTTGGCTAATCGTGGGGTACGATTTTTCCATGTTAAGAATCAAAGTCAAGCATCGTGTAAATCTGGAATGCTTTGCCACCTTTTATTGGTTCAACCTCTGCCAAGAAACTACTCTCAACGCAACTAATTTCATTTGTGATTCTTTCTCAATTAAATATCCTTGACTGCTGCACTAGCTCCTTGTTCCTGATTTTTGCAATATGGATGTTTGTCGAAGGGGTGATTAGTTGAGGTTGATTGTGTCTCAATATCATGTCCGCTCCTTCAGCTATCGTTGTACAATTTTCTCCTGGGTTCTGTTTGAGTTCTCCAATGGTGAAAAACAGTGTTCATTTGCCATCTTCCTTGACTCACTATCCTCCAGGGTACAATGTGGACATTGTGAGGCATGTCTCGGTGAAAACACAACCCCTCAACTCTCACCCAGAATCATCATCCGCTCATTGCAGTGGCAGGCGACCACTGGTATGAACGCAGAAAATGCTATAAAATGTAGCAAAAAGAACTCCCTTTATGGCATTTTCGTCGGAATTACACAACAAAATTTAATTATGACCTAAGTAAATTTTTATGTCCGTGTCGTTTGTACTCCGCAAAATATATTTTTACCATATGTATACAGTCAATGTGGCCCATCTACGAAATGTAAAAAAAAAGAATTCGTCTATGAGAGACAGTAAATTAGAGTGGATGGTGACACGAAAAAAGACCAAAAGGCCATTTTAATTAGATCCATTGCAACTAACTGTCCATTTTTCCTAGATTTATTTAAATTTTGGAGCATCAGATGTGAGTAATGTCCGCAGAAAATTTACAAAATTCTGTCCATAAGTAATCCTTATTTATGACATTTTGAATACTGATAATTGTTAATTTCTTATGTTTAATCCATTATTATTATTAACTGAGAGCCTTAATTAAAATAAAAGCATACTGTAAAATAATTTTTCACGCTTAATGCCTAGCGCACAATAACTTTTGTTTTGTAAACGTGTTTTTGACAATTCAATAAGAGCGAGTGAGATCTAGATCTAGTCATCTCGCTCACTCTTATAGAAAATTTTGAAAACATGTTTATAAACAAAAGTTATTGTGCGCTGGTCATAATGCTCGACAATAACATAACAAAACCTAAATATGAGTGGAAAACATAAAGGATTTAGTTTGTCTTTAAAGTAACGTGAAAATTTATTCGGTTGAGAAGAAACAAGCTTTTATAATGTTGTGCTAAAGTTCCAAGATTCATTTGCAAGGGAAAAGACTAGTAGTGGTAATTTTTTAGTGCTTCCACAAATGCTTGCAAGAATATGCAAAAGTCGAATATAAAACTTTAAAATATGACATATTTCTGAAGAAAAGTTTTTAAGAGTTTTTTTTTATTCATACATAAAGTGCTTAAAGATTTATTTTGAAGATAAAAATTTAAATGTACTTGTTTTAAAATCAAGTCAATTAAAATTCAATTTGACCATAAATACATCTTTAAAATATAATTCTATAGTTTTTTTTCTTTCCATGAATATACTATCAACACTATCAACAAACTCTTTTTTAGTGCTACAATAAAATTGGAAAAATTAGAAGAATGCACATTATTGTATTATAGTGCTCCAATAAATTCGTTCAATTCACGATTCGCGAAAATTTTAGTCAAACAAATGAAACAATCGACAAGAAAGAAAATTACAATAAATAAATAATAATTGGTCAAAATAAATTCATTTCCAAAAAATAATCTTTTTTTGTACCACGACAATTTCTAATTGGTTAGATCTCGAAATATCTTCAGCGAATCAGTGAGTGCAGTGGAATGAAAATAGTTTAAGAGATTCAATTATATGTAGACGTAGAATTAAAAGTAATTAAAAATAAACAAAAGTACTTTGTAATGACTATCAAACTTAAGTGAATAATTTGCATAATTTGTATTGGTTTTAATATACTGAAAAATTTTGAAAATAAAAACTTTCCACTTTTTTCTTCTAAACAAAAGAAAAACATTTTCTCAAAAATCCCTTACTAACAGGATTAAATGTACATAACCACAGAAAATTCTTATGCATTCCAGTTTCTACAAAATACCATTTCAGGAGCAATTTTCTTTTGTTCCAAAAGGAATAACAGGCAGAAGAATCTCATGAAATATACAACTAACTCAATTTACGTGTAAGAGTGGAAAAAATTAGAAACGCCTCCGGGTGCGAATGAAAAGCTTTTCAACCATCACTTGTCTTATTTTATCTTCCAGAGCTGGAAAAAATGAAATATCTTTTTAACTCATAATATTATACTCTTTTCTGCGTTTCACTATCTTTTTTGTTATCTTTTACTCTTAATAGTAAACAAAAGTGTACAGTTTGCACTTTTTTTACTGCTCTATATCAAGATAATCATTTCCATGATTATATGCACCATTCATAAATTTTCATCATGTTTCATGTGGGGCTTTTTAAAAATTCTTCATAGATTCTTGATAAAAAAGTACAAGATAATCCTAGAGGTTAGTATCTTATGTAGAGTTTTGCGCTGACGATAACAAATTTTAAATATCAGTCTGAGATTTCTTATGACCATTCGTTTGGACCTTTCTCAAAACCAGACCATCCAAACCTGGTACCCTCCAACCCGAGGGTCAGCGGTTGAAGCAAAATCTTGTACATTTAGGCATAGGAGTTCTTTTTTGTCCTTCACATAGAGAAAACCGAAAAATTTAAAATAACATTCCGGAAATGTTTATTTTACCCTGCAGTATTGATCCGAAATCGGTGTAAATATTATGCTTTTTAGGTGTATTCGGGGTAAAAGTTACCCTTCTTAATGTTAATTTTACCCTTAAAAAGGTGTAAAATTAACATTAAAAAATGTTGATATATTTTTACACCTAAAAAGTGTTAAAGTTATAAGGAAAAAAGGTTAATCGAACCCCCGTTTTTTCTCAGTTTTAAGGGTTTTAGGAATAAGGGCTAATCATTGACGTAAAAATTTACATTTTTATCTGCAGTACTTTCCACACAAGGGCAATTGAATCACCAAAGGTGAATATTTGATTGAAAAATCTAAATAAAATTGGAGTAACTAACCATATTATAAATAATAATAAATAAAAATGGTGGCACAACGTTCCACAGAGGAACATAGTCCTTCCCTCAAGGGGAGTTCGGAACATCCATTATTATGTTTTCTTATACAGGGAGGGGTTGTTAATCTCATGTCCCGTAAAATCAAGTACAGTGAAGCTCACTGGATGCAATTCGAACACCTTTAACTCCAGAAAATCTGGTGACCTAAAGGGGATACAAACCCGCGAGTGATCTGTCAGCTCTACCACTTACACTTGAGTGCCCTAAACATATTATGGCTAAAGCTTAAATCTGTAGAGTAGGGGACACTAGGGCAAAAAATCACAAATCGAAAATTTGAAAATTCAATATCTTCCAAGATAAAAGAGATAGCGGCTTAAATTTTTTTTCCATAGATGGCCTCCATAGACCTTCTCCAAAGTCATAAATTTCCTAGAATTCGAACAAGGAATTCAGAAAATAAAAAATATTGAAATTTTTAGCCCTATTTTTCAAATGTTTTCCTTACAGCAGATATCAATTTTGACCTACTTATTCTCCAAAATTGATGCACTAGTGAATATTTCCTAAATGATTTGGACTCTTTGAATACGAAGACGCTATCTATTTGAGAATTTTACAAAGATTCTTTTCTCCAGAAATCCCTTTATTAAAAATGACCACTTGGGGTAAAAAGTAACAAAAGGTATAGAGCAAAAAGTAACAAAGACCGAAGCAATTTCTGATGTCTCACGGCGAGAAGAAACGTAATTTCCATGTCTCGCCGCTTTTTGTTTGCATTGGTCAAACGATAAGTAGTCTCTTGTGTGTGTATTTTTTTTTTTCAAAAATAGCTTGAAAAATGCTTTTCTCATTCAGAGAGAAAATTGTGGTTTAAAAAGGTGTAGAGGAATAAATTTCCTATAAAAATATGTCACCTAGCTATTTTTTAAATTTATGAAACCCTGTAATATAGCAAATCAAAATGTGATAATATCCCATACCTGGTACTATTTGCCCCAGAATTTTTGAGAATAATCACAAAATTACCTTTTAGAAAACAGCTCGATATATGTATTTCCTTACAAAATAGAGGAAAATTACTTTCACAAAGTTGTAGAGCAGTAAATTTCCTATAAAACTGCATTAATTAGAAATTTCTGGGGCACTAGGGTAGCTCGTAAAAAAATAAAATATCCGTTTTGTGACTTTTTGCCCCAGTCTCCCCTACTGTGTGTGTACAGCCCCATTATTGTACAAATCTATGTACAGTACAGGGACATAATTCAGAAATTGGGGAAGGTGGGACTACTTTGAGTTGTGGGGCTACATTGATATATGATTTTTTCGCACATGGCTAAATGAAGGTGGTTTTTACAATTATTTTATTTAGATCCACAATTGTTTTGTCGTTTTGTCTATCCAAATTACATAATGTAAACCCAGTTTTCTTTAGAAATATGGGAAAACATCGTAAAACAATGTAACCTCACAGTTCAAATTACCCTACCTCCCCCATATGCCAAAAATGAAAGGTTTTATGTGTTGTTTTTTTTTTCAATTTAATAATTAAATCGATCAATATGAAGTTTTTAGGGTTTATTCCATGTCTTAAGAAATAGAAAAAATATTTCTTCTATTTTGTTTTCCAAATCGAAATAAAAAGTACAGTAGACTCTCGCAAATTCGAATCTTTTAAGATCGAGCTACTTTTTACTTCGGGCAGCGGTTACATTTGAAAAAAGTTTGTTGTCATTTTTCAAGTTTGATTATGATTATCAAATGAATCAAATATGCTCAAATTTGGCATGGTTTGTCTTAGTTTTGATGTGATTATGTATTATTGAGGGATTTTCATGCAATTTACGTTATATATGAGTGTGTAAACTCAATATCTATATGCACATGAATAAAAAATCGTTGCATTTCAAAAAGTTTGTCGCCCGAATTTCTGTCTAATTCGGCTGACATTTCGGTCCCATATGCCCGAATTTGAGAGAGTCTACTGTATTTGTATATTGCCTATTATATAGGTATGTAATAACACCTGAAAATTTCATATTAATCGATTTATTAGAAAAGTCACAAACAATTCATACAAAAAAATCCATTAATATTAGGCCTTCTGGTAGATATAACCCCTTAAGTTAAAGAGATGTATAGAGACGCAATAACTCTACCCATTCCTAAGTCGAATCAGAATCTTCAGAGACATTCTTTCAGTGAAGAAATATCGCTTTTAATGTGAAAATTCAGTTCACTCAGATGCTCTTGAGCTTTTAAAGTCATACATATTCCAAAAGCATCTTCCGTTTAAAATTCCCTTTCATACAGCAATTTTAAATATTCAATGACTCTACGACAGATGTTCGAAAGACGGAGCTAAGTCTTGTGAGTATCCGTTTTATCAAAACATATGCCTTGAACTTGAAAAAAATCTTCATTCCATTGAAATTACACGCAATATAGCTTCTTATAGGGAGAGGAGCTTAAAGAGAGAGGCTTGAAGTATTGACTGAAGAAATTAAAATGACCAATAAATTGAATCATTATCAAAATTCGACTTTCTACTTCAATCCATCCCTTTGAAATCGTATTAACTGTGTATGGATTCTTTCTTGACAGGCAGATTTCCGCCATCCAACCGAGACTCTCAATTACAAATCATTCGAGTGACCAGCATTATTCAATTTGAAAAGCTCTCGTCTCCATCCCTATCTAGAATTTTCAAGCATATACTGACGTTTGTCGCTCTTGGTTTCTTCCCTATATCTCGCCCAAGTCTGTGTCTCCCATGCTCCTTCTATTCTCCACATTCCGATGAGGAGTTCGATGAGGAAGTTGGGGAAATGAGGGTGAATATCTTACAAGGGAGAAGACATAGAGAATATTGTGTGTATATGATTGTGAGTATTGGGATGTTATTCGGGATTTTATTGCCATTCCACCCTCGTGGGGTGTTTACTTCGACATGGAAGTAAGAAGATGGTGTAACAGAGAAAACTGAAATAGACAATGAAGCATGAGGAGTAGTCAGTTTCTCTCATCGTCTCGCAATACTTGGCCGGAAGGGTAGATGATATGTCTTGAAATAATTCACTTTTGTACATGGACTTCATTAATTTACTTCTGACCACAAAATGGAAGCAATATAAATACTATATTAAATGAAAGTTCTTTTTTGCCCATAACCACCCAACTCTGGGGGCTTTTCCGCATCCGCACAAACATGGATGGCTAAAAAGGAAAAGTGATGGCAGAGAAGATGGAAGGGAAGGGATAAATTGAGTTTGAGCAACTCTTTTACCCAAGGATCAGCCATTTGATGAATTGAGGCAAATTTTTCTGTTCAACCATTGATTTCTGCTTTTGTCTACATTTCCTCGGGGATCTTATATAGAGAAAGCTTCCGGCTCGAATTGATTGCCAAAACCTTGAATCCTTACCAATCTACAAGAACTAAATCCTCAAAGAAATTCGTATACTCTCACACTATCTTTGCAAAGGTACTGACAATTTTTGCTTTTTATTCTGTCATTCCAGGTGAAAAGCCTTACAAATGCTCGTGGGAAGGATGCGAATGGCGATTCGCACGAAGTGATGAGCTTACACGTCACTATCGGAAGCACACAGGAGCTAAACCATTCAAATGTCGCCACTGTGATCGGTGTTTCTCACGATCGGACCACCTGGCGCTCCATATGAAGCGACATGTATAAGTATGGCATACACAAACGTCTTATTTTCCGCGATATCACACCATGCCGGAAATCCATTCCACATCCATTTCTCTTTTCCACATGGAAAGCTGAATAGTGATCCAAATTCGCACTTGAACTGAATGGTTTTTTGAAACGTCAAATGCCAAACTGACAGGAGAATCTCTGTCACAAGAGTGGGTGTCTTTTGGAAAATAACAAATATTCTCATCGTAGATGAGAGTAAAAAAAATGTATCAATATGTGTAAATTTTAGATCAAAAAAATTTTAGTGATTTTCATAAGAAAAACACTTAAAAATGAGCTCATTGAAAAAACAATCGTTCTTTCGAAATCCAAATTTTCTCAAAAAAAAAACTTATTAAATATCATAAAACTATTTATTTTCAATTGGCACGAATTATCATTTTTAAAATATTTCATTAGAAAAGAAAGAAAACAAGGAAAATTTGAGAATAAAACTTCGAGAAAAGAGACAAATTTCACTGCCATTTACTGAGAAGGAGTGTTTCGTTAAGGGGCCAGTTTATGGTTTAAGTAAGTTGTTGAAATATGTTTTTATTTTAAGTGAATAAATTTATCATGTAATTTTTGTCTCTATTTTATACCAGGATGTATTTTTTTTATATTTTTTAATTCGTAGCAATATAGTTTGATAAGTTTTACCTTTAAATTTTAAGATACTTTTTTTGCTAATATATTTTATAATTATTATTTAGATTAGGATTCCAGTGGAATAATTACGTTCTCTTCGTTTTGACGATTTATAAACGCCAAAAAAGTATATAACAATAGAAAAAATACAAATTTTAGTTATAGTTACCAATGGTATGATGAAATTGTACTAAATTTCATTGAAACGTTCATTTTCTACTTATGAATAGCATTTAGTTCAAATTCATACAAACGGCTTCTGATTTACTTGTGGCTGGTTATTTGGCTTTCACTTTTTTTTTTCAGGGAAATTTTATTTTAAAGCATTGATTTGGTATAATTAAATATTGAATTATGTTAAATATTTTTGTTATATCATGCTGTTTGATTGGTGAAATGCTTCAAAGCATTCGTGATACATCAAGCTTCAGCCAATCAGAGAACGCGATGGTATACTAAAATATTTTATGCGGTTAAATATTTAGTTACATGTGAATGATGTTTTTGTAGAGATGTTTCT
Organism: Phlebotomus papatasi; assembly: GCF_024763615.1. Lineage (NCBI taxonomy): Eukaryota > Metazoa > Arthropoda > Insecta > Diptera > Psychodidae > Phlebotomus > Phlebotomus papatasi. The sequence continues at coordinate 44,611,385 of NC_077223.1, forward strand.
TAAAAAAATCAAATTTTTTTTTCTACTTCTTCCAACAATGTTATGACCAGCGCATTATAACTTTTGTTTGTAAACATGTTTTCAAAATTTCCCATGAGAATGAGCGAGATGACTAGATCTAGATCTCACTCACTCTCATTGAAATGTCAAAAACATGTTTACTAAACAAAATTTATTGTGCGTTATGACCAGCGCACAATAACTTTTGTTTAGTAAACATGCTTTTGACATTTCAATGAGAGTGAGTGAGATCTAGATCTAGTCATCTCGCTCATTCTCATGGGAAATTTTGAAAACATGTTTACAAACAAAAGTTATTGTGCGCTGTTCATTAGGCATTAAACTATAAAATTTCAAAATAAATATTGTATACATCCAAAATTGAATATTTAATGCCATAAAACATTTTAGTCCTTTTGTGCGCTGTGATTGGCCAATGCATTTATTGCTTTCGAGTTGTAGCCAATCAGGGAACGTGATGGAACTAAAATATTTGATCAAATTAAATATTTGATTCTAATTTGGACAATGCTTCAATCTTAAACTTGAAATACTTTCAACTATTGAAATTTTATTTTTTCTATTTTTTTTGGGTTTTGTGCATTTTTTAAGTAAAAAAAAACAGTTATATTCGCTCCTTAACTGATTCCTGTATGTAAAATTCCAAAGCCGATAAGATCTTTAAAAGAGTGTGTTCTTAGCAAATGTTTAAGATTTATGGGCACTTTTTGCGTTTGATTTCTAATAAAATTTGAAGCAAGAGAGTAATAGTGGTATTATAGATGATATGAAACATAATAGGAAGGAGTATATATAGCGAAAATAAATACAAATAGTAAAAGATAGAGGAAAAACTTGGATGAAAATAAGAAGAAAAAAAAACATAAAAGAACAGTCGCTGTCGTTTGTGTGATGCAATTCTGTGATCCGCATATATATTTATACATAAATATATATACACGTATATTTTTGGTGGCCATAGAAGCCAAAAAAAAAAAAGAAAAAGAATAAATCATACCTGTAAGAAATAGGAAGAAACTTCGATATTTTTAATGATTAGATAAGATGGAGAGGAAATTGAAATAAAAATGGTAAGGTAAATGAAAGTAGATGCACAGTTGGTGTTTTTTTTTTCGTGTTAAGATCAGTGATCAGCACTGAAAGGAAATTGTGAAGCGTACGAATATGAAAGGATTTTTAGATAAAAAATTTAGATTGACAGGAATCAAAAAATGTATCTGATGTATAATGAATAAACTTTAGCATTTAGAAAATTGTGAATTTTTACAATGAAAACCAACCACTAATTTCTTACGAAGAAAACGCGTCACATTTCAATAGATCTTTCTTTTTTTTTGTTTAAGAAAATATTGCATAGAAAGAAAATCTTTGTGTAATTAATTATTATATAATTGTTCTTAGAAGTAATTTCAACATTTCACAATTTTTCAGCTAATTAAGGTGATGTTTTGTCATCATTTTTTAAATGTAATGGATGTTTATCTGTTTTTTCATAATTAGTGCACAAAGAAAATTTAATGAAAAAAAAACCAGCACACTTTTTTCAGTAAGTGTAGAGAGAAAAGCAAAACAGTAAATGAAAAAACGTAAACCTAACAAAATTAATGTGTCAAAAGTATTAATTAAAGACTGCTAAAGGACGATCCGTTGGTTTTAAAACTAGGAGAGATATGAAAAAAGTCAAAAAAAATCATACCTCTTATATTTATAAAGAAAAAAACATACTTCTAGTACGAAAATATCCCCTTTTTTATACAATACAGGCATAAAAATCCCGATCGTGCGTAGAATTCCAACGATCGTGATCAATAGTTTGTAGAATTGAGAAATTTTGAAGGACAAAAATTCTCTCCAAAATGAATATTTCAGAAAGAAATAAAATACACACTTTACATTACTCATCCCAGATCATAAAAAAAACCAAAGCAAAAAATACAGTCGATCGATAAAATATTTTGGTAGGAAAACAGCGATCTGCAGGTGAAAGAATTGCATTAAGAAAAAAGAAACACTTAAAAACGTCATTGTACATATCCAAGAAAAAGAGGGACTATTGTGAAAAAAATCGCAAAATGCGTTAAATTCGAAAAAAGACACTCATTGAAAGAGAAAGAAAAGAAAATCTTCCCTTTTTTTCTAAAAAAAAAAAAAATAAATAAATTTAGAGGTGATCGGTTTCGTGATATCCAATTGTTTTTAGCTTACTGTACAAAAAAAAATGATGAAAAAATAAATGAGAAACAGAGGTAAAAAAAAACTTTAGATGAAAAATTAAATTTAGTAATAAAATTACCGTGTTCATCGGAGTTGGAATGATCGAGATGGGGGATCAAGATCACCTGATCCTCCCACTTTTTGGGACAAAACTCTCACAAACGATCAACGAATTAGGTATCAGAAATACTTTGCAAAAGTTATCTCTTACCCTATCTCGATCATAAACCTTTTTTTTACGTCCAACTCCACTGAATGACCTAAAGGAAATTAATAAAATAAAATTTTAATAAAAAAAAATGCATTCATTGTATTAAAAGTTCTTCCGATAAGAGCAAATAAAGTAGCAAAGAAATCAAAGAACAATTAGATGAAACAGTTAAAACAGAGAAAAGTCGAATAATTGAAAAAAAGATGGAAAACCAGAGCTAACAAACATATTTGATAAATGTATATTACACTTTATACATTGCATATAAATAGAGAAAAAAAGAATTAATAAATAGAAACTCAAAAAAATGATTGAAAAGATCACGTGAATTAGTAAAAATGACGAAAAACCTAGTAAAATGTAAACTTTAGTGGTTGATCGGAGTGTAAAAACGGAACGAGATCGCAAGATCAAAAAAAAAGTGAAGATCCCAGAAATTGAATTTCAAAAAAGGTCATGAATAATAATCTAAAACAATAAAATAATGAAACGAATTTTATACATGCTGAAAAAATCATATGGATGTGTTTTTGACTAAGAAAAAGTGTTTAAAAAAAACCCAACAAAAAAATCAAAGGAAATTTTGTAACAAAGAAATGATAAAAAAAATTCTCAAAAAAAGAATGATGAAAATTCATTTTACCTAATGTGAAAAGCAAAAAAAAAAATAATAAAAAATAAAAAAAAGAATTAAAAATGAAAACTAGTGAATATGGAAAAAGAAATTGTGTGTTTCTATACAATATATTTGATTTTCTAAATAAAAAAAAAAACTAGTAATAGAAAAAAATCTTTGAAATAAAGAAAAAAAGAATGTAAAGGTGAATTTTAAGGATAATTTTGAAAGTATATTGTAATAATCGATTTTTAATAAAATGACAAAAAAAAAGGAAAAGAATAACAGAGAGAAAAAAGTGAAAAGAATTTTAATATAAAAAGAAATGAAGCAGTAGTTTTTAGCATAAATTTAAGAAAAAAAAGTAATTTTAAGTGAATGCGTGCATAAAATGTGAAAAATCCACTTGTGAAGCCAAAAGCATAAAAATTTAATTTTGCTGTTTTTATTCCTTTTATTTTGTTTTTTTTTCTTCTTGTGAAAAAAATCAAGACAAATGCAAACCACAACATTCGTTCAGTGACGTCAAGATGGAGAATCGCTAAACGATCCTCCATCGAGACGATCATCTACTCAAATTTTTGACTTAATATATGTATGTAGCTCTCATTCATACATGTTGTACATACGTATTTATTAACTAAAGAAAAAAAAGGAAGAAAACCATGGAAGAAATGTTACGTTTTGCAAAAATGAACTAAAAAAGAATAATTTAACGAAGGATGAAAAGAAGAAAAAAGTAACAGGCATTAATGTAGCAAAAAAAGTGTGTGTATTAAAAAAAAATGAAGAGAAATATAAATTTATTAGTTCTTAAATTACTTAACTGGAGTAAAAATGTTTTCACTAAGTAATAAAAGAAAAACAAGAAATGATAATAAAATCACTAGAAAGATGAGAATGTTTTACTGAAAGAAAGTGATTATTTTATTTGATTTCAAAATTCTTAAGTCTTTAATTAATTACTGTATAAAAAAAAGGAAAAGAAAAAAATAGAAAAATCAACGATATCTCGCCGACATTCAAACTCAAATTGAATATATTGAAATGCAAAATTAAGCTAATTGTAATACTTTTAAATTAAAAACAAATGAGTGTTAAGCTGAAAACGCAGAAATGACTTTTTCTAGAAAATTCCTATTTTGCTGTAAATATCATTTTATTTCTGTAGATAGATGAAAATTCTCCAATTTTTGAAGAAGAAAAAAAATTAAATAAAGAAAAAGAACTCACTATTTGATAAATTTTATTGTCATATGTTTCGAGAGCTATGCTTCCATTGTTACTTTATCTCCATTTAATTAATAAAATTAGTATGCATTTTTTTACTTGATCCTTATTGGATATTTTGAGAATTTTGGCGATATGACGGCGAGATATTCTCATAAATTAATATTAGCTTATATTCTGCTCTGTGCAAAAATAAACGTACGTTCCTGTTAAAATCTTTCGTCTTTTTATTCTTCTCACATTTAGATTTTTCCACTCACAATTGATCCATTTTTCACTTACGAGAGTCTTCTTTTAAAGTAAAATTCTTCTATTTATGTTTTTGAGGTAAGTGTAATATTAAATTTAATTATATAATTTTTATAATATTGCCGACAATGACGATTCGAAGCTAAAGTTTAAGCAGGGTTGACATGATAACTACTTTCGAGGCTATCGACTGCCGATTCTGAAAAATTTAAACGATAGCTGCACTTCCTATAACTAATACAGATGTTTATCAACAATCTCATTTTTTTTAATGTCGCTATGAATGATCCAACAATTCGTAAAAAATCAACATTCACTTAATCTAACAGATATATATCGATCGATACTATCGATCATCGATTCGATAGTATCGAGAAGTTATCATTCCACCCCAGACTTCTAAAGGTTGGTTTCGATCAGGATTTTTCAGAGGATTTTGAAGACCATAAAGTGACGATATTATAAAGAATGCATCCAATTGACCAGTAAAAACTAGAAATGCATATTAATTGAATAATCACTCCAAATTTGCTTTTTAAATAATATTCGTATAGAGGAAAATGCTCTTCCTGTTATTAAAATAAAATATTCTAATTTAACTAAATATTACTAGCAACCATCCTTAAAGAAATAATTTAAGAACTTGCACTGTATAATAGGGCGTTTCAACTAGGAAAAAAAATTTTTGGCACTATTCTCACGGTGCTGTATTTGATGAGACAAGAAAGTTTTTCTTCTACGACCATATGATCAGACGCTGTTTAGAGGTGGCTGAACGACCCTCTCTGTAGTGTAAAATCTGGTAAAATCAGAAATTTGTTCTACAGAGAGGGTCGTTCAGCCACCTCTAAACAGCGTTTAATCGTATGGTCGTAGAAGAAAAACTTTCTTGTCTCATCAAATACAGCACCGTGAGAATAGTGCCAAAAAAATTTTTTCCTAGTTGAAACGCCCTACTGTATAAGCAGTAAATAAAATAATTTTATCATGCAAAATATTAAATTTTAGCAGAGCTCAATTTTGAACTTTAAAAGAAGTAAAATGTTCATATAAGTTGTAGTAAAAGGAAAATAGGAAAGCCTTTATTTTGTCTGCAACTATCTTAATAACATAAGTTAGACCCCCTTTTGGAAATATTAAGTTTTTTTTTAAGGATAATGACCAGTGATAAGCCTAGATCTGAAATTCTTTACAGGGAGCTCCAGAATGCTTTAAACTCTGGGTGCTTCCAACTCGGAATGCGTGAAAATTCGATTGTAAGTTGAATTTTGGGGATAAAAACTATCGTCGAGTGAACTGTTCTTATCGATCGAAATGGATAAAATTGGCGCGCAATTTTATCCATTTGCAATTCTTTACCCCCAAAATTCAACTCACAATCGAATTTTCAAGCATTCCGAGTTGCAGGAACTCCGAGATGCAAACACATACATTTTCGAACATTCGAGGTACCTTTTAAAGCATTTCAAATTACATAAGCTTATCTGGGTTTATCAGTAGTCATTTTCTATTCTAAATAGTTTTAGTACAAAAGAATTTCATAGACATCGGTTAATATAATTAGAGATAGACATAGAGATAGAGATAAACATTAGAGATAGACCTCGGACAATTTCAGTATACAAAAAAGGGATACAGTGGGGTGGAGTAGAGAAGGATGGAACCCATCGTTAGAACGGTCTCATCAAAAAATTTCATCAAAATCGCTTCATAAATACCGAAAGTACAAACAGGTCAAGACATTTTTTTTTATATTATAGCTCAGGTAAAGTGCGATCTATCGTTGGAAAGATCTCAACTTTAGCTACAACATTCTAAAATTTAAAGAAAATCATTGTCTAGTTTTCGAAGTATTTCTAAATCGAAATTTCTAAATCGATTTTTCAATTAACCGGACCTTTGATTAAATCGTATGAGGTTGTTGTGTTAGAAGGGTTAGAAGAGTTGTAGAATTTAACCAGAGCTTTCCAAATTACGAAAGTTTTTAAATTCTCTGATAAGGGGAGTCGGGGAGCCTTGACTTTTCTTATTTATCAGTTATTGAAAAAACAAATTTTGCGGGCGTCCAAAAATGTCGTAAGGGGTGGTGGGAGGGGATGGGGATGGAGCTGACATCACTTACTTCAAGCTGCCCATAGACATTTAACCTTTGCCAAAAACCGCTTGTCTATATCTTTCTCCGTTCTCTCTCCAAAAGTTGTTAAACGACACCGAGAAAAATGGAATTTATTTAAATTGAATATTTTGTATTTAATGTTAAAAATTCTGGGTAAATATTCGAATCAATTGACTTTTCTTTCAATACAAACGAAATAATTTTGATTTTGAAAGTAATCACAATAATTTCAAATATTTGTGCATTCATACGGAGAATAAATAATTTTTCTTTTAGCGTGAATGTTTAAATATTTGAAATAAATACCTCAGCTTTTGAATCAAAGATAATATATGTTAAAAATAACAATTATACATTGAAAATGAAAAACTACACATTTATATTAAATGTGCAACGTTGTGTTGTCAAAAATAAAATTTTACTTTTGATTTAAAAGTACTGTTTTATGAAATCAAATGCAACAAGCATTTATTTAATGGGTAAAATTTAATATTGACATTTTTGTTTACGTCTTAATATTATCTGTATTTATTTCAAATGAAAAAGACTTTTTAAACAATTGTTTCAAAATTTTATTTCAAATGATTTTTTTTTCTATCTAAACATTAAATGACCAGGTATTAAATTGAATTGTGAGAAACTTTTCTGTATAAAATATGCATTTCATTTAAATGTAAAAATGAAATAACTTTGAGTAAATATTTGATACGAATGGTTTTTGTCGTTAAATATAAATAACAGTGGTTTTTACATTTACTGCAGTCGTCATAATTTGAAAAATTATTCATTTAAATTAGGGTGAAAATTAAATTCCTTTCATCATAAATATCAATACGTTTTAAGTGAATAACTACTTATTCTAATCGAATACAATATGTAAAAATAATTACATTTTATTATTTAAACTTAAACTTTAGCCAAATGAAACAACATGTCATTTGCAACTAATTTCACATTTTCGTAAAAACCCTCTTTTTCTCATAAGTTCGTAAAACTACAGCTAGGGGTGCTATAATTAAAAAGAAAACTTTCCAATTTTCTAAGTTAATTAGCTCCGGCTCTATAGCACGGATCGGGCTGAAATTTTGGTAGAGGGAGCGGATTGAGCTAAAAATTCTTCATGAATCTCTCTTAAACATGCCTAAGAAACTTACTTATGTTATAAAGAATAAGGTAAATACCAATTATTAAAGCATTCTTATTGATTAGGTTTTTTAAATTTTCATTTTAAAAAAATTGAATGAATTTCGCTCTAAATCATCCAAAAATTTAATATTTGGCTGGCGTACACGCACGAACGCAAATGCACGAGGGTCAGTGTATTGTGTTCTTCAAATGACGTGATTTGCATAAAATAAATAATATTACTTTCTATATGCATTGATTATAACAATTAATAATTTGAATGAAATTTATATTTATTTAGAATGAAAAACCAATCAAATCTAATACTATTTTTTGAATCAATAGCATAAGTATTTGAAAAAAAGGAAACTACATTCAGATCTATGACTGATTCCATCAGTACGGAAAACATTAAAACGAGTCAGTCTTGAAGAAGCCGCTGAGTTGAAAAGTTGTCACACAAATTATTTCCAATCTATTTGAAAATGAAAAAAAAACTAAAAAATGGTTACAGTGGATAAGTAAACTTATAAAGTTGCAAAAATCATCAAGTGATCGACAAAGAAATTTGATAAAGTGTTGGAAATCGTTAGATTGGGTAAGTAAAAAAATGTTTGCCAGAAAAGTATTAACCATATTCGGTAAATTAAATTAAATTTATTTCTTCTTTTAAGCTAAAATGGAATGTCAAACTTTTTATTATTTTATTTAAATTTAAAATTCGTCGTAAGAATTTTTTATTATTTAATATTTTACTAACGATTTGTAATTTTCGATATTGTTCAAGTTCAATCGATCATCCTGATTGCAAGTCATTGTTGATTGGAAACGTCCGTGAGCAGAAGCTGGAAAATTATCACCATATCTGTTTTATCGAACTACTTTTCTTCAAAAATTCCATCTAGGAGAGACCTAAATAGTATCAAGGTAAGAAAATTGATTTTTTTTGTAATGCAATAAGAATTACATAATTTGTGAAAGTTAGCATTGATCTTTACAAAGAAATATTGGACCTCGCATAATTTTTTTATTATAAAAATGTTAATTATATCAACTTATTTATGTTGAATATGTATTTTCAATTATCGCTTTGGAAAATATCATACTGGAAAAGTTTTTAATTTCATTTTTATTTTTATTCTTTCTTTTATCAATCGTGGTAACCGTTGAATCCGTTCACTGGACAAAGGACAATCATTGTCTTTTCCATGGAATTGGAAAAGTGATTCGCAGATAGCAGCAGAACTCAGAGCAAACAGTAAAGGACGTAAATCTGCAAAACACAACTTAGAAAAGTGAGCGCTGTAATAAAAGTAGACGAGGAGCACTACCACTGATCAAGTAAGTTACATTGAATTATTAAAAATTATTAACCGCCATTGGTGAAAAATAAATACTGTAGCCCTACAATTATTACCTGGAATTATAATTATCACCAGAATAAAAAACGAAATTCTACTAAAGTTTTGAGAAAACAAGATTCTATAATCAAAATTAATTTTTTATGATTAACATAAAAGGACATCATATTATACGTATAAGTTTTTTCGAGACTTATTGTTGGGTTCTTTTAAAGATTATGGGATAGGACAATAATTATTTCCACCACTCTATTTTCAATAGTTATTTCCGCTATTTCAATAGATACCATATAGATTCAGATTTTTAATTCCATTTAATTTTATTTTCTGTCTTTCAGATTTCATTATGTCATCGTTTATCTTTACGGGGCAAAAGACAATCAGTCTTTTGAAGTATCTTATTTCTTCTGAAACTGGTAAACACTATTGGGAGAAAGCAGAAGAGCATACATCCAAAAGCTGAGAAGAAGACTTCACGAAACTACTAGAAAGTCGTGCAACACCCCATAGAAATTAATGTAATACAATTTTATTGTGAATACACATTATTTATGTCAAATAAATTTATTTTTGAAATCATAGCAAGAGTTTTTTAAATATACCCTGGTACTGTTATATCTACCCGAGGATATTATTTGAATTAATGTGGACGAATATCAAAGCAAACATATTTGCCATTGAATCTATGGTAAAGAACATTTAAATATACCAAGGAAATTTTTAATTTTACCCATTGTGTATTTAAATTAATGGTAACTCGTAGTTAAAACAAATATTTCTACTATTGAAACTATGGTAGTGTTACCCAGAAATTTTTGATTCTACCCATGAAAGTGTTTAAAATCCACTTTAGAAATAAAGTGCAAATGTATTTGATTTAAAAGACATGTTTTCTTTTCAAATACAGTGCCATTCAAAATAAATACAAATATATTTGTTGTGGCTATGATTACTGCCTTTCAGATCAAATGTAAAAATATTTGAAGTAAAAGTCGTCTGTATTCAAATCAAATAAAACATTAGAAACAAATGTATTCTACCATTGGGGCCAAAATACCCATAATTTCATTTGATTTTACCCAGAAAAACATTAATACTACCCATAAAATTTTTCTCGGTGGACGAACGGGCCGGACAGGACGGCCACGAAAAATAGATTTTTAGCGCATATTATATTCGTGATTTATGAGTGTAAAAACGTGTAAATCCAAAATTTGGGCCCAATCTGACGTCGAATTTCATCTCGGACTACAAAAGCTGAGATTGTAGGGAATATCAGATAACTGATTTAGTGTAGAGTACAATTTGGTTAAATAAATCAGATTGAGATAGAGATTCCTCAGATTGATTTTCAGCAGCACAAGACAATTAGTGCTTATTCCAGAGAAATCGAATCTCTGTATTTTGGCCATGACCAGCAACATCCTGTTACCTAAGGATTACCAACAGCCAATTGGATCCAAGCTGCCAGGAAACAGTGGTTGTTTTTTTTAAAAAGTTTCAAAATCTAGGAGAGAATTTTAAGAATCTTTTTTAAGGTCAATTGCGATAAGAAATTTATCGTTATCGGCATCCTTGGCCGGACCATAATCTTAGAAATTTATTTATAAAGTTAGCTTTAGTTTACTCTCATGAGGCACCCTCAGTAATCGCCTACCAAAAGGCGGAATTACTGCCTTAAGACCGGTGTATGCAGTGGATCTTTCCATTAAGAGCGGTTATGAAACAGATAGATACAGGCCAAACAGTTGTAGAAATGCCCAGAAAGTCCTCACCAGAGTAGGGGGTAATCTGACGAGATTCGAATTATTATCATTATTTTCCTCCTTATCCTCTAGCTTCGGCATTTTAGCTGTTTGGGGCCAAAAAAAAATGTCTGTCCAAAATTTAATATTCCACTGACTAAGCTAAGCTAAGCTTGCGGATTTAGTTGATTTTTTTTCCGAATTTATTGTTTAGCAATATATTCATTATATTTTATGCGTAAAAAAAAGTTTTGTGTCAATTTATGAAATTAAGGGATGATTTGTGATTTTTTTTTCAAAGTTTGATATCTCTTAATACTGCTCTAATTTGGTACATTTTCGTTTGCAGTGGCATCAATTCTTCATTTTCATCACTATCATAATGCAGTAATTCCACCTTATATGCAATATAGTCCCAGGAAGACATTTCTATGAAATCCTATTGATAAAATCTTAGAAGTTGTTTGTAAAGTTTCAATAAACAGCAAAAACGACGAAACAAGGTTCGTAGTTGGATATCCGTGTGAAGTTTATAATAAAGAACACATGTTTTAGTATCTGATACATGTAGTGATTGTAATTAAAGTCCGCAGTTAATTAAACTTAAATTGTTTACAACATGCAGATAGGTATATATAACAGATACTGTAAATGGAGTAAACGGTGATATATTTAATTAATAGACTTGAATACATATGATACATACATCAACTACTCGTGAATCAATGATGAATTAAATGGACAAATGCTCAAGCTCATCCTATGAAGGTTTAATATTGATTAAATTTCTCCAATCTTAATTTTTTGGGTTTGTGATGAACCCTACTTTAATAGTTTATATTTCTTTAAAAAGTGTATTTGATACCTACAAACTTCAGTCAACTACTCCATACGAAGTCATAATTTGTAATGATTTTGCAAATTGAATCTTGCCTTAGAAAAATATCTAACGATTTTTTTACTGATAAATCCTGTCCTGTCCGTCGTGAGATCTAAGATCTAGGAGAAACAGGGGCACCACAAAACACGGGATACCACCAAACACTAATTTTTATTTCCAAACTACTTGGACTATCTCGACCATTCCTTCAGTGGACAAGCATCCCTATAGTGCCTTATAAATTCCTATAGGTCTTATCCTCTGAAGTCGAATATCCGATTAAAAAATCGCAGTGTTTGGTGGTACCCCGTGTTTGGTGGTGCCCCAGTTTCCCCTATAGGATAAGATGGGGTAATTTGTAATCATGTCTATTTTGGAATTTTGAGATTTTACAACTGTTTCAAATGATCAAGGAAAAAAAGAAAACCACGAAGAAGTACAACATTTTACATTCAGACTTTACCATCTAAAATTGTTGGCAAATCTCACAGTTCCGAATTAGATATGATTCCAAATTGTCCCATATTACCCTATATGTTAAAAGATTGAAAATAGCAATGATACCAGAATTAGTCAGGAAATTGAATCTCCCAATGAAAACGCATAATTCTTTTCCAGAGCTTCAAAGATTCAAAGATTTGATTTCTAAGATATGTTTATGGCGTTAATAACTGTAGTACATGGTATACTGAGAATGTATGGGCGCGTTCCTGAACTTAATTTTGCCTGAGCTGGAAACCCTGGAAAAAATTAATACGTTTTCTTTGAAAAAAAAACGCCGTTGTTCAAATTGATCAAACTTTTAGAGTCTTGTAATCTAGACTATATGTAGTTTCCATAAAGTGGCAAATGATGACAAGGATTTTCCGCGGTATTATAGAACCGGAGGTATATTCGGAGTCAATGTTCATGAAAATCAAAACATCATATCTTTGGTTCTATTTATAAGAATTTTACGAATAATGGTGTAAATGAAAGGTCTTACAAAATGCTACAACTTTCTAAAACATTTAGACTTTGTAAGATCAACGACCGACGCTAGGGATACCCCAACAGTAAAAACTATTTGCGTTATATCATAACCTCTCCCAAGAAGCAATTTTTTTCTTAAAGCAGTCTTGTAGAATTCCCGTAGTAAGGCATTATAAAACGAAAATTTTTTTTATTTGCTTATAGCGCTCTTGGTTTCATCACTGAGATTACTATAAATGGCGCACTCTTAAGGATCTTAAGAGCTTCTATAGGCATTTCAACAAAAAATTGTCACTTTAAGTCTTTTAAAAATGCACTAAAAGACTTGTCAAATACTTGGTTCTATAAGGCAGCTGTTTTGCTCCTTGGGCAATTATCTCAAGTTCAGCTTAATCCATTTTGATTACTTCGACTGAATTGTAGTGGACATTTACGTCTACATTTCGTCTATACATAAAGTGTTTGGCCGATTTTATCGTTTTAGTGCTAAAAATGTTTTTTTCCATAGTAAGTCCGGTTTTAGACCTAACGTTTAGCTCATTTCCCGATGATCTCGAAATTCAAAATAGTAACCAATTTTATTGGTTTTTCAAAATTTAATGGATCACTTGCTCATGTTGACCAATCTTAAGTGATAATTTTCCAAAAAGTCTTGATTAAGAGGAAATTAGAGAAGTTGAACCATATGACTAATGCTCTAGACACACTTACGACTTAAGCCGAGAGACGACTTAGTGGAAAATGATGGAAATGTAGTTTGACCATTATTTCTAATGTAATTACGCTAAACCGTGTCTCGGCTAATCCTCAGGTCTGTCAAGGCCCTAAGCCTTAGGTCTGAAACCCGTATAACGCTCTGTATTCAAAAAGCATTCAGGTATACTGATATAGCCAGATATAACCGCTGTTACTGAACCAAAACCGCCTGACATGGTTAAAGTTCGTTTTATGGATTTCATGCATACAGAGCGTTATATTGGTAAAAAAAAACAAGTTCGAAAACAGATAACTCCAACTCGGCTCCTGAGCAAGCGATAACATCAAGTTCTTCGGTAATATTATCGAGGACATTCTGATCTATATTTTACAAATATATCATCTTTCTATCAGTTCATCTGCTTCCTTGATATTTTGATTATTATATTACGTCCCCCAACCTCAATCCCAAATCGAGTTAGCTTACATTAAGAGTCTCACCTTAAGCTGATCTATGCTTATCACTAGTTTTCTATACCGAATGAAACAAGTTTTGATTCATTTGAAGCCTTTAAAATGAATCAGTGAAACAACTTTATTCATAAAATTGAATGTTGAATTCAGGACTTAAAAACAATGTATTCGAGCATTTCACGAAATCACTTTCACTGTAACACTTCTCTAATTGGATTTTCAAAAGCGAAAGCACTGTTTAAAGCAAAATGAGTGCCACTCAGTTTGTCAATTATATTGCAATATTTTAATTAGCAAACTCTGGAAAATTTAGTAAATACATTTTCAGTTTTAATTTTCTCATATATCTTTTTCATCAGATGAAAATTACCTGCAAATTTTCCCACGGAACCAGATGAGAATATTTTATTAAGTGCAAATAGATAAATTAATTTACTTGTCAGTATATATATATATATATATAAATTTATATTTATAGTTAATCTATGCAACATTAAATTGTGTATACTATCTTAAAATTGCATATAATGCTTCTATTGTAGGAAAAAATTAAGGAAGTCTTGAGTACTTGAAATAGTGCTGAAAGAAGCAAAATTTTCCGAATTTTACAGCAAAAATCTCTTCAGTGTATAACCATCTGACTGCAAAATGTATAACCCCACCTCCTGAGAGGTGGATTTATGGAAAATCCAGTTGAGAATGAAATTCTGTGAATTTTCCTCACTCAGTTTTAGGGTCAGGATAAAGTCTTGCAGTATGAAGAAAAGGACCGAACCAGCGAATGAGCAGCTATGAAATTTAGTCACGTATTAATTGGGCCATAAATAACAAAATGTGTGGCGCTCAATATGATCCAAAGGACATTTTGTACAACATTTTTATGTATTGGCAAAAATTGCCTTAAAAAGCATTTTGCTATAAACTTTTTCTCATACTTTTTGGAGAGATACGTGAATTCCTTGGCCAATTTCTATAGTACAGAAGAAGCCTCAAAAGAAATGGTTCGTTGGATAAAAATCAGTCAAGGATATATGCAATTTTTCTTAAAGACTCAGCAAAAATCCCTGATTCAGATTATCAATTCATTCATACCATATAGGGTTAAATTCCCACTAAAAACCCGTTTAGAAAGGTATATTTTGTTTGATAATCTTCTGTTCGGAGATAAAATCTTCTATTTACCTTTAGTCTGGTTAGTACTTATCTTTGATATGCATAAATTTCTCCTCTTTAAATACCTTGCTTTGCTATTATAGAATTATCATTCTAAAATAAGATTGATAAATTTAAAGTACTTTTCAAAGTTTTTAATAATTGTTGCCATTTGTGAGAAAGATTGACTTAAAAAGATTGGTGTTGTCAACAACTTCGCAGAACTGTTGCTATCTTATCTGTTACATTTTTAATACGCATCATCCGCGTTGATGCACAGAATTATTCAAGATCATTTTGTAATTCGGCAAAGGTTCTATAAATTATTAATGTGTCTCAAATGAAAAATGTAGATTTTTGGAATAGAAAATATCGTTCGGTGCACCTCCATATGAAGTGAAAAGCTCTCCGGTATACCCACTGAAAGTTTATTCATTAAGCACATAATGGAGAGATAATTTAATTTCATTTGCTTGGTAGAAGAAAATGGCGCTATTTATTCGGCAAAAACACAAGTGTATCCGCACTGTCGTGCGAATTTACACAGTTGGTGAGCTTTCGGAGCGACAGCCAACAACCCCCTTCCAACCCTCTAACCATGGCGGGAAAGAACTTTTCGACGGGAAAGGTGGTCGGGTGTAACATCAACAATTATATTTGTCGCGCTTAATTTTCAACTTAAGCACTTCATTAAGCGCGTGAATTCTTCGCCACTCGAGCTGGAAAGGTGGGAATGTGGCCTTTGTTTCGTCATGAAATTGTACGGGGTCTGAGCTTTTGGGGGAATGAAGCTTTATCCCAAAGGGGGTTAGCGTGACGAAGAAGCGAAAAAAGTCAATGTTTCTTAATTAATATGTACCCAAGAGGGGGAGTGTATTAAATTGACAAATGAGGTGAATTTTTCCACATTACCCCCAACATGCTCGACTGAAGGTACTCTCTGCATCATGGAGAGAGTCTGGAAATTACTTTTGCATACATTACAGTTTGTGGCAATTTCACTGCTCAATTCCAATGAAAAAACCAACGATAAGCTTGTATTAGCTGCAAGTAGTAAAAAAAATTCATTGTGTGAACAAATTCGAAATGTCGCTGTTCAAAATGAGCCCTAAAAAAATAAATTTGATTAGTAAAAAATTCGAAATTGATTAGAACCAGAACTCACTTTAGAACTTTACAAATATGTAAATTTTAATAGAAGTAGTGACAATGGAAAAATAAAGAGTAGCTCAGATTCCTTACTATCTCAGCTTATGGACGTAAAATTCTAAAATCAGATCAGGCCCAAACATTGTACGTATCCGTTTCGACACTCATAAGCTCAACTTAGCTTACACTGAGAGAAATCCGAAAAAGTTAAAATAACATTCCGGAAATGTTAATTTTACCCTGCATTGTTGATCCTAAATCGGTGTAAATAATACTCTTTTTAGGTGTGTTAGGGGTTAAATTAACCCTTTTCATGATATTTTTACCCTTAAAATGGTGTAAAATTAACAATAAAAAATGTTGTATATTTTCACACCTAAAAAGTGTTAAAGTTACGACGAAAAAAGTTAATCGCACCCCTTTTTTCTCAGTGTAGGGTAAATGTGCAAAATTTCGGCCAGCTTCTAATTTCGGCCACTTTGAGTGTAATTTTGGCCAAGCAAATAAATTTATTTAAAATTATGTATGTAATCTTGGAATAGTCAATGAATTCATTTTGCTTTTAAATATTTATTCATTTTAGGATGTATTAACACAAAAACCGTTAAATTGTAGATATAACTTCAATTTAAATTGTATTGTAAAAACTCAGTGTGGAAAAAGTCTTACAAAAAATGTGACAGATCACTTGTATTTCTAGCAGTCTTGCGATTTGTGATGAAATACAGAAGGTTTTCCTTCAGTGTTTTTCATGAAAATTGATTAGTTTTCATTAAAGATTGTTTCTGTTTATGTTAATAGTGAATCAATCTTTAAATTTCGGGTAAAATTTCCCAGATGGATCCTGTATTTCGCGTAAAAAATACATACTTTGTGAGCGTCTCTCCGGTGAGGTAATGTTGCCTATTCCGGCAACATCTTTTGCTTTCCTAAATTTCTTTATTCATTTTATGTTTTTTTTTTTTTTCAATTTCTGAGTCCTACAATGTCCATAGAAAAAAACCATCGCTTCTATGAAAAAGATGACGTGGAAAGGCCTTGGAAGAGTTCAGGAAGGGCAAATTTCTACGGGAATCTGAGCGTAAATTTGAGATGCTACTCTTCAGGTCTTCAGGACAAATTACACGGAAGATCCCAGGGCTTGTGGGTCATATAAACGTATTAAACTAAATATTAAACTCGTTCTGTATGACGTTTTGAAATGTCCTTTCCGTTGTTTCACAAAAAGTGGTCACAAGCAAGGTGGCCGGTATTTCACTTAAAGTGGCCGGAATACTACCCAAAGCAGTGTTCACATTTTAATTAATTTTTCAATAATTTAGGAAGTGATTTAAAGAAAACAAAGATAATAAACTAGTTTTCAAGGTTCCCCACCATCCTCCCGAAAAGGACGTAACAAGAAATATCAATATGAATTAAAAATATTGCATTTCAAACTTAGGACTTCAATACTTATTTGCAACTATGCCGAAATTTGGCACACTTATCCTATACGTTTAAATTTAAAAGTAAGCTTGAATCCTTCCCATTGAATCCGAGCCAGAAGAGGTCAAAATGTCAATTTTAAAATATACTTTGCTCCGCTTGTATAATTGTTAGAATTTATCTTTGGATGCTAATTTGGAAAGATCTCATTAAATGCTACAACTCTTTTAGACATCCCAATTTTATACGATTTAATTAAATAAATTAATTAATCGTATTATTAATCGAAATAGAGACTTTCAAAAATTATAATAAAAATATTTAGAAAATTTAGAATTGAACAGAATTAAAATTTGTGTGTTACTTGCACTGAATGACGATTATAATCTTCACATTTGGATATTTAAACAAAAAATCGCAAAAATTCTCACAATAAACCGAAATCCATAGCCACCATGGGCTGTCGGTTCAATTGTACGCACGATAGGGAGAAGTGGGGCTATTTGAGATATGGCGCTACATTGTTATACGAGTTTTTCGCCTATTTCTAATGGAAACTGGGTTTTAACATGACGTAGGGGAAAGTACTCACCCTTCGAACGTTCATGCCTTCAAATAATATGAATTTCTTTTAGTTTTTCCAAAGGGACTAACACATAATTATTACATAATTGTCAATAATTGATAATAAGCAAACTGATATTTAATAGAATGAGTAAGTTTTTTAGGGAAAATAAAAGAAAATTCACATTATTCGAAGGCATGAACCTTCGAAGGAAGAGTACTTTCCCCTAATTTGGATAGACAAAATAATTGTGGATCTAAATAAAATAATTTTAAGAACCAGCTTCGTTTAGAAATAAGCGAAAAAGGCGTATAACCCTACGTATAACAATCTAGCCCCACCTCGCCCTACCGTTACTAAATCTCACAACCCCGAGAATAAAGTGTACAATGATTGAAGTGTACAATGCAATTGGTTAAAGTCGTTTAGCAAGTCAAGCAGGGTTTATAGCCTCTAATACCTCAGTTAGGTGGAGGCACGAATTTTTCCTATCTACACTCCGAAGAAGAATGGACAAAAGACTGGATTATTTGAATGTCACTTGCTCTGATTGAGTATTACTATTTCATTTAATTAATTACACTGTGCAACGATGATTTTGTCCCTGGGTTCTCATGCTATTTTTTCTTTTGCTAGGGTCAAATGATTTACGAAAATACTTACCATTTTGATTTCATTTGGATTTTGCGCCTGGAATCTAGGCAAAACCGTTTTTGCCGTTTTTTGATACTTGGGTGCCTATATCTCCGATTCTGCTGAACAGATTTATTTCTCACTATGGAATAATTTGTTCTCCTTTACATGCCCGATAAATCCTCTGAACAGATGAAGTTCGTACAACTGACACCAGGGGCGCTGTAGTCTCAAATATATCAGAAACATGGAAAAATCGAACTTTTTAGCAACTTTGATCAATAATATCTCGAAAACTAGGACTGTCCCTAACAATCTGTTTTATGGGTTTGATAGAAAATTTAATCAGCTACATTTTTGTCCATATACAACTTTTCTCTCAGATTGTTTTTTAACCTCGATATTGAGGTTCAAACGAAAAATGAGCATTCAGCCAACTAAAGAAAACCTTCACAATTTCGAGTGTTATTGCTTTTTTTCCTCGCAATTAGGCGGTACAAGTTTTTATTATATTATTTAATACTTAAATATCGATATTATGGTGATTTTTATATGACATTTTAAATTTTTAAATATTATTTTATTACTTGGAAACTTGTATAAAACTGTGACGTATGTGATATACATAAAGTAACAATTACAAGTTCAAAACCTAGTTTTAGATTTATTTCGACGAAAATCACGTAATTATGAGGTTAAAATTGTAGGATCGTAGATAAATGTAGGAAATTTTTTTTAAAGAATTATAAAAAGAAATGAATTCAGTAAAAGGATTTTTTGTAAAGTTTTCCATATGTAACTGGTATGTAAAAGGTAAAGTAGATACTTATTGATTCTAAAACGTAAATTTAACAAGAAATATTCTTTGAAATATTTAAAATTTTGCAATATGCAGTTAATATGCCTTTTTTGTAATAGTCTTTTGAGATTGAAATAACACTGAAATCTTACTGAAGATATTGTTTGAGTTATTACCTTGTATTATATCTAAACACATTCTATAATGCAATAAGTATTAATAAAGTCCTACAATTGTAAGAAAAGTGAAAATAATACTCTGGGTTATCTAAACTTGAAAAGAAAAAGTCAAAATGTGCGAAATATTTAAGTTTTTCTTTAGTTGGCTGAGTGCTCGTTTTTCGTTTGAACCTCAATATCGAGATTAAAAAACAATCTGAGAGAAAAGTTGTACATGGACGAAAATGTAGCTGATTAAATTCTCTATTAAACCCATAAAACAGATTTTTTAGGGACAGTCAGCTTTAGAGATATTTTTGATCAAAGTTGCTAAAAAGTTCGATTTTTCCATGTTTTCTGACATATTTGAGACTACAGCGCCCCTGGTGTCAGTTGTACGAACTTCATCTGTTCAGAGGATTTATCGGGCATGTAAAGGAGAACAAATTATTCCATAGTGAGAAATAAATCTGTTCAGCAGAATCGGAGATATAGGCACCCAAGTATCAAAAAACGGCAAAAACGGTTTTGCCTAGATTCCAGGCGCAAAATCCAAATGAAATCAAAATGATAAGTATTTTCGTAAATCATTTGACCCTAGCAAAAGAAAAAATAGCATGAGAACCCAGGGACAAAAAAAAAAGTTCAAAATTGTTGCACAGTGTTATCAAATAATTGCAATTTCAACTCATTAATAACAATGCCAAATTGATGGATAAATATTCTATTTTATTTTTTTTTTAAGATGTTTGAGAAAATATTTAAATTTTTCACAAAATTATCGCTTGACTTTTCATACGATTTTAATCAATTGCATTCAGCACTTCAATCAATCACTTATCGATTACAGGCCGTTTAATAGGAGATTAATTTCTTCTCTACCACTTCATACTACGAACATTTTACTTGGAACATTATCTTAGTTTCTGGTTTTTAAGGTAGAGCATTGGAAGTTTTAAGGTAGGGCATTGCCTCTGAATGCCCTCCCAGCGCTACGGCCCTGTTTTATACACTACCTTTACTATATTGTAATTAACTGACCTCTATCTCTAACTTAACTTAACATTAACAACATAACATAACAATTTTCCCTTTTCCAATAATATTTTGCCTACTTACCAATTTTCATTTTTTACATACCATTTTCATAAAAACTTAAATAATCAGTACGAAACATTTTTTAGATGTAGCCGAGACACTTTATCATATCTTTTACTTAATGTTTAGATAACGAAATATTCCAAATGGGTATAAGGTAAAGTGCCCTCAGGCGACCGGTTCCTTGACTCGACCGTTAGGCCGGTTTCAGACCTAAGGTTCAGCCCAATTTCCGATGGTCTCGAAATTCAAAATAGCAAATAATTTTATTGGTTTTTCAAAATTTAATGGATCACTTTCCCATGTTGTCCAATCTTAAGTGATAATTTTCCAAAAATTATTGATTGATAAGAAATTAGAGAAGTTGAGCCTTAGTTCTGAAGCCCGTATTAGAGTTATTTATTCAATTTAATCATATTTGCTATAATATTTAGCGTATGATCTTAACATTAATAGGTCAATTATTCCATAAATAATTCAAATGAGTGACAATTTCGTAGAAATTTACCATCAAACATTCAAAAATTGACCCATCGGTCGAGTGAGGGCACTTTACCTTACCATTGAATACTTTTGCTAGAACGGCAAGAACAATAAAAAATAAATATTCTAAAACAGTGCTGCAATTTTCTGATATTTTAAGAAAGAATTTTGCTTCGTGGCAAAAATTTTTCAGTATAGTGGGTTTCATTCCTATTAGGTCTCTCGGTAAGCATTAGCTTTTGTGCACCAAAATATGCACATCAAGTCTACAATTTGACGAATTTCGCATAAATTAGCATTTCAACATAGCGAGATAGTCAACCCAGGTGAAGTGTCCGTAAATATGGATGCGCCTTCATGAGTGACAAATTCTGTCCTTCTGTTGATTTCCGGTGATTTAGAGAGATAGGCGTTAAATCACATTCCAAAATATGGATTTGCTTGCACGCTTCGCTGAGTTTATCTAACGCGTACTAATAAAACAGTTCTATCTAATATTTACTATTGAATTCCAAATATGCCTCAAGAAATATCGATATTTAAAAATATTTAGACACCCATTCAATCACTCCAACAGTAATACTTTTCGTACCTTTTGAATCATGAGAGATAATTTATTTTGTTAGAAATTCCTCACAGAAAAAAATGGGTCATCCTGGAAGGTATAAAGGATAAAAAAAGACGTCTGATACTTTTTCATTCGCTGGCCTAATAAATTATTTTTATATTGAACGCCATTTAATTCCAGACATAATTTATTCACTTCCTGTGTAAATATTCATGACCGGAAGCTTTCCCGGGAAAAATATTTTTTTCAAGCGAAGCAGAGAGAATTCTTTGAAACTTGTTTACCATGATTTTATTTACGATGGTGCTTTTAATCAGCAGTCAGAGCTTTTTTCTTCTTGTCTAAATTTACTCTCAGTCAGAACACATAAAAAGGTTAGTGGTAGAAAAAACATATTTTTGTGACTTTGCTGGATGATCCTGCTGGAGGACCATGATATTAAATTTCTTGTATAGGAAAGATATACTTCATGTGAAAAGAACAGGGATGATATGATGACTTATTTTCGATACTATCGACTATCGATTCTGAAAAAAATCAAATGATGGCAGCATTTCCTGTGATGTTTATCAACAATATTTTTCTGTTAATAATGTCACAATGAGTAACCCAATAATGCATAAAAGGTCAATATTTACTTGATCTAACAGATATAAAATTTATCGATACTATCGATTCGATAGTGTCGAAAAGTATTCATTCCACCCCAGGTTTAAAACATGGCTATAATATATTTACTGTCTATGTCTGTTTTCTTAATCATATTTTGCAGTTACATTTTTTTCTTCTATTGTACAGAGGACAGATTGTCCTATGAATAAATTGAATTGAATTGAACTGAAATTGGAGCCGTATTCTGCATTGCTCCCTCTTCATTGAGGCAGTAACTCTCTGGAACAAACTTCCTAGAGAGAAGAAACGGCGGCTTATCCAAGGCTTTTTAGCGTCTTAGGCTGTTTTGTTTTTCCTTTTGTTTGATAAGTTTGCTTTTTCTTCTGTAAACTCCTTTTCGGGTTATGCAGATGGCTCATACAACCTGAGAAAGAGTTTTCCACCGTTTTCACTCTGGAGGTTTGTCACCAACGCTAAGACGGCGGTGGCCGCTATTACTCAAATATGAAATTCTCTAAACTCTGTATTTTTGTAATATGCTTTCAAGAGCACTACACACAGTAAAATGGAAAATTCTTAAACAGAAACACCCCGGGAATTTAATTTCAAATCCCATCCAATGAATGCCAATGCCCTAATTCTAAATCCTTGAACATTTAGTTTTAGTTGCAATTTGGAACTCCGTAGACATTTTGCATTTTCCAGCTAATGCAGAACTTAAGTTCCCGATCTCTTAGCTTGAAAGAGCTAGGGATTCTAGCCCATTTCTTTTGCTCAGAGCTTCTAAACTTAAACGCCTCAGGGATTCACGTCCAATTTAAGTTTCCAGGATGTTATATATTCTTAAATTTAGAGTCAAAATTTTTCTGTGTGTTCTAATATTCGGGTAGTAAATTTTACTGGCCGCATATTAGATATTAGAATTTAACTGGAAGACAGTAAATTTTAACGGAGGATAGTAATTTGGATTGAAATTACTATCCAAGCCAGTAAAATTTGCCATTCTGCTGTTAGAATGTCATTCTGGAATATCTGCTTTGTATATTCTGGATATGCTTTGAATACATTATAGCTATTCGTGGCGCAGCTGGAAGATGCTCGACTGTCATCACAAAGGTCGCGTGTTCAAATCTCGGCGCAGGCTTTAAATGTTGGAAAAAGATTTTCACGCACCAAATGGCTTTGAAATACAGAGAATATCATCCAGGGAGGGCCCCAAAGCCCTCAAACAATGGTCAAAAATTAATAAAAATCACACAGAAAAATGGAAAATTCTTAAACAGAAACACCCAGGAATTTAATTTCAAATCCCATCCAATGAATGCCAATGCCCTAATTCTAAATCCTTGAACATTTAGTTTTAGTTGCAATTTGGAACTCCGTAGACATTTTGCATTTTCCAGCTAATGCAGAACTTAAGTTCCCGATCTCTTAATTTGAAAGAGCTAGGGATTCTAGCTCATTTCTTTCGCTCAGAGCTTCTAAACTTAAACGCCTCAGGGATTCACGTCCAATTTAAGTTCCCAGGATCTTATATATTCTTAAATTTAGAGTCAAAATTTTTCTGTGTGTAGCTCAAAAGCAGTTATATTATATATAATAATAATATTAACAATAATATTAAATATATTAGGCGTTAATAAGGTAAAGTGCCCTCAAGTCGACCGGTTCCTCAATTCGACCGGTAGAGTTATTTATTCAATTTATTTATATTTGGCGTATAATCTAATATTAATAGGTCAATAGTGACAATTTTATGTATATAAATTCACCATTAAAACATTCAAATACTGACCACCGGTCAACTCGAGGGCACTTTATCTTACTACTTCTCAGGTTGTATAGTATGTTTGTCGTATTAAACCCTATTCTAGATACTTTTATGCCCTCCTACACAGATTTACGACTTAAGCCAAGAGATGGTGTAGTGGGAAACCGGTAGGAACGTAATCTAATCATTATAATAAATATAATTACATTAAGCGCATTAAGCCGTCTGTCGGCTTAAGTCGTAGGTGTGTCCCGCAAATTATATAGTTTATCTATTACTTAATACAATTAAAAAATAATAATTTTTTGATCTTGTATTCAAGAAACTCTGGACTGACAGACCGCCGGGAAAGTTTTTTTTAGCAATCCATTTGTAACCCAGGAAATGGCGAATCACATTTTGACAAAGTTTAAGCCCGATCAGAAGATATAAGATTTTGTTAGGATTACAGCAAGTAAGATTATTAAAAATCTCACCTAATGCATTTATCGATATTTTCCTTAAAGTGTGTGCACACCATAGATTCTAATTTTCGCGAAGTGTGCATCTATATCAAAAGTTTGCCGGTGAATGGATGTTCTTTATGTTGAAGGTGGGTAATGGTACTTATTTTGCATGCTATTTTTGAATTATTGCACCTTTAAAATTTGTCACAAGTGGTGAGGGTAATTGCTGTATAGTGGCGAAAGAGAGTTTAATGCTAAAGTTATGTTAAGCATCCAACCTTCCATTTTTGCCTCCACATACGACTACGTCTGATGGAGCTACACCCTAAATTTGCGGTATGCAAGTATTTCTTTAGGGTTGGGCAGGGATATATAATTTTTGAATGGTGCTGAAAGTGACAAGAGGAAGTCATGTCGCGGCAGAAGAATGGCATGTGGCTGAAATGGAACACGACATCGATTTACACATGATGGTGACAATTTTCGATATGGGAAGAGAAGTGCAAAAAAGTACCAAATCCTAAGCAATAACTCTTGCTTTTTGAAATCCAAAAAAAAAGAAAGTTGAAAAGAGAAAACTCCAGTTCCATTGAGAATCAAAATTGTTAAATAATTCATCTTAAGAATGTCGTTTTACTTCATGCTTTTTTATATTTCGATACACTACCCACAAAACCGCCCACTCACTGAAGATACCAGGCCCATCCTGACCCATTCCTTTTAAGTTACCCTCACACTCTCTCGGATTGGAGTCAAACATTCACTTTACAACTCACAATTTATATGATTCAACTTGTAAGTCGTAGAATATTTACTTACTACGGTGGGCACTGTGACTTTGTTCTATATACCAAAAGCTCCTCTGGAACGAAGTTGGGGATATATGGAAGTGTGGTACGGGAAAGGCGGAGAGGAGTCAGAATTGAAAATAAGAGATTCGTTTGTCGTTTCTCAAGCTCCTCCACAGAGCCAGAAAATGTATAGCGACATTTGAGAGATGTATAACTTATAAAAGCAAACAGGCACTCACATATGTACACAAAATTCTAGGGAGGACCATAATAGAATCACAAAAACTTCCCAACTAAGAATGGTACATAAAGAGGGACTTCTTTTCACTCATATTAAATTATTTCTTGCTCCTCTTTCTAGTCTTTTTTTTCTTTTTCTGCCTTTAATTCTCAACGTCTCATTTAATTCCTTTATCCGTTTGTACAGCTCCTCTTTACCCACTTGACAGTTGTTTACTGGAAAATTTCTGCTTGAAAAAAAAATTACACAGTTAAATAATGCACCTCGTATTATTGATTTTCCAGTGCATTCCTCATCAATTATTTCAGTATACTGTTTTAATAGGATCGTTAACAAAGTGTGGCACCTTCTGGCTATTTATTGGTCCTCTTTTTGCATTCATAATCAGCACAATTTTCCCCATTAGCCTTGTTTGTATTCATGTTGATCTGTTTTCCGATGAAATTTTCATTACTGTATTTTTAATTATACCGAATTATGTAATAAAAGCTCATTTTCAATGAATTTAGGTAATAGTGAAAAATTTCTGACAATAAATTAAAATAATTCTGTCTATAGGCAACACAAAAGTTTACATACAATCATGAGCCCTGAAGGCGATAATTTTGAATAAAAAAAGACATGGCAAAGCCTCCCAGCTTTGCGATATGCTCGAACTCACGAGATAGTCCTCTCCGTTAGTATATTTTTTGTATGCGCATATGGTTACTGCTGATTTAATCTTGTTTATAGACGATGAGAAAGCCATTAAGAAATTATTAAAAATTACTTATAGTAGGTGATGGAAAATTATTCAAAATCGGTACTTAACCGGTTCATTACCGATGAAAACCGATACAGCCAGGTTCAGAATTTCAATGCCTTTCCAAAAAATCCAATTTCAACCAAATCGGTTGAGAAATGGGTCCTCCAAAGTGGTTGAACTTTGACCTTCAATAATTCAAAATGGCGAATTTTCCGATCATAGGCCTGGTGGGCTAAATGTTCACCTGGACTACCTCTAAAACATATCCGATGATCATTGAAAAAGCTTGGGCGAATTTTAAGAAAAACCGAAAAAACATTGTTTTTGGGAAATTTAAGATATTGGGGATGTAAAATTATTCAAAAATCGGTACTTAACCGGTTCATTACCGATGACGACCGATACAGACGGATTAGGAATTTCAAAACCTTTCCAAAAAAATCCAAATTTAACCAAATCGGTTGAAAAATGAGCCTTTCAAAGTGCTTGACCTTTGTCCATCAATAATTCAAAATTGCGAATTTTCCGGTCATATGTAGGTATGTTAGGGAGAAATGTTCGCTTGGACTACCTCTAAAACATATCCGAAAATCAGTGAAAAAGCTTGGGCTAATTTTGATAAAAACCAAAACACATGGTTTTGGAGGGGATGGAGGGGGGTGGGGAGGGGAAAAAACGTCGAGAGATATTGATTTTTTTATTGGGGGTCATCGAAGACTGGAAGACGATATCTCTTACCGTTTAAGCTCCAGAACAATGACAAGTTGAAAAAAAGACGATCATATAACTGCTTTCTCTTTGAGTTCGAGCAGTAATATTAATAGTATAAATCTGTAAATTAACTACATAGAATATATCTAGAAAAATGATTTAAAAGAGGAGATATAATATATCAGAATCAGAAGGAACACAATATGAATTCATGTAACTTTCAGCCCTTATAAAGCCACAACTTCAATATACGGTTGTGATAATACTTATGGTCTATCAATAATAATATGACCTCCTCGCAGAAATCTACAATTTTTCTCACAAAATAATTTCGAAAAACCCCAAAGTTAAGAATATTTGATATGTTATGATAGAACATTAAATATTATGGACTGGTCATATGTAATGCTGCAACCCTATGGAGATTTCCGAAGTTACGACAATTTACCAAAATGGATCTTATTAATTTAAATAATTATTCTAGTGATAATAAACGTCATTGTTTGATAAAATTCTCCCGATTAACCACATCCTTATACTCACAAACCTTTACATATTTCGTGTGTTCATTTAAATAAATTATATGTTTCGTGTCGCTTTTTATATATTAATAATTGATGAAAAATTCACAAAGTATTTCGAACAGCACATTTTGCTGCTCAAATTCAAAGAGAGGAGCAGTTATATAATCCACTTTTTTCAACTTGTGACACGGCTAGAGGCCAAACGGTAAGAGAAAGAGATACCGACTTCCGGTTTTCGACGACTCCCCCCACCCATAAGTCAACATTATCTAGCACGGTCTTTTTTTCTTTTTCCCCCCACTCCCCTGCTTCTCCTCCAAAACCATGTGTTTTGGTGTATTTCTAAAACACCTACGATTTCTTTCATTTTCGAATATGGTTTAGAGGCAGTCAAGGCGAATATTTCGTCCTGGGACACCTATGTTTGAAAACCATTTCGATTTCGAAGATAATAATAATAATTATAATAATACTAGTATATTTATTTCCTTCATCAATTTCAAAAAATGAGGCTTCTGACCGACTTCACAATCGGTTTCCCCAACTAAACGGCAGAAACCTTGGTTCTCAGACCGTATAAGCCATAAATACATTAGCCGTACTCACTATGGCGTTGTTATCTCGTAATCTCCGTAATCTGTTATCTTGTTATAATTTTTCAATTATAAAATACATTACGAGAACATAACGAGATAACGAGATAACGATATTACAAGATAACAGCGCCATAGTGAGTACGGCTATTGTATAATAGACATAATAATATTTAAATAATAATTCAATCAACAATGCGTTCGAAATCTCACTTATAAGGAGGGAAGGAAGAAGAAGTGACAGTTTATGTGAAAAGCCTAATTTTAGATTTTTATTCTTATATTTATTGCTTTTTTATTTATTTATTTATTATTTTTTTGAAAAGAAAAAAATGACTTAAAGAAAAAGGACTTGGAACTGCGTAAAGAAAAGAAAAGAAAAGGGAAGAAAAGTTTAACCACAAAGATCAAAGTTTAACCACTTTTGATTTGATGGCCTATTTTTCAATCGATTTGCCTAAAATTGGATTTTTGACATTTTGAAATTTCCAACCCGACTGCATCGGTTTTAATCTGTAGTGAATCGGTAATATACCCGTAAATGATTTACCTTTCTCGGATTTATATTTTATATGTTCGTATGCTTGTTACTCATGCTAAAATATTCTAAAACCTACTTTTCTTAAGCAATTTCTTATTTCGAAATGTATTTTTTTTATTTATCAATCAATTTAATCGGTAACAAAATGGTATGTACCGAAAAAGCATGCAAAAAAACGTATAGCCCTTTCTCATGAGTTCGAGCACTCCGAAAAGCTGGGACACTTTGCCATCTCTTTTTCTTACAAATCTTTAATTAAAATGATTTACATGCGCAAGCACATTATCCGCAATGTCTTTTGATATTGAAAAAGTATGTGAATGTCTCTTTGAGATGTATTACAATATTGCTGTACACTACATTTTTTATTCTTTTCTTTATCTTTTTGCTTTTTTTCTATTTTCTTAACTTTTGTTACTCTGTTTTTCTTTTTTTGAATTGTTCTTTTTATTTATCTCTTGTCACAATTTTAAGAAGGATGACCTTATTTTTGTGATTAATATAATAATAATTATTATTATTACAAGCCAAGTAGATGAACTAAAATAATTACAACAATTTGTCTATCGTTTGGATTAGTAAATCGACTCTCAATTTTTTTTGTATCTGGATTTGCTAAAAACGACTATGCAAAGATGCGTTGTTTGAAACAAATAGAGGTAGGGGAATGTAGGCAAGGTTCGCGTGAACCGTCAAACGATGCGAATTTTCTCTTTGTTTGCAAAGAGCTAGGTCGTCACGTCTTAGCCTTACGATAGTTGATTATTAACCTCATAAGACTCTAGGGGGTCTCAGTGGCGCAATAGGCAAGACCGTTGGTTCTAGGGCGGATCAGATCTCTGGCTCGACTCTCACAGTTGTAAGTTCGAGTCCCGCCCGGTGCAAAGATCTGAATGTTTAGAAAAAGACATTTTCACTATGATATAACGTAATAAAAATGCACCGCCTCTGCCCAAAAAACTCCGGGAGCATGGAAGAAGCATTTACATCACGGGGAAGGAGCTCTTGGGCGGTCTACACATGGACTTAGCGGATTCTTCCAACACGGGATACAACAGCAGCAATATAACATGATTACATTGTAAAAAGTATTCCGACACGATTAATTAATACCTCATAAGACGAGATGAGGAATGGTAAACCAGTTCTTTGCAAACAAAGAGAAAACTCTCATCGTTTGAAGGTTCACTCTGTGCGAACCATGCCTACATTCCCCCATAGAGCAAACGAAGGTAGGTCATTTGCTAATCTGACCGACGAAATACTAATTAAAAATAGTTTTGTATGGAAAATTGTCGTAACTTGAAATTTATTGGAATCCTTAGTGGATATTCTGATTCCAGACAAACAAAAGAAAGTTTCGATCTTGCAATTCCCAAGCTAGAAATTGGTTTGTCCAGAACTGGAAAAATTGTTTTCAAAATGATTTTAATCATTTTTATATAAAATTTTAACCGTTTACACTGAAATTGAGTAATGAAAGGATCACAATTTCAAGCTTATGATAAGCCTATAACTGGCTTTTATTTCTAACTTTTCGAACCGATTTTGGAGCCAAACCAAACAGACATTTTACCCATATACAACAATCTCCTTTGCGGCCTTATTCAATTATTTTAATATTTTTTAGTGTAAAACACTTAAGAAACAGTTCAACATTATATGTATCTACAACTACAGCCACCTTTCATAGTGCGGCTTTTAAGATTTAGTCAAAATTTCATTTGCAAGACTTTTAAAACTTTCTGGAATATTGCTAAAGTTGCAACTGGTCACTTAAAATAAACATTTGAGATTTTATTAGTTTTTAGCAATTTTGTGAAACGGTTTAAATCAGTGTTAGACCGGTACATATGGCAAAAATAAGAGCGAAAGAATTTTTGTGAATAATAATTTTCCTTTATAAACATTTCTTGAATTTTACAAACTATCTCACAAATATGTAAAGAAATGTTCTTTTTGTTTCATTTTCTTCTTCTTTAACCCTCCAGTAAAGGTTTTAATTCTGAACTTTAGTGCAAATTTAAAGGTACACAGAAATACATTGTGAGTTTACATTCAAAACCCAGACAATTCAGCTTTCATTCATGTTGAACTTTTATATCTTCATTTACCTGAAATGGAAAGAATTTTGCACTGCCACGTAGTATGGGTAGAATTGTGGGGATGTCCGGACAAGGAAGAGCCCCAGAATTTAACTCCTTCCGAACTTGACGCTTGAACAAAGAAAAGTGATTTTTAGTGTGTTCCAAGATGAATGCCAAAAGGAACGAAGCAGCGAATTCCCGAAGACATTCCCGGGGTGAAGGAATGTGTAATCCTTAAAGGATGCGTGTGAGGAGAATGTTAGGAGGAAAACGGATTAGAGGAGGACTAAAGCTCGTGTGATTTATCGTTTGCCCGCCATTTCACTTTTCCTCAACTCCTTTTGTCTCTCATACACTCTTCTCTTGCTTTTTGGGCTACCCTGGAATATTTGACGAATGTATTTGTGATACGGCAGAAGATTTATGGCAAATAAAGCTTTCTCCAACTTTGTGATTCTTTTCCACTGGAAATCACACAGAGACATGCCTTGGGGGATGGAAAAAGGTGTGCAGCAAGAGTTGTATTTGGGAGCTGTGTGAATTCCCTCTCTATCTCCCGTTCTCATCAAATAACGTGACATTAGCGTGAAATCTCTTTGGGTCACACTCCTCCAACTTGTTTAAAATGGAAAGCACTGACTCCATGACGGGCTCCATGAATGTCTCGCTCCTTTTGGATGTGAACTGAAGACGTCACAATAAATCTTTTTCCTTTATCAGCCCAAACCAGAAATCTTGGCATTCCAAATTGGAAGTCAGCCGGGTCGAGATATTCCGGAAAAGGCATATTGAACACTTGATCAGGAACCGATAAAATTAAGCTGCAATCACCCATTGATTTATTTCAATCCGCTAATACTGCTTGATTAAATTGTCACCATTTTTCGCTATTTGTATAATTTCACTACATTTCCTTCCCATTAGACAAAACACTGTTTACAATTTTGAGGCAATTTTTAGTGTTTTCATTTTAACAAATTGTTAAGGAAATTTCATTAGCATTTTGTAATTTTATAAATTGGGAAATTTCTAAATATATTAATCCAATAAATAATTTTAATGATACTATTGGGAAAAATCTTTTATTCCTCTCTTCTATTCCCTCCGTTCCTTCCTTCCTTCAGTTCCCACGTTCGGGGCAAGGACTATGTCCCACACTCCCCTGTGTTCTCCGGTGAGAACACTCCCACGGAGGTTGAGATGGGAATTTGGGAGAGGTGGATGTGGTAGAGGTTACTCCGGAAAGCTCAGCACTGGGCTTGGTGTTCTTGGGGGCTCCCGGTGGCTTCAGTGGCTTCAATGCTTGGTGGTGATGATGGTGTTGCTGCTGGGGATTGGGCTGGTGGAGATGGGCGAGGTGATTGATGTTGCCTCCTCGGCGGTCAGTGGTGAAAGCCCGATTCGCTCTTTTACTCATCAGCTGCTGCTGATTTTTCTACCTCCTCTCCTCGTCGCTAGCGCCCTCGTCGCCTCAGCAGGGCAACACACTCCACAGTTTTAAATTTAAATATGTTGCGCTCGCAACAATACTATATCCATATTAATTTAATATTTCTTTGGCTAGAACCTTAAATGCTGTCTTTAATTATTATTTCAATTTCTAGTGAACCTAAAAACACAATGAATCACAAATTATGTAAAAAGTGATCAATATGAAAGAAATATCAAATAACATGATCGGTAAAAATTAAATGTTAGACAGTAGAGGAGATTCTGAAAAACAGTCATAAACTGAAAATTTCAAAATTCAATATCTTCCGGCTTCAAAGAACTCTATAGAAAAAAATAACATGTCATGGGGGTGTCTTCCAAGATAAAAAAAGATAACGGCTTAAATTTTTTTCCATAAATGCCCTCCATAGACTTTCTTCAATATCGTAAGTTTCTTATAATTCGAACAAGAAATTTAGAAAATAAAAAATATCGAAATTTTAGGCCCAATTTTTTTTTTTTAAATATTTTCCTTACAGAAAATATCAATTATTACCTATACTTATTTTTCAAAATTTATCCACTGGTGAATATTCCCTAAATGATTTGGATTCTTTGAATAACGTATGGCCAGTGAAATCTGCACAAAGTTCAAACACAATTTTTTTAATATTTGTACATAGTAATATTTTAACTTTTTTACATGTTTTGAAAGGTATATGTATGAACTTATTTCAGGGAAAAATCCGGTCCGATCCGATGAGCTTTTCGGCACATTCGGGGAACTTCCGCCATTGATGTCGAAAATGTAGATGTTGGCATCTTCTTCAACTCTCGTTTTATCTTTCCCATCAGCGTGACTTCGGTTTTGGGTCGAAAGTTTCGGGCACCCACTTTCACTTAAGATTAGCCCAAAATGTTTTAATAGGTCTCAATTGGGGGACGTTAGGAGGGTCTTCTTCCTTCTTGACAACAGGTATACCAAGTTCCTCCAATTGCATTCATTGTCTTCCTTGAGTAATGGCTGGGTGCTAGGTCTGGCCAGAAGATCATTGTCCCTTCGGTGATACTTATTGATGAAAGCTTCCAGCTTAGGCAAGCAATCTCTGATATAGACGTCAGAATTTTCCGTTAGACTCTTTGTGAGGAACGCGGGCTCAGACATTCCAGCGGCACTGATTGCAAGCCACAAAAGGACCTTTTCCGGGTACTTATGCTCAACGTACTTATCTTTCTTGTCTACATTGTCGTCACGTACATAATAATACTGGCCCTGCCACTTATTACCATCCATGGTGAAATAGGACTCATCGTCCATGACATAAACAATGTCGTTCTGAGCGTGAAAAACATTTTGGGTCAAAAGAGATAAAACGAATTTTCTGAGTCTTTTCCTGAGTTTCTGAGACAGCTGGCTTCGGTTTTCTGGTTCTCCTCTTGATTCCCATAGACTCCAGATACTTCTTCATCGTTGTTTTGCTGCATTCAAGTTTGTTACCAAGCTCACGGTACGACTTTGCAACTTTATTGGATGTTAACTTTGCAAGTCGAGCCTGCATCTTCGATTGACTAAGGGTGCTAAAATTTCCAGATCCCTTAGCTCGTGTAGTGATTTTTCGCTTCCCATAGTTCGACAGGATGCTATAAATACTCCTTCGCGATATTCCCATAGTCACAAAATGTTCTACGACTTCAGATTTATTCAATGTGGGATGACTGTCCTGAAAATTACAAACTAATTTTCGTCTATACTCTTCAGTATTATTTGTGGGAGCCATGTTTCCTAACTAAATCTAGCAAAACTTTTATGTCATGTTAAGAACACATCTGGCAACACTGTAAAGTGGTATAAAAGTGACTGGTATGCATTTTAACTTTTTTTAAGCCTTCAAACTTTTGTGCAGATTTCACTGGCCATACGTTACGAAGCCGCTATCTATTTAAGAATTTTACAAAGATTCTTTTCTCCAAAAAGCCTTTTATTAAAAAAGATCACTTGGGGTAAAAAGTAACAAAACGTATGGAGCAAAAAGTAACAATAACCGAACTGAAAATCAGCCTTATCATATCATAATGTAATTTAACTTCACAATTGATATGTATAATTATATTATATTATTTTTATTTATTATTATTTTATTATTTATTAATTTCTCAAACAAATAGGGTTCGCCCCTCTTACAATGTTTGGAAAAAGAAGAAGAAAAAGAAAAAAAAGTTATTAACAAAATTTAAGTAAGTGGATATAAGGCAAAGGCAATATTAAAAAAAAAAGTAAATTAAATTATTAGGACTGAGACTGGAAGTAGCCTGTTATTCCATCAACGGATAGTCAGGCATTCGGGGGAATAGAATTATATAAAACTATACCCTTGACAAAAAGCGTGCGGGAGAGCTGATTCGAGCTAGCTCTAGGTCCGCGGACCCTGGCAGAGGCCCCGGGAATCAGGAGTGAGGCTAAGTATTGCGGTCTCCCAGAGATTATCAAACGGAAAAGGAATGACACCGCTCTCAGACGGAAAAGTTATGGGAGATCACAACCCACCAGGATATTGCGATGCTCGGAGATGTGATTTTATATACTTTTTTTATAGGAAGCTCCCGATGCATGTAACTCTTTAAGGACGAGAGGGTCAAAAAAATGGGGGTCAGAAAAAATCACTTTTTTCTGAGAACAAAACATATAACTTTATAAGGCCCTACACAGAAAAAGAATATTTCGTAAAATTGTTCATAAATGTTTGTAAATTCCATGTTTGTAAATTTGAAGGCTTACGAATGCTCGTTAATCTTATAACCTACAAACATTGTTCGTAACATGATTATTTGACAGGTATTTTTTGTACTTTTACAAACATTTGTTTGTAAATGTTGGTAAACTCACAAAAATGTTCGTAAAATTTTATCATTTGTTCGTTTTTTTTTTGCCTTTACATTTTACGAACATTTACAAACAAATGACAAAATTTTACGAACATTTCTTATGTCTTTAGAAACATTTACAAACACATGTTTGTAAGAGCACAAAAAATTCTCGTCAAGTGATCATGTTACGAACAATGTTTGTGAAAAAAGTACAAACTTTACGAACTTGTTTGTTGGTTATACGATTTACTAGCATTTCGTGAGTCTCCAAAAAAAATCACAAACAGTTACGAACAATTTAACGAAATATTTTGTTCAGTGTAGGCAGAAAATGAGACATTGGTGCCCCTATCGTCCTTACAGAGAAAAGCGCTACATTTTAAAGCTGACCCATTCAGTGGAGGCCCACTTCCCTAGCGGAGTTATCACACTAGAAAATTTTGCATTAAAGTTAAAATGAAAAGTTCCTCATTAAAACTTCTAGAATCACTCGAAATCGCTGATTTAGTCAGGACACATTGCTAGAATTGCTCAATGTCAGGATGAATGATTTTGTTTTTGAAGCATTTCAGTCGTTTGAGTGAAAATGACTAATTTCAGTGAAGAAGAGGAAGTTTTCCTCTTGTATGTTTATTTTATGTCGTGCAAAAAGACCCGCCAAGCGAGTAGAAGCAGGATGTGGGCGACGGATTGGCTTCTAACACGACCTTCACATGGTTTCGTTGAAAATTTCTATGACAACACCACAAGTGGCGATTTTTTGAACATAATAATTTTCTCCGGATGACTTCGGAGGAATCTTCAGAAGCTGCTTCAAATCGTAGGGCCTTATTTACAAATGAAGACTACGAAAATGAGGGAACCAATATCACCCAAATCCCGACTTATGTGTGAGTTCTGGCGATTGGTGTAGTGCATTTTGTTGTACCAACTGACGGATTCCTGATGCACAGCCTCAATTAATTCGGCCACCATCTCATTTGACCACGAAATCCTAGAAGTTTATGAAGGAATATATAAAATGCAGATTGAACACGTTTTTTTTAACTTTTTTTCTTACTTATCATCTTGACCGATCTTTTTTAATGTCTTTTGTCCTTTCTCTATCTTGTTCGCGATAAATAATAGGTATTGGAACTACTTTTTATAACAATTTAATCAGGAATAAACTGTTGGGAAAATTGTGGCTCAGAAACTACCCGAATCCCGAATGACTGCAATAAAGTGTTACCCGATGAAAATTTAATGAGCAAATTTTGTCCATTATTTTGCTCATTAATATCAATCGTATTTATGCTATTTTAATCTATTTAAATAATTTTTTTTGACTTGAGTCCACTTTTTTATCACTGAATGAATCAATTTCTAAAAGGCCTTGGCAAAAATTGCACATTTGGACACATATCAGCAACAATTAATGTGAATCACATTAAAATTTTAATGTGAAATTCTCTAGTGTGATACCACGGTTAAATCCTTACTTATATTTTTCTATTTTTATGTTTAGACAATCTTGAAAAATAAATTTAAATCGTTTAAATCCATTCTAATACCCACAGTACTTACCAATTTTTGCATGAAGTTACTGCCCATTGGTGGATCTTCACCACTTTCATGAATAGGGAGAGGTAGGACTACATTGAAAAGATTGAAAACGTTACTTTTTCACATATCTCAAAAAGAAGATAGGCTTTAAGTTACTGTAGTTCAGATAACTGTGTTTCTACAACAATTATGGAACTAAATTTAATTATAACAAGGTTCAGCATCCAGTCTAACCATCGAAAACTATTGCTATAAGCCTGATTCATTAAAAAGATATGGTAAAAATAATGAAATTGTCTTCTAGGTTCATAATTCACACAAAGAATTAAAGATTATCCTCCATTGCGTATCAGCTAAAGTAAATTGAAAAGAATAAAGCAACTCAACATATTTTATTCTTCTATATTATTAAACAAATTCTCACAGAGTCTACCACAAGGCTTTCCATTGGAAAAATCAAATTCAACTCAACTGCTTTATATTATTCCATTGTATTTTATCAAATATTTTCATACACGAATTTTTGCGCGCAATTCAGTGAAAACATATCGATATCACGAAAAAAAAACCAATAAAAATATTTGTGTATTGCAAAAAAGTATTTCAGTGAAACAGTTAGTGCGTGAAATTTTTTTTCTCCATTCATATTCAAAAAAATATTCTTTAATGTGAAGTGACTTTAAAAGCTGTGCCTAAATGGAAAAGGTCTCACTGCAATATGTATAAGTAACTCTTTTTGGCATTTTATTCAGCATTTCTCGTCCTCTTTTGAATACCGAATTTCCCCGCTGAACAACGCAATGTGGATTCTTCAGAGTTGGGAAAATGTTTGCGGGTAAGGAAAATTTGTATTCCACACACGATTTCCGCCTATCAAAAGAATAAGAGCAAATTTTCCACCAAGACTCATTTTTTTTTTCCTGCCCCTGCTTCCTTATTTGATATCAAGTAAAGTATGATATATGGATGGGAAATCAAAGAAAAATCATAATTATGGGGAAAAAGTAAAAGAGATAAACCAATGCAATTTGACCTTAATCACATTTTTTTATTCCATTTCAGTCCCTGATCAATCGAAGCTGATGTCAGAAGGGAAATAATCCTCTGATTTTATGCACCTTAACACTCATTTTATTTGCAGCATCACAACTTTGCCATACATTCCTCAATGAATTCCTCAATATTGCATCCACTCAGAGATTGCCTAAGTTCTTCCAGAGCCCTCTGATGTCCCTCACTCTTTGGATTCTCCGTGATTACAGTCAATTCCGAAACTGCCAACTGTGGCAGTGAATTGGATGGTCTCCACTGAAGATTCCCAAAGCACAAAACAGCCCTTAGTGTTACGATGTCATCGTAGGCAAAGTTAGAGAGACCTTTCCAAAAGGACACTCTCAGTAGATTCTTCTGGGCGTCTGCCAGAAAGACTTGTTCGAACTTTCGGTTCTCCTTCATATGTTCAATCTTAACAACAACTCCAATTATGTCAAATTCAATGAACTCTGGCCTCTCTCTCGTCGGCAACTCATTGAATGTCGTTATCCGTCTGAAAGATGGATTTCTGCATTGATAAATTTTCAAGCACGATTGATAAATTGTATGGTTTTGTATGGGACATTTCTCTTGTATTCAATTCAGCAAACAATTTCAGCAATACACATATGTTCCTTTTGGAATTCAAGAGACTATTTCACAATCAGACTAACAATAAAAATTATCCTAATATTAGATAAACGATAAACTTGTAATATTCAGTACATCGCTCTTCTATAATTTTCCCATTCCTGTATTTTATATGAAATTAAATAAAATGACTAAATTAAAATAAATATTATGCTTTGAATTATTGAATATCAATGTAGCCTTAAATCCAAATCATAAGAACCATTTTTGTTTATTATAAAATTTTACCATTAAAAACGGTTTTTATGTTAAATTTTAAGGCGTATGGGGAGAGCACGTTACCGTCCGAGGACTCAAGCTTCGGACAACTTAACTTTTTCAATGTTCCGAATGCATATTACCGATGGTAGCGAATTGAAGGTAGCGCGTTTACTCCTGTAATGTGGCATAATAGATAAAAGACACCCCTTTGTCCCAAGACTTACCAAAAAGAAAAAAAAATCGAAGGTCAGTTTTGAAAGCCAAAGAAAAGAGTTTTTAAATTCTCGTTTAATCCACGTAGGGGCAAAACTATTGCCACTTAGCATTTCGGAACATCCTGAGTGTCAATATGAGATCACTCTTAATTGTTATAGAAATAAAGAGAGGCAAAGCGTCCCAGCTTTGCGGAATGCTAGAACTCACGAGATAGAGCTCTCCGTGAATTAGTTTTCGCATGGTCTATTGGTGCTCACTGATCTACTAGCCATTAATTTGATTTGTAAATCACAAAAGCATTTCAAAATCGAAAATTGGTAAAGAAATGATCATTTCAAAACATTCTGGAATGAGTTATAAGCATACGGACAAACAAAAAATATAAGTAAGAGAAAGATTGGTTATGGAAATTTCACCTATCGATTACTGATTTCAAGACCTTTCCAAAAAATACAAATTTAATCAAATGAAAAATGAACTTCTTTTTTACTCTTTTAGAATGGTTAAAATTTGATCTACAAAACTTCTGGATTGCGATTTTTATAGGTATGTTTGGACAAGATATAAAAAAAATCGTAGGAGCCGTTTTCGAAATAAACCGAAAAAAACTG
This sequence comes from Phlebotomus papatasi, assembly GCF_024763615.1. Lineage (NCBI taxonomy): Eukaryota > Metazoa > Arthropoda > Insecta > Diptera > Psychodidae > Phlebotomus > Phlebotomus papatasi. Next base: position 44,650,939 of record NC_077223.1, read on the forward strand.
GTTTTGGAGGGGATGGAGGCGAAGGGGCAAAAATAAAAGAAAGAGATGGCAAAGCTTCCCCGCTTTGCGAAATGCTCGAACTCACGAGAAAGTCCTCTCCATTAACATATTTTTTGTATGCACATAGGGTTACTGTTAATTTAATCTTGTTTATAAACAATGAGAAAGCCATTAAGAAATTATTAAAGTTACTTATACTGGATGTAAAATTATTCAAAAATCGGTACTTAACCGGTTCATTACCGATGAAGACCGATGCAGTCGGTTTCGAAATTTCAATACCTTTCCAAAAAATCCAAATTTAACCAAATCGGTTGAAAAATGGGCCCTCCAAAGCGGTTGACTTTTGACCTTCAATAATTCAAAATGCCGAATTTTCCGGTCATAAGTATGTTAGAGCGAAATGTTCACCTGGACTAACCTCTAAAACATATCAGAAAATTATTGAAAAAGCTTGGGCAAATTTTGAGAAAAACCAAAAAAACATGGTTTTGGAGGGGTTGTTGGGGGGTGGGGAGATACAAAAAAAACGTCGAGGGATATTGTTTTTTTATTGGGGGTCATCGAAGACAGTCGTCCAGAAAAGTGACAAATGGGAAAAAGACGATTATATAACTGCTCTCTCTTTGAGTGCGAGCAGTAAAATATGGAAATATTGTTGTTTTTTTATTATTGGTCACCGAAGACCGGAAGAAGATATACCGGTAAAAGATATACCGTTTAAGATTAGTGGATGTTTCAAAGAGGCTGATACCCTATGGAAAATCAAACTCGGAGATATTCGTAAAATTAAGAAATCCCAAAATGTCATGAATTTCGAAGATACATTAAAATACTTAAGTATTTATAAAACTTAAGAACTTAAAAAACTTCTAATGGCAATTTCAATTGAGTGAAACTCAATAGATTGAAATTTTACATCTTACACTTTCTAACTGAAATAATATAGGGGAATGTAGGCATGGTTCGCACAAAGTGAACCTTCAAACGATGTGAATTTTCTTTTCGTTTACAAAGAGCTTACTTACCATTTCTCATCTCGGCTCATGAACTTAATAATTATCTATCTCATGGCTAAGAAATGACGAACTAGCTCTTTGTAAACAAAGAAAAAAATTACGTTGTTTGAAGGTTCACTCTGTGCGAACCCTGCCAACATTCCCCTATGTTTGTCTCTTTTTGTTAAATGAAAATTGAAATTTCAATTTTATTTTCAATTTTAAAATTTTATTTTCATTTTACAGAAAGAGATGGGTTTATCTGATTTTAGTTTCGATTCTCGGTAATAGTCAACATCTTTTGAAAGTTTGAACTCATTTTGACTCTTCGTTTAGTTGTTATCCCCAGTTTTGTGTGACAGGTCAGAGAAAAAGCAACAAAAAATATTTGTGCAAAAAAACTCATTTTCAATTTCCATAAAAATACCGATTTAAAGTTATCTGACAAAAATAAATTTATTTTTTACCGAAAGATATGTCATTCTACTTTGTATATTTTATTTAAAAAAAATTGAAAAAACTAAAAATGTAAATTTGAGAAGCAAAAAGAAGTTAAAATTTTTTTTTATATTTTCTCACCTAGCGCCTAAACTAAAAGAGATAATGAAGAATGGATGGTTTTTTTTGACTTTATTGGATCATAATAAATTATCCTAGAAAACATTTTCTTACAACTTTTTTTTCGCGTATTAAAGAAAACATTGTTAGAGGGTTAAAAGGGGCCTCAAGTGGGTCAGTGGATAGAGTAGTAGCTCTATGACTACGAGGTCTCGGGTTCGAAGCTGAGCAGCAGCAGAAAAAGATTTCTCATGCCATATCGGCTTTGAATTCGTCCAGCGAATGAATGAATAGTAATGTCAATGGTACATATTGGCAAAACAAGTGAACCGTCTAAACAATAGAGGTTGGTACGAGAACGAGTTTCGATGTGAAAGTGGTACTTCAATCGATACAAATATTCTCTGTCACTGATCCAAACATACACCGAGAAGGGATGCTGTGATATAGTAGCGGCACTGACTGCTCACAGAGCTGTGATATAGAGCGGTTACCCGTATCGGGGGATATGATAGAATAGGAGTGGGGAAGCATAAGGGGCCCAATTGGTGGCCTGGATGCATCGGAATATCCGAAATGGAGAACTGACCCCTGGCAAAATCTTATCTTACCTTAGAGGGTTAAATATCGATTTTTAACTAATTAATTGGAAAAATTGAAGAGAAATCAAGAATCCAAATATGGATTATGCAAATTGTGTGTCACTCCACCGTCCGAAAGATTATGATTCCTTCCAAGGAACTCAATACTTGCTGGGAAGCGAGAAAGTGGCCGAAAGCCTGAGTTTCAGAACTAGGGAATGGAAAAAAAGTGCTAAAACCTCTCAAGAAACAACCCGATCTTTCTGTGTGAGATGTTGGCGAAAAACGGGATTATATTGAACCTTGATCTAAAAAATCAAGATGAGGGATGGTTCAATAACCTTCAGTTTTTCTGCTTGGCAACATGACTATGCGAAACCCACCTTGGAATGGTTAAGCAAGAACAATGCACAAATATGTGGGAAAATGTTCAACCCGCCTTGCAGTCCGGAAGTCCGGGTCTTTGAGAAATGCCGGAGAATTTTGAAACCCGATTTCAAGATTTGTCGGATTTCAAGAGGAAGTGGAAGAAGGCCGCTCGCGACCGAAAAATAATAGAAAAAAATGGCGGACATTTCGAGTTATTCAACATGGAATTTTCGAAAATTGATTTTTCGATTAACTCATACAGTAGTGATCATGCAAAATTTCGAGAGTTGTAACATTTTACGAGACCTTTTTATATCATTCAAGAACATTAAATTCTGGCACTTAAGGAAGTTGTGACAATTTTAACTTTTTGTAGTTTAGGTCAAGGAGTCACAAGTGGTAAAGTTTTTTTCTGATCGAAAACTTCTAGGCCCAACTAGAATACACAAAAACTTAAGACTGATCCACGCCATAAGAGCCATGCCATTATTAGGAAAGCAAAATTTGAGGGTATTTTTAAATGAAAGATCGGACTTGGAGAAATAGGGATGGGTCCAATCCCTCTTTTCAGAAGCATTTGTACTACGTAGAAATTAACAATCGGATAATCGGCCGGGAAAAACAATTTTTAGCGCGTATCTTGTTCAAGATTTATGGGTGTTAAAACGGATTTACACAAGGTTTAAGCCCAATCTGACGAAGTCGAATTTCTCCTTAGACCACAAAAGCTGGGACTGCAAAAAATCTCAGCTTAAAAAACTGGGCCACGGACAAATATTTATCTCCTCAACGGCATTTAATAATTTATGAATCCTTCATTTTAAAATTTATATCAGATTTAAAGATCAATAGAATTTGAGGAATTAAAATATTTAAAAAAATATATATATATAAAATAAAAACAAATAAATTCTTAAATTCTTTTGTAGAAACAATTACTGATAATTAAAATACTGATGTCCTTAAATTTTTTAAAATTATTTATATCATTTTAATTATCAGCCAACAAAAAAAAAGTTTTATATAAACTCACCGATTGTATTTAAGAGGTGGCATTGGGAAAAGACTGCTGTCCAGTTTTCTAACATTTTGATCTCCATCTTCAATTCGGGGACCATCAACAAAAATGTCACCATTGCGTATTTCCCTGGCAGTGCAGCTGGTGAGTTCATAGATATCTCCTTCTTTCAGCACGGACGAAAATTCTTCTGATGGCAACCAGAAATTTAACATGACACTCTTTCCTGGTCTCTTGGCATCCACCACTCGAATCTGGAGCAGCTTCTTCACTCTCCTCTCCAACTTCTGCTGTCGCAATCTCTTCCTCACACACTCTGCAATCTCTTGATATTTCTTCTCCTGCATCTTTGCCAAGTGCTGCCTCACCATCTCCTTCTGACTACCTGTCATCTCATTCTCCACACTCTCAGGATCATAGGAATACTTAAGGAGACAATTGAGCTCCTCAGGATCCCTGATACAGGAAATATTTGTGATATTCCTAATCGATATATTCCGATCATTGTTTTGCTGCAGAAATTCCTCCTGCACTTTATTGTACACATTCTCAAAGTTGTCAAAACATTTACTGGACATTCGGTCGCAGTAGCGCTTCTCAGCTCTCTCTGAGCGCACAATAGGCCTCTTTCTCCTTTCCCGGAAGCTCTCAATGTATATGGCAGGATATACCCGAATGAAACATACAACAATCCGAGGTATAAGACCACCATTGTACAAAATACTGTCTAAAGAAACGCACTTTGGACGCAATCGAGCGAAAAATCCCAACTTTGTGTCCCACCTACATCTCCTTGTCGAATTTCCGTGTAATTCCAGCATCACATTCGGAGGAATCTTCAGGGGTAAAGACAACAATTTTTTGGATCAGTTGTAGCGTATGAGTGATATTATTCGAAAATTCAATTATTGAAAAATTGGGGCAATTAAAACTTTAAAAAAATGAAAAGCCCGATTATCGAATTTGTGATTCTCAGTTATTGCAATGCCCATAAAATTTTATATTACTCCGATCTGGCTCAAACTTTGCTAAAATATTTCTCCTAACTTCCTAAATATTTAAAAGCCAAAAGCAAAATACCCCATAGCAAAAGAAAGCGGAATAGGAATAACAAGCGAAAAAATCCTCGGAATTTTCCACTATTTGCCTTAAAAAATTCCATAGGAATTTTCCATAATAGGTTCCAAGGAAAATTTAATGGATTTATGCTGGATTTTTCATATAGAATACATCCATGGAAATGCTCATGGAATTTATGTGGATTTTTCCACCAAAATAAAATGGAGAAAAAATGAAGCTGTCACATGCACCTCGTGATTTTACTTCCGAATATTAAAGAAATAGCAAAGATTACGAGGATTATAATATGTTTTACTAAATCAGCAATAACGAATTAACACTTTAAGCAATAAAAAAATATTTTGTAAAAAAAAATAATTTTTTCGAAAATATTTATTAATTAACATAAAAACAGTATTATTTTAGGTTGGCGACCTATTTAATGTAATCACTTCATTATTATCTACACGAAACGCAGTGTCGCATAATTAATTATATTATAATTGCCACATGAATCACTAGAAATGTTTGCGGAAGGTTTGGAAACAAATTCTAAAAGTTGCCGTAACACCATTTTATTTGTTTGACATTTCAGAAAACTAGTGGAAAAATCCATATAAAACACTATGGAAAGATAGTGGAAATTTCCATATGTTTTTTCCAGCTTATCCCGCGGACGTTTCACGTGTGAGTTTCCATATAAATCTTCCGCGGAATACCGCGGAATTTAACGCTGGAATTCCTGCATGTCATACTAGTAAATTCCATGGAGCACTATGATTTCCATGGAATTTCCGGCTTTAAATTCCATAGGAAAACTTAGTGGAATTTTAGCGTCAAATTCCAGCGAATTTAGCCATTTGGACGCAAGTTTTCCATTGGAATTTTTGCGGAATTTTGCTATGGGGTAACTCTCAAATAGACATAATTGACAGAATTTTTCAACAAACAAAAAGGATGACAAAGCATCCTATGGTTTGCAAAATACTCGAACTCATTACCGGTTCATATCCGATTTATTAACTCTTTCCGGACCGCAGCATATGCTGCAAGCCAATTTCACAATTTTTTAATCAAAAATATCTAAGCTCAGGAACTAATTAAGGTCCTACAAAAAATATTTCACATTTGGACATCCTTATAGTTTGTAATCATCCAAAAGAATTGAATATTTCTCAGTTCTGAATAATTAAAAAACACTGTTTTTCACTGAATATTCATATGCTGCTTTGGGTACTCAGAGTCCCAAAAGAGACGAAAGAGTTAAAGGTTCAGAACCGATTAGAACATGTTCAAACTCTTCAGGAATTCCAAGACCTTTCCAACCAACCCAAATATCATCCCATTCGTTTGATAAATACGCTCTCTATAGCATTTTTAACATTTTTAATATTTGAATTTGTTAAATCGATATTTGGAATGATTCAATCAGGGGCCTCCGACATTTCATTTTTCCATACGTTTTTGTCTTGAAGCAATGAATACTAATCGAAAGTTTTTTCCTAAAGAGAATTGACTTTTTAGTCTGATATATTTCGAAATCGTATATCAAAAGCTGTCTAAAAATACATATTGCATAATGTTCGCCAAAATAATACAAGAACTACGAGCAAATTTGTTTAAGTCGTGGTGCAATATCTGCAAAATTTTTGCAAGGAAAAGTGAAAAATAGATTCACTTTTTATTAGGCTTCATGGGCCACTGCATTTAATGGTATTTTCGTAAGGCTGCGACTTTTTGGTCAGTAAAAAATAAAATTTGGTCAGTAAAGTCAAATTTAATCAGTAAAAAACAAACAGGGTAAATGTCCTAATTCAAAACCATTTCCAAACGCTTTAACTTTGACAAAAGATTCCACACATTAAGTTCATATTTTTTCTGAAGAGAATTACATAAATTTGCTCCTTGACTCTTTTAGAATGTTACTGTTTAGTGAAAATTCTTTAGATATAATTTGAAAAGTTCTTAAATTCAAGAAAAATACGCGAGTGTAAAATGTTTCTATTGGAAACATATTAATCCAAATGGAGACAAGGGAATGTTTCTAATTGAAGACAAACAGTGTAAGTGAAACCGCGACGAAAGGCTTCCAAAAAACTTTGTTGAGTTGCTCCTGAGTGCAGGATTTGTTCTTATTTGTGGTCTTTTCTCCTTTTTTGGTCAGTTAAAAACTTTAAAAAAAAATCGGTAAAAAATTGAATTTGGTCAGTAAAATGTCAAATTTGGTCAGTAAAAAATCAAATACGGTCAGTAAAAAATCATATTTGGTCAGTAAAAAATAAAATTTGGTAAATATAAAATAAAATTTGGTCAGCAAAAAATCAAACTTGGTCGGTAAAAAATTTAATTTGGTCAGTAAAAAATAAAATTTGGTCAGTATAAAATAAAATTTGGTCAATAAAAAATCAAATTCGGTCGGAGAAAAGTCAAATTTGGTCGGTAAAAAGTCAAATTTGGTCAGTAAAAAATTAAATTTGGTCAGTGAAAAATCAAAATTGATCAGTAAAAAAATGAAATTTGATCGATAAAATATAAAAAAAATAATCAGTAAAAAATAAAGAACCTGGTCAGTAAAAAATCAAATTTTCTGTGCTTCGGGAAGTTATCTGTATTGCCTGTTGAGGCAAAGGGAAATTTTCCGTGCTTTGGGAAGTAATTATTGTACCGCATGTTGAGGCAAAGGGGAATTTTCTGTGTTTTGGGAAGATATCAGTAGCACCTATTGAGACAAAGCAAACCTATTGAGGTTTTTTACTGACCAATTTTTTTTTACTGATCAAATTTGACTTTTCACCGACCAAATTTTATTTTTTCCGATTTTTTTACTGACCATATTTAATTTTTTACTGACCAAATTTGATTTTTTACTGATCGAATTTGATTTTTTACTGACCAATTTGAATTTTTTACTGACCAAAAAGATTTTGCCTTTTCGTAATTGGACGAAATGTTCACCTAAGTAATCGAGATAATCTGAAAGATTCTTGAGTCAATTTTCGAAGGGATTCCACAAAGATCCCAAGTCTATTTTTTACCGTTTGGCTGCCAGAGCTGTCAGTAACCAGATGTACAAACGGAAGAGCGTTACAGGAAGTTCCGGCTTTAGTGAAAACGGATTGAAAGAATTTAGTATTAATTGCCTACTATTGGGAGCTCAATTAATAAAATAATTTTTGAAATGCACTTAAATGTATGCATTTTTTTCACGCGGTAAATTTGAAATACATTTCTTACTGGGTCTAGCAGACCTTTTTGATCAGGTAAATTCCATATAATCAAAATTCACATCCTTTTCCTTCTTAAAAATTTGGCATACGTCTATCCTATTCTTTTGCACTCTTCTTTTTCTTCTAAATAAAATTTAATTCTGTACAATTTCGAGACCGAAAGAGTGAGAGATACCTATGCTAATTTAAAATGTTTTGCATACATCACGGCGTTTCCGTAGTTTATTCCAAATTCCTCTCCTGTGAGTATGCAATTTTTCTGTCACTGGAGTGAATTCGCAGGATAATTTTCGATCCCGAGAATTTTTGGAAGAAGTTCTCTAGTGATAAAAGTGGGTTGTGGGGGGTAGGGTAAAAGGTGAAATCTTTGGTGGGTGAAAAATCGAGAGATTATACTGCTCTCTCTGTGCAGTTCTGACATTAAAAGAAACTTAACCCTTTCTGCCCTTCGAATGTGTTAATGCGTCAAAGTTCACTGGCTTCCATCTCCAGTTTTTAGATCGAAAGCTTTTTCTTTTTTTTTATTTGTGCATCTCACCGTTTACTTTTTTTGAAAGTTAAACACTCCATAATTGATGCACTGCGGTACCTTCAAAATTCAAACCCCTTAACCAAATTCATATTGTACAATTTATTTAATAAAAAATGTAAAAGTGTAAACCCGAAAACATTCAAAACATGCAACCTTAGAAGGGGGTTTCCATCGGTTTACGTTGGAATTTGGAACACCAAGGAACACTAAGACGGCGATGGCCGCAGGGTAAAGTGAGTTATTCTTGAGTATTTGTTGAAGGCAAATGAAAGTTCACTTACTTTTTTGGAGGGCCTGTTTTGCAATCGATTTGCTTAAATTTAGATTTTTTTTTTTTGAAATATCTTGAAATTTCTAACCCAGCTGCATCGGACTTAATCAGTCATGGAACGGTGAAGTACCCGTAAATGATATAGTACCATTCTCGGCTTTACTTTTTTATCTGTCCGTATGATTCTTGCTCACTCTAAAATATTCTAAAACCTGGGGTAGAATGATAACTTTTCGACACTATCGAATCGATAGTATCGATAAATCTATATCTGTTAGATTAAGTGAATGTTGACTTTTTAAGGATTGTTGGGCCATTCATTGTGAGATTCTTAAAAGAATGAGTCTGTTGATAAATATCTAAATTTGTTACAGGAAGTGCAGCTATCATTTTTATTTCTTAGAATCGACAGTCGATAGTATCGAAAATAAGTTATCATGTCACCCCTGCTTTTCTTTAAGGGCACTCAATGGGTCAAGTGGTAGAGCCTAGCCCTATGATGCAAGTGTCCCGGTTTCACCATGATTTTTTCTGGCGTTAAAGGCGTTCGGATTGCATCCAGTGAGCTTCACTGTACTTGATTTCACGTGGCACGAGATTGACAATCTCATCCCGTATTAAAAAAATACTGGATGTTCTGAACTCCCCTTGCGGGAAGGCCTCAGTTCCCTCTATGGAATGTTGCCACCATTATTATTATTATTTTTCTTAAGCAATGTCTTATTTTGCATTATTTCTGTGGTTAGAGATAGCAACTTGGGATTTTCGGGTGACCCCCTCTCTCATAAGTCAGCCCAAGGATCGTTAACATATCCCCCATTCCCCCCACTCACCTCCTTCCCCAAAACCATGTTTTTTAGGGCTTGCTTAAAAACTCGTCGTGTGATTTTTTTTTTTATTTTTGGAAATGTTTTAGAGATTATCCATTCGGACATTTCTTCATTATACGTAAATAAAGTTGAAGCATTCCTAATAACGGTTTTTCTAAGTCAAGTTAAAAAGGATCTAGAGAGCACATTTATCAAGTGTATGTTGGAAACGTCTTGGAATTTCCGATAAAACTAAACCGGTTCCAATTGGTTCTGAACCGGTAATGAACCGAATTATAAATCGGTTCAAAACGGTTCTTAATGAATCCGTTATGAATCTGTAATGAACCGGTTATGAAGCGTTAAGTAATTTTCGCCCGAAAATCAATTCCATTACCTTTTAATCGATTGAAAACTGGTAAACGGTAAATGTTGGGAAAGTACTTTTGAGGTATAAAGACACGAATGCGAGCACTTTGCAAAAGCCTGGAATGCTTTGCTATCTCTTTTTTTTTTTAAATGGAACTGTTTAAATTATGTAAATAACAAATAGGCTTTTAAAAGAATATTTATGGAAAAAGACAGTATACTCACTTTGAGGGGCGAATATTCCCTATCACAGTTTAAAAGATTGCATCCTTGTGTTATTAGTTTTGTTCCCACGGAAATTTTTCCCAGTTTTAACCTTTCTGCCAAAGCTGCATCCAATTTTCCCGGAATTTTGTACCATCCATCGCTCAAGAGCACTATTTCCTCATCCATTACATCCAGGACAAAGAGAACGAGTGTCTTCTTAGGCGATTCCTCAAGCTCCATAATCTTCTTGAGAGCTGAATTTTGTCCTAGAACAATCTCCCGGAAATATCGATAGTGAAGCTGATGAAGTAGATTTTTGGGTGTCAGGAGTTGTCCACCAAAATGGTCCGGAAAGGCACATTCCATTGCGGCAAATTTTAATACAATAAATCTCCATGCATTTTCTAACCATCCTTCAAGAAGTGCATGAGGATTAATTCCTCTGGAAGCTCTAAAAGCTCTGGAAATTTCATAGAATCCCAATCTATTCCTCAAACTGGGAATCACAGTAAAATGATCTAATGAAAATCCAGCAATATTCACTGCAAGTTCATTCTCCTCGAAAAAATCACACAAATCAAATTCCATCTCGAGGCAATTCTTCCAATTGAGCGACATTGTTGCTCCTTTCACACCAAATCCAATCAGTTCTTCCTTGGAAAACTTTCCTGGATACCCTTTAGCAACAAAATCTCTCAATTTTCGCCTACTTTGTGTGAGTTTCTTCTCAATAAAATCACTTTTGAAAATTTCCACGTAGTTTTTGGCTTTTTCAACTGCAAATTCTTCCTGAAGCTTACCTGCTGATTCCCTCCCTAATCTAACATCCTCAGCCAGGCTCACCTCTTCAATTGGCTCAGGAATTTTAGGGTTTTCAATTGCATTCAGCAGATTCTGCGTAAACATTGCATTTTCACCAAACATTTGATCAAATGTCTCATCATCCAAATTCCTCAAAAATCCCAACTCTGTATCTCCATCTTCCTTGGATACCTCTATCTTCTCCACAGATTTCTCTGCACCCATATTAATCTTATGGAATCCGGAAGCATCATCCAATGGAGCAAAATCACCCAAATCTGCAAAAACCATCTGAACCCTCTTCAGAGCATCCTCAGAAATCGTCACTTTCTTCATATTGGCCATCTGAAAACCACCACAAAATGATTCAGGCTTGCCAAGAGGAAGATTCACAGGACGATTTTCGAGTATTCCCAAAGGCTCTTTGGGCAGATCTTCAGGTTCTTTAGGAACCTCACTGGGAGGATTATTCCCTCTAAAATTAATTGTATGAAATCCAGGCGCATCTCCAATTGGAGCAAAATCGCCAATATCAGCAAATACAGCCTGGGCTTTTTTGAGAGTATCTTCCGAGATATGAACCTTCTTCATATTGGCCTTCATGAAACCACCGCAAAATGGTTCAGGATTTGCAACATGCAATTCAGGAAGGTGATTTTCTAAAGGAACATTTGATTTGTCTGGTTCATTTTTGGCTTCAAAAGCTTCCCGAAAAAGTCTTTTGGGAGCTGTTGTCTTTTTATTTGAACACGTCGGACTCTTTGGAAAACCACATTTGTCTGGAATTTTCGGTAAAAAAAAATCACATTACTCCATCAAAAAACACGGTTAATTGCAAAACAATACATATGATCAATTAATTGGGAAATAAACCCTACTGGAAACTTCAAATTAAAGCGACAGATAATCCTAACCGGCTTATATAGGTGAGATTCTTAATGTGAGCTAACTCGGAATGTATGCAAATTCAATTTAGAGCTGAAGTTGGGGGACGCCATTCAGTTATCTTGAATCAAATTCGTGAAATTATACTAATTTTGTATTTAAACCAAAATGTCAAGGATTTGGATGAACTGACAGAAAAGTGTTATATGGGTGAAATGTAGACCAGAATGTACTCTATAATTTTCCCATAGAACATGATCTCATCGATTACTCAGAAGCCAAGATAATCGAGGTTTTTCGTTTCTTAACTCGTTTTTTCATCCAGAGTGCCCCAAGTAGTCATTTGTTGAACTTCAACTATATCAAAGAATTGTTGTATTTTGTGGGACTTTCCATTTAAAACCCTATTTTAAGTGTCTTGGTCGAGTAGAAGCACTCAAATTGGCACCTGAGTGGTTTCAAAGCGTTATTATGGGAAAAGTCAATTTTTTCACACTTAAACGGCAAAATCGGACAGATCGAATTATCTGATCGAAAAATGATGTATGGACGAAATATAGAGACAAATGTCCTCTACAATTATGTCGAAGTAATCATCAAAATCGGTTAAGCACGTGTCGAGATAATTGAGGTTATGTGATATTGAAATTGGTTTTTTGACTATAGCGCCCCTGGTGTTGGTCCCACGAAGTTCAAATGTTTTTTAGAAAGTTGTAGCATTTGATGAGATCTTTCATTTAAGTCCTCACTCATCAAAATCGGTTAACCCTTTCGTTTCCTTTGGGACTCTGGGTACCCATGGAAACAACAATTTTTTTGACTATCTAGAATCGATAAAAATCCGATTCTTCTGGATAATTACAAACTATAAGTATGTCCAAATCTAGGATATTTTTGCAGGATCCTAATCGTGAATTTCGATTTTCTGCTTCCTTGCAGACATCGTGACTTTTTTGATATTTCTAAACCAGAATAAGGAAAACCCTCTCGGGGCCAATAAGTATGATAACTAACAATTACAGATTGTATAAATTCGAAAAACATTTTTTTTTAATTTTCAAAAAACTTGTTCAAACTTTATGGGTACTCTCGTCCCCAAAAATCTAGAGGTCAAATGTAAGGTTATCCCGCCAATGCCCGCCATTTGCTTTTTGACACCAACCTTGTAAGAAAATTCCAAGCGGGAGCAACATTTTTGCCAATATGGCCGATAATTTTGACATTTGGCAGCCCGGGAGATTGCTTTCAAAGAAGTTTTTCCCATTCCTCCTGATTTTGATGAATTCTGATTGTCCAGGAAGTGTCTTTTATGCTTTTGAGAAAGCTTAATATGTCTACAATAACATCGTGTTGAGAGAAATGTGTTTTAAAGTGTTTTTGTGTGAAATATTTTGAGAAATCTGTTGGCAAGCAGGAATTTGGTGTCTTCTTGACCACTTCCTGGACATCCCAGATGATACTGGTCAATAATTCTTCTTGTTTCAGCGATCAACCTTGTAAAGGAGTCATTTGACACGCAAAAATAATTCACAAAATTGATATTATTGACTTTTGGAAAATTGAAGTTTGTCTCCTTTCCGTTCTTTTGGGGACGAGAGTACCCATGAGTTTTTCAATTTCCCAGAGGCGGAGAAAATTCTTTCTCTACAAAAGTATCATATTTGATTACTAAGACTTACAATAAAGTGAGTCTTACTGAAATTTGTTCGCTGGATATGTTGTGGTCCGGAAAGAGTTAAATAGAACCGGAGATATGAATTTTTAAATTTCGTGAACTTTGACCCTCATATTTCCGGTTCTATTATAACCACAGCGCACTTACGCACCATTTTGGAAACGTCCTAGACTGGACTAAAACACTATAAAATTTGTTTAACTTGCACAATGCTGTTTTTTAGAAAAATGAGTTTGAATTTCGATGAATTTTGACGCTATCGCAGCGCCACCTGTGGTGACTTTTTGAACTTCCATCTGAAAGTGCTCATCGAGACGAAACCAAAAGCCCAAAATTTAGGTCGATATATTAATTAGAACCGGAGATAGAGGCCGGTCAATATTCGAACTTTGACCCCTTATAGCTCGGGTCAGGGGTTATGGATCGACTTAAGTATTTTTTTTTGTTTGATAGGTATAATTAGCGGCTACAACATACTAAAATTTCAGCCCGATGCACAAAGGAATTTTTGAGTTATTTAACTTAGAAAATTGAAAAACATCCTTTTTAAAAATAGCGCCCCTAGCGGTGGTTTTATGAACTTGCGATGTTAGAAGGGGAAGTGGCATGTTTTATATCTGGAAGGCCCAGATATAAAACACAGATTCGAGATAAACTACGTGATTTTTAAACCTGTTTAGAACCGGTTTTTCAAAAAAAAAAAAAACTAATAGCACAGAAATCATCGTACGCGCGAGTAGACATATTTAAAAAAAAATAATTATGAAGATACCTCTTTCCAAACCAGAGATATTGTGTACTACGGACCGCCGGACCCGAAATTGCAGGCTTATGATGTTCGGCATCAGGGATGTTCAAAACATATACCCTGTGAATTTCAGCTCGATCGGAGCACTTTGAGAAAATCCGAGGATTACAATAAGTGTGATAAGAAGGAATCACACCTAATTACTTATTATCAAGCTTGGATCGTATCAAGCATGGGCTGGGCACTTTCCCCTAGTTCAATAGAAAATTTTTACTTGTGGGGGAGTCACTGAAGACCGGAAATCAATTAAATATCTCTTACCATTTGGCAGCCAGAATGAAAAGAAGTTGAAAAAAACACGATCGTGGAAACTGTTCTCTCGTGGAGATCGAGCAGTTAAAATTCATTAGGAATTACTTCAAGTCTTTTCTAAAATATTGAAATATTTCATACATTATTTAATAATTTATATTTATTGTCAATTTTTACCAGGGGGGTGACATTAGCTCTGAAAAATGCGACCGATTTTAGTGTAAATTTTTCCCTGTTTTCTTACACATTTCACGAGATATCTCCAAAACTACGTAGGTTGCCAATTTGGGGTCTTCGTTTGCCTATTCTATATTAAATTTCCTTTTATTTTGTATTTGTATTTTTTGATAATTTATTCTACAATGACAGAAAACAGCTAATAAACTCAAAAGTTTTTTCGGCTCGCTAGAAACATATGGGAAACATATGAAACGTCATGCCTCTGATTTTTACCAATGGAATGCTCATGCTCAATCTGTTGACTCCATTTAAAATTACTTATAATAATACAAAAAAAATCTATAACACAATAACTTATTTCACTTAATTTTAGGAAGATCCAATGGAGCTTCCACCATCTTGCAAGAAAAATTTGGACGAACGGTTTTGCAGCTGGCATGCCGTCATCATGTCCTAGAACAGAGGTGTGCAAAAATCGTTGAAACCGAATAAACGTCAAAATAAGTTTGTTATAGTAGCGTTTTGTCCATTGACGTACATGTTTCATTTGACGTTTATTCGGTTTCAACGGTTCTTGCATGCCTCTGTCCTAGAAGTATTATTGGAGGCCATATCTTTTCATATGGGACCGTCTGCTGCACCTGAAATCATTATTTTTAAACGATTTCAGCAAAAGTGGAGCAGCATTGACAAAAAAGACTTCTCCCTACTGCAGCACAATGTCCTGAAGCCATGGCCATAATAGGAGATGATGCTCCTATAATCTAATCAAGTTTGCTACTGAGCAATTTGAAATGCATCAACCAAGGGACGACTATAAAGAGTTGCTGAAACTCTCGATAACTTTTTTGGGTGGCGTGCCCCCAAAAGGCACAAATTTCTTACAACCTGGAGCAATTAGTAGGGCACGGTGGATGTACCGTGCCATCTATGCCCTGAAAATCTGGGTGTTTCGAGAGCAGTTCCCATTAATGGCCTCTACACATTGGGAGAAATTTTTGTCAAAAATTGCTTTTTTGAAGGAAATTCCCTGCAGCGTAGGGGGAAACGTCAAATGTTTGTCAAAAACGCAATTTTTTACGAAAATTGCTTCCAATGTGTAGACGCCTCGGAAAAGGAAGAGATGGGACTGCGAATCTTCAGCATCTTTGTTGTAAAAATTTACATAAAATCTTGGTTCAAAGCCAGAAATGCAGTTGGAGCTCCCAAAAACGATATCGAATTGGCAGAAGATGTTCTAAAATGGAGAACCATTGACCAAGGAGGAGCCGAAGTCGTGTCAAAAAAAACTTTCATGCCATCTGTGGTATGTCAGTGAAATGTTAGTGTCATTGGCACCTGTTCGATCCGTCAGTGAGCAATGAGGAAAAGCGGCAATGTGTCCACAACATGACAAAGGACAGATAATCCTAACCGGCTTATGTAGGTGAGATTCTTAACGTGAGCTAACTCGGAGTGCATGCAAATTCGATTTGATGCTGAAGTTGGGAGACGCCATTCAGTTATCTTGAATCAAATTCGTGAAATTATACAAGTTTTGTATTTGAACCAAAATGTCAAGGATTTGGATGAACTGACAGAAAAGTGTTATATGGGTGAAATGTAGACCAGAATGTTCTCTATAATTTTGCCGTAGAACTTGAACTCATCGATTACTCAGAAGCCAAGATAAGCGAGGTTTTTTGTTTCTTAACTCGTTTTTTCATCCAGAGTGCCCCAAGTAGTCATTTGTTGAACTTCAACTATATCAAAGAATTGTTGTATTTTGTGGGACTTTCCATTTAAACCCCTATTTTAAGTGTCTTGGTGGAGTAGAGGCAGTCAAATTGGCATCTGAGTGATTTCAAAGCGTTATTATGGGAAAAATCAATTTTTTCACACTTAAACGGCAAAATCGGAGTGATAGCGTAGTCTGAGCGGAAAATGATGTATGGACGAAATGTAGAGACAAATGTGCTCTACAATTATGTTGAAGTAATCATCAAAATCGGTTTAGCGACAGTCGAGATAATTGAGGTTATGTGATATTGAAATTGGTTTTTCGACTGTGGCGCCCCTGGTGTTGGTCCCACGAAGTTCAAACATTCTAGAAAGTTGTAGCATTTGGTGAGATCTTTCGTTTAAGCCCTCATTCATCAAAATCGCTCACATAGAACTGGAGATATGATTTTTTGAATTTCGTGAACTTTGACCCCTCATATCTCCGGTTCTATTGAAACCACAGCGCACATACGCACCATTTTGGAAACGTCCTAGACTGGACTACAACATACTAAAATTTCATTAACTTGCACAATGCCGTTTTTGAGAAAAGTGACTTTGAATTTCGATGAATTTTGACGCTATCACAGCGCCACCTGTGGTGACTTTTTGAACTTCCATCTGAAAGTGCTCATCGAGACGAAACCAAAAAGGTAAAATTTAGGTCGCTATGTTAATTAGAACCGGAGATAGAGGCCGGTCAATGTTCGAACTTTGACCCCTTATAGCTCGGGTCAGGGGTTATGGACCGACTTAAGGTTTTTTTTGTTTGATAGGTATAATCAACGGCTACAACATACTAAATTTTCAGCCCGATGCACAATGGAATTTTTGAGTTATTTAACTTTTAAGATTTAAAAATTTTCTTTTTAAAAAAAGCGCCCCTAGCGGTGGTTTTATGAACTTGCGATGTTAGAAGGAGAAGTGGCATTTCACGAGAGCTTTCCAAAAAGCCCTCACTTTTTAAATTCTGACAATTAGAACCGGAGTTATGGCCATTTTAAGAAATTTTTTTTGGACCCTTATAGCTCGGGTCAGGGGGGTCGGGGGACCTTAGGTTTGGTATTGATGGAAAGCTCTAAGGCCCAGCTATAACATACTAAAATTTGAGTCCGCTGAATGCCATAGGGGCGGAGCTATTGAGAAAACAAAAAAAGGGGGGTCTTCAAAATGGCGGAAGGAGGGGTGGGGGGTGGGGGGTCTATGCACCATGTTGCAATTTTCACCCGATATATAACCTTTGCCGAAAACCGCAAGTCGATATCTTTTTTAGTTTAGGAGCTATTAAGCTCCAAAGAGCGGCCGGCCGGCCGGCCGGCCGGCCGGCCGGGAACGTAAATTAGCCACATATATATTCGTGATCAGGAAGTGCTGAAACACATTTTGGCCAAATTTGACGTCGATCGGACGACATGAAATTTTGTTAGGATTATAGTAGGTGAGATTGTTAAGAATCTCACCTAATATTAGTGGGCAGACAGGCCCCTCTCCTTCCAGACCAAAAATTAAATTGGAAAACCTGTAGGGGAATTCTGTAACAATATGACAATGCCATATGACAAATTTTCAGAGTGAATTCGGAAGAAGGACAATAATTAAAGCCCAGTGAGCATCGCATGGGAATTTGTAGGAGCTCCATGAAGCTCTTAATAAATGATATGAATCTGATTTTCAATTATTTTTTCCAAATTTACCACTTGAAAAATTTTAAATTTGTCATATGACATTGTCATACTATTATAGAATTCCCCTACTGGTAGCACACGGGCTGGTAGGACTATTCACTAAAAATAGTCTATTGTTTTTCAAAATCCTTGATATTCCTCATGGATTTATTAATTCCGATCCAAGTGTTTTGGGGGAATTCCGTGGACTACCAGTCCTCCCTCAAAGTTGTTAAATCATTGCAAATCGTAAACGATATTGCAGAACGCGCGATTGCACTGACAACAAAATATAATAAAAAACTAACGAAGAATGAACAGGATTTCCAAGTCTTGCTCCAGTTAAGAGCCTTGAATTAAACTTTTTAATTCAATAAATTTTATCTATAATTAAAACTGTCTTTTAACTCTTTCCGGACCACAACATATCCAGCGAACGAATTTCAGTAAAACTCACTTTATTGTAAGTCTTAGTGGTCAAATATGATACTTTTGTATAGAAAGAATTTTTTCCGCCTCTGGGAAATGGGAAAACTCATGGGAACTCTCGTCCCCAAAAGAACGAAAAGGAGACAAACTTCAATTTTCCAAAAGCCAATAATATCAATTTTGTGAATTATTTTTGCGTGTCAAATTACTCCTTTACAATTTTGATAACTAAAACAAGAAGAATTATTGCCCAGTATCTTATGGGATGTTCAGAAAGTGGTCAAGAAGACACCAAATTCCTGCTTGCCAACAGATTCCTCAAAATATTCACAGAAAAACACTTTAAAACACATTTCTCTCAACACGATGTTATTGTAGACACATTAAGCTTTCTCAAAAGCATAAAAGACACTTCCTGGACAAACAGAATTCACCAAAATCAGGAAGAATAGGAAAGACTTCCCTGAAAGCAATCTCCCGCACTGCCAAATGTCAAAATTATCGGCCATATTGGCAAAAATATCGCTCCCGATTGGAATTTTCTTACAAGGTTGGTGTCAAAAAGCAAATGGCGGGCATTGGCGGGATAACCTTATATTTGACCTCTAGATTTTTGTGGACGAGAGTACCCATAAAGTTTGAACAAGTTTTTTGAAAATTTAAGAAAAAATTGTTTTTCGAATTTATGCAATCTGTAATTGTTAGTTATCATACTTATTGGCCCCGAGAGGTTTTTCCTTATTCTGGTCTAGAAATATCAAAAAAGTCACGATATCTGCAAGGAAGCAGAAAATCGAAAATTCACGATTTTTGACCAAAAATATCTAAGCTCAGGAGTTAATTAGGATCCTGCAAAAAATATCCTAGATTTGGACATCCTTATAGTTTGTAATTATCCAGAAGTATCGGATTTTTATCGATTTTAGATAGTCTAAAAAAAATTGTTGTTTCCATGGGTACCCAGAGTCCCAAAGGAGACGAAAGAGTTAAAGGCTTCCTCTGGTCTTGGTCACCAAGATTTTCCTTCCGGTCTAAATAACTTTGTGCTCCCAGTTTATTGCTTCCTCTAGTTCTTTTCCAATATCATCTGGTTGTCCCCACATTGAAAAGTTTGCTACACTTCTCGCCGGTGGGGGTTTTTCTGCTTGCTTTTGCATGAATTCATTGGGGACGCCGTCGGATTTAACCTCAAATTTTATTTCTCTTACTGATTTTACTCTGAATCTAATTTCCTTATAAAATTTCTACTCAAATTTAATCATTGTGCTTTTAACTTTAATTTGGGCACTCATTTTATATGATATAGCATTAATTTTTATCAATATCATATTTATCTTTATGCTCTGAATTCATTATGGACTTATCGTCGCGCTCTTTTTCGGACTCTCTGACCCATTTCTGCACGTTTTTATTCTAAGAACAAAACAGAAACGGTCCCTGGGTTTTCATGCTATTTTTTTACTGGGATGCAAGAAGGGGGTTCTTTGACATTACCGTGCTTTTGACAGCTCTCATCCGAATATGGAAGCTAGAACTCTGTATAATTTTTTTTGGCAGATATAGTTAAGATTTTTTTTTAATAAGCTCGTACCGTAGCAAACTTCAAAAATGAATTAAACTGAAGTCAAAATGTTAGATTTTTTAAAAAGTTTCCTCAGTTTTTTCCATGTCGTCTGTAATATTGTGCGAAATTTTCTGCACTTAGTTATTTTAAATATAGCGCATAAACACTTTCAAGACTTGAAAAAAAAACTATGCCTACCTAAACTGCCCTATTCTCGCCTATTAAGCTGTGAGATAAAATCTCAGTCAGGACATTAAATAAAGTACAGTAGAGTTCCTCAAATTTGAACATTTGGGGGGTATAGATGACCCGTCTGACACAGGGTAAGGGGGACCCAGCGTTGAGCCATTAATTAACACCCAACTTTAGGCACTATTTTAGCCCTCATCGGCAAGATCCGAGTGGTAGGCACAAATTAAGGACTGAATCTTGCCACGGATATCAATGGCGGTGGAATGAAACTGTCAATTGCACATCCTGATTTCACCTTCGAATTTTATATAAATGACAGAAGCTACAAAGATATGGATATGTTTTATTGAACCACGATGAACGATTTAACACTTTAGAAAAGCAAAAACTATTATGAAAAAAATTGTCTCCTAAAAAATACCCTGAAAGGAAATAAAAACACGTATTTCAAGATTGGAAATTTGTCTACAGTTTCCACGACACTTTTCTCTACACGAAACGCACTCACGCACATTTATTATTATTATTAAAAAACACTAAAAACACTGAGAATTTTTGTGATAATTTTAAAAACAAATGAAATGTTTTGGAAAATATTCCATCTTGTCACTGACAGCTGAGCAACACGGCCGGCAATATAATTTTCGTAGTTCCGCTGCTCACCACCATGAACGCAAAACAGTGTCCTTCACATATATTTAGTAAGGGGTATTTTGTATGGGAGCTTCTTAAAAGTAAGGTATGAAAGATAGGGGTTAATTGCGGCTATAATCCACGCTTACCTGGTCAGACGGGGACATTTCTCCACTCCTCAAATTTGAACGATATTTTCAAAAACGTAACGGAATTCATGTGAAATGCACTTTCCGTAAATTAAGATAAACAACTTTAGAGAATATATCAATGTAATTTATTGTGAAATAAATGAAATTTGTTGCGGAAGTTAATATAAAACGATAATATTGAGGAAATACCAGAGAAAAATGGCACTTCACGCAAAACTTTCTTCACATAACCTCAAATTTTACATTTTGAACTCAACTGTCGTTCAAATTTGAGGAACTCGACTGTATTTCCATTTTGCAGTTGAGAAGTTTTTTAATAAAAAGTTTTCAAAGACCAAAAGCATTATTAGTTAAATTAAAAATGTGTGAGCGTTTTTAAAGTTTAAAATAGGAAACATTTATCAAAAATTCAACTTCATTGGGTTAATTTCAAAGAAATTTCACATGTCAATCCGGGATGACATATTAGAGGAGACCAGGGCAGAATTGATCGAGAGTAGAAGTAGACATTAAGTACTATTAATGCAGAATAGTTACCTCTCTTCACATTTATTTATTTTTTTTTTTGAGTCTGATTTAAATGTTTTTCACAAAATTATAGGCAAAAAAATTAATTGCTGGCTAATTCTGCCCTGGTCTCCCCTAAGTCAAAAACATTTCAACATTTTTCTGAAAATTTGGCTGTGAAAACAGGTCAATTATCGCTGCAAATTGGAATATTTCCGTAATATTTAATTTTTTCCCAAAGCCACAAGTCGAGATCTATCACTGTTTTTTTCCGAGATCAGTGGGTTCCAATAAATACTTCTGTCATGTTTAAGACCGATCGCAGACCATGAAATTTTGTAACAGTTGCAATATTAGGAAGATTTTTAAGAATATCACTAATAAATCGCAATATTTCTTACCTTCGTCGTATTTCAATTTTCTTGAAGGTCCTGCTTCTTTCTGGGATAGACCCGTGAAGCTCCTTTTCACCACTTGAACATCCACAAAATGTTTCCGCTTCTGCGGGAAATTTATTCTTCCCTCCGAAATGGATTTCTGACTGGATTCCTGAGAATTTTCATCAAAGGACTTACTGAGCTCATCGATATTGCCCTTAATCATTGGAGATGCTCCCAAATTTTCCTCCTCCAAGTCAAGCATCACTGTTTTATTGAGATCCACTTCAGCTTCATTTTCCGGGTTGTCTGGAAGAAATTCTTCTGATTCTGGCAGGAGTATATCTGGAGAGTTTACAACTGGCTCGTCCAATTTCAGCTTCTTCCTTTCCGGACTGCTGAACTTGCGAGGATCATAAATTTCAGTTGAGATTTGAAGGAAGATCGAATCTTCTTCGTCCAAATACTTTTGAGTCCCTCCAACTGGGGGATTCTGGAGGCCACTTGGGCCAGGAATTGGTTCAGGTACTCTTGCAATGGTGCCCTGGACTGACTCAGAGACAACTGGCATCTGCGAGAGAGGAACAAAGTCTGGCAAATTAATTCCCAGACTCTCTCTCTTCTCTACAGGTTTATACACTTCAGGGACAATGTAAAAATCCGGGAAAGGATTTATAGGCCCCGGTGGATCAGTGTCTATCTCTGGGGATGATCCATATATTGATTTTAGTTTGTTAATCGAGTCCAATTGCTTCGGATAGTCAGAAGGGTCAGAAGTCGTCCGGGAGATCGGTAAAGTCTTTGGCACTTGACTACACTGAACAATTGGCTCAATGTCTTCTTCCTTTTCTGTACTCACTCTCTGAGAAAGAGTTTCGTAGTAGACTTGGACAACTTCAAACAGCTCCCCAAACTCCTTTGTTTTCTTGGATTTTCTCGACAGCGACTTTCTATGGCTCCTTCCGGACACTGTTGGACTCTGTGGAATCACGTCATCATCCAAATTCGACCTGAAACACCAGGATATGTATGTTAATCTACATAAACTCGTGAGTGATCAATAGTTCTTACATTTCTTGATGAGTTACTTTGAAAATAATTCAAGTAGAATAGATTTTTCGCGGTGAAATATCACTTTTACAAAACACTTCTTCTTCTTCTGTTTTATGTAAGGCTGTCGGACTCACTCGGGTCCATATAGCCATTACAAAACACTGTGCACTTTGTTTATATTTTTGACAACAAAATTTCCGCGTTACAGCGCCATCTACAATTTCAACTTAATAAATTGTGAATCCCTTCAATTGTGTTTTTAGTCTTCATATAAACCTAACAACAGCAACAGAGACTGATTTTGGTTTGTGTATTGGCTAGTATGAATTATTCAAAAATTTAACCGTACACAGTAAAAAAAAAAGTACATCTTAGGGGGAGGTGGGGCTGCTTTGAGCTGTGGGGCTAGATTGTTATACGACTTTTTCGCCAATTTCTAAATGAAGCTGGTTCTTCTTCCGTGGTTTAATATTACGGAATTCCACGACTTTTCCACAGTTTTCTTTAAAAATATTTTTCTTCAAAATAATTCCAAAAATTGATTAAAAATGGCGTGGAATTTTCATAGAGAATTTCCACACAAGAAAACATCCACAAATGGACGATCAGTGCCAATTGGAAGCTTAGAACTTGGAGAGCATTCATCTATCAGACGAACACTCAATTGTTCTACTTTTGAGTTGAAAATATTGCTACCATATCGTTCATTTGAGTATGTCTGGCTCGCAAGAATTATACCGTTAGGGCGAAAAATAATTGCAGAATTTTCGCGCTTACTTCCATGGAGTCTTGGTCGGAAAGATATCAGAAAATATACTCGGAATATTCAAAGCAAATTTTGAATCAATTTCCAGGGAATGCTCTCAGATATGTTGCAAGAAAATTCGTCGGACTTTTTTTCTAGGAAATCCACGCGAAAAAAAGCTGATAACTCCGCAGAATTCCAGGCGGAATATTAGCGTTTATTTCCAGGGAAACTCTCGAGGAAAAATAGAAGACAAATTCCAGGGAATTTTCTGTTACTGTGAAACTTTGTGCCCGATCGGTTACAGGATGCTTTAATTGATTTCATTGTTATGTTTTGCCTAAATTTGAGGAAAATTGAAATAAGAATATTGGAAATTCACGTCTCGTTGTACAATTGTACACAAATATGTGTTACAAATTACATACAGTGCCCGCTTTGTAATCCGGATGATTGGGAGAGTTGGGAGACAATATGACAGATGTCCGCTTCGTAATCCGGATGGATTTTTTTGAATTTGTTCAACGTCTCGAAAATATAATACGAGTTTCTTTTTGTAGAATTATACAAAAGTTTTAAAGAAGATTAAAAAGACATAATTAGAGAATTCTACGTTATTATACTTCATTTATTAAACAAAAACATCACAGGATAATTCATTTTCATTGCTGAACACACTTGCATATATAACCTCAAAATTAATTTAAATGTAACCGTCGAGAACTCGTCCGGATTAGGAAGCGGGCACTGTAAATTACATATTAGGTAAGATTCTTTACAATCTCACTTACTAATTCTAACAAAATTTCATGTCCTCCGATCGGGCCCAAACTTTGCCAAAATATGTTTCGCCATTTTGAATACCCCCTTTTTAATTTTCTCCATAGCTCCGCTCCTATGGCATCGATTGGGCTCAAATTTAGTATGTTATAGCTGGCCCTTTAAGCTTTCGATCAATACCAAACTTAAGGTCACCTGACCTCCCTGACCCGAGCTATAAGGGTCCAAAAAAAATTTCTTAAAATTGGCGTAACTCCGGTTCTAATTATCAGAATTTAAAAAGTGAGGGCGTTTGCAAAGCTCTCGTGAAATGCCACTTTCCCTTCTAACATCACAAGTTCATAAAACTACCGCTAGGGCCGCTATTATTAAAAAGAAAAAAATCAATTTTCTAAGTTGAATAACTGGAAAATTCCTTTGTGCATCGGGCTGAAATTTTAGTATGTTGTAGCCGCTAATTATACCTATCAAACAAAAAAATACTTAAGTGGATCCATAACCCCTGACCCGAGCTATAAGGGGTCAAAGTTCGAAAATTAACCGGCCTCTATCTCCAGTTCTAATTAACATTTTGACCTAAATTTTGGGTTTTTGGTTTCGCCTCGATGAGCACTTCCATATGGAAGTTCAAAAAGTCACCACAAGTGGCGCTGCGATAGCGTCAAAATTCAAACTAATTTTCCTCAAAAATTCCATGGCGTATTTTGATCAAATTTTAGAGTATAATAGTCTAGGCTATGAAGTTTACAAAAAGTGGCGTGGGTTCGCTATGGTTACAATAGAACCGGAGATATTAGAGGTCAAAGTTCACAACATTCAAACCGTCATATCTCCTGTTCTATTTTATCGATTTTGACAAGTGAGGGCGCAAATTAAAGGTCTCGCAAATTAATCTGATTTACTGAAACCCTTTTGCGTCAATTCAAACGGGGGGTTTTAGATGCCTTTGAACTTTACATTATGTTAAAATACACCCACAAAATTTCAAAGTGCTCAATCTCGGAAACGGGTTGAAATTCTTTTCTTAATGTATTAATTTGTAAGGTAATTTTATCGTCTATAAGACGATATATTCGGTTTTGTATTATATGCTCAAGTTTTTTCCTTAATAGCCTTTTGAACTTTTTTTTGAAAAACATAATTTTTCTCAAAAACAGCATTCTCTTTTCTAATTATTGATCAGTATCATTGACTACTAGACTGCCTGAAAAAAAAATTATACAATATTTTCAAAATTAAAAAAAAAAAACAGTTAAATTTAAAATTGGAAGTTCAACTTTTCAAGGAATATATTACTCCATAATACTTATGGACAGTTAAAAAATCAAAAATTTTGAAACTTGTGTTTTTGTTTTTTATTTTGATTTTTAAATAAAAATGTCTTTTATTGGCAAAAATAAAACTTTAAGAAATATTTGACACTTGTGTTAATGCGCTGATTTTTAACTGAAATTTAAAAAAAAAATGTTTTAGATTTTTCAAAATAAAATTTCTTTTTTTGTTTCAATAACAAAATGAAAACAAACAAACATACGTACATCTGTTAAATATGTATTATTTCAAGTTTTATTTTTCTCAATAAAACACATTATTATTTAAAAATAAAAAAATCAAAGACACGAGTTCCAAAAATATTAATTTTTTAACTGTTCATAAGTATTATGAAGGACTATACATATTCCCTGAAAAAATTACATTAGAATTTTGAGTTTAGCTGGTTTTATTTAGTTTTGAAAAAAATGTAAAATTTTAATTATTTAAAAAAAAAAGTTAAATGTTAAATGTAATATTATGTTGTAAATGAAATGTACTGTCAGCGCTTCAAAAAATCTCCCAAAATGCTCAAAAAATGCTCCCCTAAATAACTTTATTTAAATCTTTAACAAATAATGCATTAGGGGAGACTGGGGCAAAACTTGTCAAAACGCATATTTAATTCTTTCACGAGCTCTGAAAAAACTTAAGCGTTTTATAATGATCATATTCTTATAGGAGATTTACTGCCATTTACTGCTCTACAACATTGTAGAAGACTATTTTCCTCTATTTATTTCGGTATGGTATTTCGGGACACTTTTTAGCACTTTCAAATTTCAATCAGCCTAATGATTTCTCAAATTATTTTTTTCTTTGTTGAAGCAAATATTTATGTTCCTTATGCTATCCAGAATAAGATTCTTACCGAAAAATGTTGAAAAATGCATAATTTTTTATATAAAGTGGCAAAAAATGTAAAGAAGTAAGAGTGGTATATTTCGGAACAGTTGTGTATTTCGGGACAGACAAAAGTCGCTATTATGCAAATAAATTTCACCGAGCTTGATTATTTACCTTCTTCAAGTAGAAGGTCTAAACTTTACTCTTTCATAAAAATTTTGTTTAAATTGCACTTGTAAAATGACTTAAATCGAAAAAAACTAAGCACTGTTTGTGGTGACATCTGCAAAATTGACCACACTGAAGGTTTTGTAAAAAGTGGAATGTGATACTCACAATTCACCCGTATTTCACACTTTAATTTAAATAAAATTTGAGAAGTTTTATGTTCGTCTGATACGTAAAGAGCTTAAAATTTCATATAGAACTTAAAAATAATAAGAAAACAAATATTTAGAGGATTTTTGATGAGTCCAGAAATACCCATATTATGTCTCGAAAAGCACCTTGTCCAGAAATACCACACGCTACTCTATCTCGAAAGAAATGTTATTTTCGAATCATTTTCTAAAAGTCGATTTTGTGAAGATTCTCAAAATTGCTTGGGTAAATTTTGTCCGTCTTAGGATAATTTGTGACATTTTACATTATTATTTTTTTTTAAATATCAAATAGACATATTTTTTAGGAAATTTATTCCTCTACAACTTTTTTGAAGATAATTTTTCTCTATCTTAACGAGAAATGTGCTTAAATTGGACTAATCAGTATTGATATTTACTGTAAGCCAAATATTCCAAAAATTGGGCTTAAAATTTCATTATTTTTTATTTTACATAATCCTTCCTCGAATCCCTTGAAATTGAAACTTTGTAAGTTTAAGAAAGTTCATGAAAGCTATCTATAATAAAAAATTTCAAGCCTCAGTCTCTTTTATTTTAGAAAATAGTGAATATTGAAATTTTCGTTTTGACAAATTTTGCCCCAGTCTCCCCTACTCTGCAGTCTAGATCAGAAGTTCAAACTGCAAACATTTTACAAAAGACACTTGCTAATGCTACCCCTTGTTTGGCTTAACTTCAACCGCGTGGAAATCTCTGGGTGTATTTATATTGATCTTTGAGTTCCACATACTTAAGGAAATCTCCATAAAACATAAAGTTTTAAAGTTTCTCAAAATTAAAAAAAAAATACCGTAAATGCTGAAAAGCTGACAGAAAGTTTATAAAGAAATGTGTATAAGAACTTTGCGCAAAATTCTTTTATTAGTTGTTTTTCAATTGGTGTTACCTTGTTCTTTTCAATTTGCCATTATGCTGTTCTTTTTTAAATTGGTTATGCTCAACACATGGAACCAAACAAATTTTAATTAAGCACAATTACAGTTACTGTCAACACTTTCCCCTGAAAAAAAAATACCACAATTTCCGAGAATCTAATTTATTTCCAATTTTTTTGCGTTGCTTTCTTTATTAAATAAACACTTACCCTCATCTTGTTTTCTTCCGCTTTTGCTAAACATTTATTTTTCGGCTCGCGAACAGTTCTAAGGATGTATGAGTGCACAAAAAGTCAATTACGCCTGCAAAATTATCCTTATCAGAGTGGGTCCCCCGGTTGAAGGAGCCATAAATTTGTCTGGTGGAGAGCGGTGGTGTTCTGTTGCAAATTGGACACATCTGCTCCCGTGCCGGAAACAGCAACATAAACAACGTGCCGGGGAAGTTTTGTAATACATTCCACACTCGCCCTCAAGATGATGAACTACTGAGGCGCAGAAGTCGAGGACGGGGTGTGCAGGATGAGGATGATTCTCTGTGGCTGCCGCGGGGGTGAAATAAAGCAGGAGATGGCAGGAGTGCGCTGCAGAGCTTTTCCGCTGAATGATGGGGGGCAATTTTTCATAACACATATACACAAAGACCTGGGAAAGCCGAGATCCCGAAATAGAACACTTTACTCCATTACCAGAGCACGACTTGCACTAAAATTCCTCTAAAATAAAAAATTGATTCTGTGCATGGATTGAAGAGGAGTGGGTGGCTGGCTATTCGGTCTGCATGAACATCATTTTTTTTTCTTTTTCTCCATCAGGATTAACAATTTTCCACACTCCAACATCCCTAGAGGCTGGCGATAAAAATTGATTTTCTTTGAGGATTACCAATGAAATCAGGAAATTTAGCAACTGTAAAGATCCAGTTGTATTCGATACCAGAAAAATTGGTGCATTTCCAAGGATTTTTGCACCTCTTCGACAGTTATCGCTTTTTCTCCTTTTCTCCTGTCTACAGGATTTAATTAGAGTTTGTTTCAATGATTTCAATATATTTTTCTTCATATATTTTTAGAGATATAGTTCAAACATGTTTGCAACTCAGCAAATTTAAATAAACTTAAATAAATATTCGTATAAAATTTAATAGAATTTTGTTATGTACACAATTTATATTGTCTTTTTAAACTTTGAAATGGTCACAAGAATGACTGTTTCACGATTTTTAATAAATAATTCTATCCAGAATCTAGTTCTAGATCTACAGTATAATAACTTCAAGCCTTTTACCAAAGCGTTCAAACAAAAATATTTTTTTAATTGCATTCCAAAGAGTTTCTTCTATTGCCTTTTACTTCAACGAATTTAATTGTATCTTTCTCAAATTTATTCAATGCAATTTGCACAAATTACTCATCAGCACATTTGTAGTTTCTATGTTATTTTATAGACAATGATCCAATTAGTAATAAAAGTGCTTTAAAATTTTGTCTCACTTCATCCGTTTTTCTTATGCTTATATATATTGCATCGTTGGGAATTTCTAAGAATTGAGGTGAAGTCGTACATTTATTTTATCCTTTTGCAGCATTCAAAGTTTTGAAAACTTTCGAATGTTAACATTAATCTCATGGTAATCCCATCTTAAATGCATGCATTTATTAGTCATTTTGTGAAAGCTGTTAATTTTAAAAAGTTTTGTGAAAATCTCTTGAGAATAATATGGTGAAAAATTAAAGAAGAAAAACATTCAATCTATAGGAAGAACTTCAAGCTTCCCACACACCTCTGGTTTCGAATATTTCATATTTTTCCCGTAAACGGAAGTAGGATACCTTTGAATTGGGACAGCTTTAAAATTGGGCATTTTTCTCCTGTTTTTAAATTAAACTAAACCTTATCATGATATAATTTAGTTCCACAAACCAATTATAAATTATATTGTAGGGCTCTATTCATTTAAGAATACGAGAAAACCTCAATTTCAGAGCTGCCCTAATTCCAAGATGCCCCACTTCCCCCTATTCCTTTTAATGAACCTGACCTATTTTTTTAGGAAATGAGTGATTTAAGACGAACTATTAAAATATATTGTCACAGATGATCAGATTCGTTAAAGGAATATGGAAAAATATAAAGTGTTCAAAGCCAGAGTGTATGCGATCTCTGAAAACCTTCCCCAACTAAAACCGAAAACTAATTTTTATGTTGATGTTCGGAAAAAATAGCAAAGAGATAGAGCGTTCCATGATTATCTTGAGGACGAGGGGACACCTGTGCCCCAATAGTCCTTAAATGGTTTAAACAATATCATCCCAAAATTAAAACTTGGTAAGGAAATGTAAAGCTTTGAATGATTTGGTTGTTAGGGGAAAGTGGCCTGCCTTTGAATGCGGCAGCCTTTGAATATCCCAATTTTTCTCTTATTTTCCAAAGCATAAACCATGTTCTCTAAACTATAGTCAATACAACTGGCTATTTTCTATTAACTTCGATTAACAAAATAGAATTTTTGCTTTGGGAAATTGGAAAAATAAATAAGTGTTCAAAGGCTGCCGCATTCAAAGGCAGACCACTTTCCCCTAACACTAAACCTACCGACCAACCCCCTGGCAAGTTGCCTGAAATTTGAAGTCACTTTCTCATACTTCGATTTAAATTTATATGGGAATTTTTTTGCACTCGCTACCGTTATGCTAAATATTTAAAAAATGAGAAGTTTTTCCGTATTATAACATACCTTTCCGTATAGAGGGATAAATATACTAAATTTTTCTTTAAATACATTTTTTCCTCTGAGCACTGTGAGCCGAGTCCGAGATTAATTTAGGAATTGGCTTCAAACAGCTCCATATTAAAAAGGCCAACTTGCCAGGCGCTTACTACCGACCGTTTTAGGTCGTTTTTCCTAGCGCGCTTGGTCAAATGACAGACTGCAGTAGAGTAAGATACTCAACAAATTTTTCAGGAAAAGAGAAAAAATTAAAATTTAAACACTGAAAAATATATTACATGCATATTATAAGAAATTCATAAAGTTTGAAAGCGACATTGAACCATTTAAATATGTGTTAATTTTAAAAAGTTTTTAAAACCGGTCAATTTGACCGGGTCTTGGTAGGTTTAGTGTTAAGCTCTTCCAACTTGAAACAACTTTAATCTAATAATAATGCTGGCACACACTGGAACTAGGCCTTTCCTTGTATACTGTCTGTGAAATTATTCCAAGGGATATAAACATATAATAATATTAAAAACTTGGTAGTAGGATTGAATTGAAATCGTTGGCATTCGTCTCGGTTGCATCAGTAACTGTATTATCTGCTTTTCTTTTGTTTTTGCGAAGACATTTTTAAAATAATATTCTGAAAGTCACATCCAAACGCTCTGTCTGGTGACATTTACGAAATTAAAGAGAAACACAATTTTAAAAGGGAATCATAGGGTACGGAGAAAAAGAAAAAAAAACTCCCTAATTTAATGTTTTATTGTGGAGGGTCACCGAAAACTAGAAGTCAATATCTGTTACTGTTTGACCTCTCTTCGAATTTGATCAGTAAAAAGCCTTAGCTTAAGCTTATTTGGAATTTTATATATAAAAATTTCCGTTCTTTGATTTTTTTTATTCTCTCAAATATTACAGTTAGAAATAACTCTTCAGAAAATAAACATAATTGCGTTAGAGATTTCTCAAATGAATTTGTGTATTGCATAACAATAAAGTTTGAGAAAACATAAAATATAATATTATTAAAATTCTGTATGCCATGTCCATGAAGTTTGCAATTTTATTCATCCTTTTGAGTATACAATACAGCATTTGCATAATAATTGTCTTGCTACTATTATTTTAATAGAATACATATGTATAAATAATTATCAAATGACTCTTTAGGTCTTTAGGTAGGTCATTATTATTATTACTCTGGATCCTTTCATCACTTTCATAGAATATTTGAGAACCTCAAAAGGGATTGCGAAAAAATATTTCGGCATTCATTACGCATGCAATAGACGAATAAAAAGAAGATAATTAATTAACTGTGAATTTCTGAGACGTCGTTTTCATAAATATTAAATTATAGATATAAATAGATTGTAATTTCATGGACTTTAATAAAATGAATATTTGTGGATATCTATAAATAATAAAGTGTGCTTAAAATAAATAAATCACTTTTTTAAATTCTTACAAAAATATGATATTATAAAGAATATACTTAATATTTGGAGAAATTTTGTAAGATTTATAAAAAAAATATATAAAAAAGTTGTAGTCAAGTGGTAAACAGTTGATTAATAATGTACTAGATTTCGTAAATTTGATCCCATGTCTTTCAGTTATTTTGCATGAAGGAAGTTGTTGATAGAAACTCTGTTTTCATTCCCAATGGATTTTCATATAATAATTCTTACGTTGCTA
Source organism: Phlebotomus papatasi (assembly GCF_024763615.1). Taxonomy (NCBI): domain Eukaryota; kingdom Metazoa; phylum Arthropoda; class Insecta; order Diptera; family Psychodidae; genus Phlebotomus; species Phlebotomus papatasi. Next base: position 44,683,251 of record NC_077223.1, read on the forward strand.
TCTGTTTATTGCTCGAATTCCACAGAGATAGACAAAGAGAGAGATATATAGGGGAAACTAGGGCACCACCAAACACGGGGTACCACCAAACACTGCGATTTTTTAATCGGACATTCGACTTCAGAGGATAAGACCTATAGGAATTTATAGGCACTATAGGGACGCTTGTCCACTGAAGGAATGGTCGAGATACTCCAAGTAGTTAAGAAATAAAAATTAGTGTTTGGTGGTACCCCGTGTTGGGTGGTGCCCCAGTTTACCCTAGTACGAGATTAGAATGTTTCCGGTACCGATTTCCGAAAAAAGCTCACTCTCTTTATCTGTCTGGATTTTAGAAGAATGTATAGGCTAAACGGTTAGAGAGTGACTTGTAGTCTTCTAGAAATCTCCATAATTTGAGAACTATATTTTTATTAAAGTGTACGTTTTCCTCGAAGAGAACTGCAAAATTTATTTAAAAAAAAAAGAGATAAGACAAAGCATTCTAGTTTTGCAAAATTCTCGAACTCCGTAAGTTATAATTTTGCATGGTTTTTGAGTGACTAAAAGTTTACTAGGGAATACCTGAGCAGAATTAGTCAGGGGTAGAATTAGACAATGTGATGTTATAGTTTCCTTACAAAGAATATTGGGTAAGCTACATTTAAAAATTTCACTTGCTTTCTAATTCTATCCCGCTGTCCCATACCAATATAAACTGGTTCACGGATCATTAGAAAATTATTGCAAAATTTAAATAAAAATCTTGGAGCACAGAAGTTAAGAACGTAATCAATCTCATCTAATTGTTACAAGAAGATATCCAATATTAATATGTGTATAAAAAACTGTACCGTCCGTCTGGTTTTTCAAACTTTAGGAGGAATATGAACTATCAATTTTTTGCAAAGGTCTTCAGTGATTAAAATCTTTGCGCATTGTGACCCTTGATTTTATTATTTTTAAGATCAATTACAGGGGGTGCCGCGATTATGCACATTTTCGGGACCAAAAATGCGCGAAATGGCATTGTGCATCCAGAAAAATTTCATATCGCTAGAAGATTTCTGTCGAATAAGTTATAGAAAGTTATAGAAAGGCTGAACTATCCAAAAGAAATGCATTTATAAATAGTAGGGGAGACTGGGGCAAAAAGTCACAAATCGAAAATTTTAAAATTGAATATCTTCCAAGATAAATAAGATAGCGGCTTAAAATTTTTTCCATAGATAGCTTCCATAGACCTTCTTCGATGTTGTATGTTTCTTAGAATTCGAACAATTAATTTAGAAACTAAAAAATATCAAAATTTTTAGCCCTATTTTTGAAATATTTTCCTTGAAGAATATATCAATTATTAGGGGAAAGTACTCTCCTTTCGAACGTTCATGCCTTCGAATAATGTGAATTTTCCTTTAATTTTCCTCAGAGACTTACACATTTCTATTAAATATTAATTGGCTTACTATCAATTGTTAATAATTCTGTGATAATTTAGTGTAAATCTCTTACGAAGAACACAAGAAATTCACATTATTCGAAGGCATGAACGTTCGAAGGGAGACCACTTTCCCCTACCTACTTATTTTTCAAAATTTATTCACTAATGATTATTTCCTAAATGACTTGGATTCTTTGAATATGAAGCCGCTATCTATTTTAGAATTTTACAAAGATTCTTTTCTCCAGAAATCCTTTTATTAAAAACGACCACTTGGGGTAAAAAGTAACAAAAGCTATGGAGCAAAAAGTAAGAAAAACCGTAACAATTTATAATGTTTCACGGCAAAAAAAAACGTCAATGCTATGTGTCGCCGCTTGTTGTTTGCATTGGTCAAACGATTTGCAGTTTTTTGTGTGTTTTTTTGTAAAATATTTTAAAATGCGACTTTCTCGCTCAGATAGAGAAAACAGTGTTTTACAAAGGTGTAGAAGAATAAATTTCCTATGAAAACATGTAATCTAGGTATTTTACTTAAATTTACGAAATCCCGTAATAAATCGAATCAAAATGTGATAATACCCCATGTCTGGTACTATTGCCCCAGCATTTTTAAGAATGATCACAAAATTACCTTTTAGAAATCGGCTCAATAAATATATTTCCTTACAAAATAGAAGAAAATGACTTTCACAGAGTTGTAGAGCGGTAAATTTCCTATAAAAATGTGCTAATTAGGAATTTCGAAGGTGCTCGGATAGCTTGTAAAAAAATAAAATATTCGTTTTGTGACTTTTAGCCCCAGTCTCCCCTACTTTATGTCTTGAATTTCTCAATAAATTGTTGGAATATTAAATTTTTTTCCATAAAAAAAAGTTTTTTAAGCATAAAGTGTTTTCAAATTTCAAGTTTCACAAAATAATCGACGGCTGCATTTCATACTATTCTAAGTAGACTTAAAATTATATTACTCCGAGAGATATGTTGTTCCTGGGACTGAGATCTACAACTGGTGAAAATTTGGTGGTCATCCGACGTTCGGGTAACGAGATATTCATTTTTTTCGAAAAGAAATTACACGGACAGCATAGGAAATCGCCAACTTCAAATGGCTCTCCTGAAATGTTGTCATTCTGAGATAGAATAGTATGGAATGGAACCGTCGATATGAGTATTTCAAAAATGATATCACGGATTGACTCTCTAAGGTAGGCAAACATACATAATTGTACATATTCCCGTGATCCTCTGTATCTCGGCTCCCCTGTGTATATCGTAGATGCGGGTGATTTTTCCGTTTCGATGTGACTACCTCCCTGTTGACCGTAAGATTTTCTTTAATTCTAGCATTTCAGGATGGTATTCACCGATCTGATATGGTAGATCGAATCAGTGACGACCATCCTTCAGTACTAGTATTAAAAAAAAACGCTTACGAACCGCAAAGAGAGTGGTGGTCGCTGGTGGAGGGAATTACCCCCGCGTGTTCGGTGACTGATAAGGTCAATTTTTTCTCGTAATTTTTCTCGTAATTCTCGTAGTATTTGGTGTGCATTAATTCATCAATTAAGTTTTAAAACCTTTAAAACACTTAAAACTGACCTTCTAAATTGCTTGAATTATGTGGATCAGCAGAGAAGCTTTTTAATTATATTTTTGATGGTAAAAATATATAGGAATTCTGTCCTCTGGGATCCCACATTTAATAAAATAATCGCAGTGTTTCTTTATTTTATCTATATACGGAACGACCCTAATGTCCCCTAAATCACGAGTTTGAGCAATTCGTAAAATACAGAATATCGCTGGGACGCTAGACAACTCCTTGTGAAGATTTGTTAATCACTTAATTAATATTTTACTGAGCAAGTTCGATATTGAAATAAGCAAAATGTTTGTTTTATTTGCTAAAAGTTTCTGCAAGAATTATAGATATACCTATCCGATGTATCATTATTGACACAAAAAGTTGGAAAAATCACAACTTATTCATATATTTATTTAAATATAATGTTTAAATTTTACAGTATCATTACGCTCAAAGATATGTGATGCAGCTGTGGTAGAAGTTTTCTGATAAAATATTTTGCCAATTATAAACTTTCAACGAATGGGATTTAGAGAGTAGTATCATGATCTGCATGGGGGAATTTAAGCGATTTAAACACACCTAAGGCGAAATTAAAATATTTGGCTAATTCCTGAAAGACCATTAGAACATTTATTAGCAGGATTATTATATTACTTTATCACACTTGAATGTGTAAAATGAAAATTGTCTGACCCCAAAGTAGTATACGTCATAAAAGGGAATATTTTAGTGAGTATGTCCAAAAGGGTTTATAGATTGTCATGTTCAGCTGTTTCCCCGGCTTTCATGCGTGTTTCCCTTTTGTTGAAGGGTAATTTAAATACGATGCCCTTGATGCATTGGACATCATTATTCTAAAACGAAAGGGGTTCGCCATCTCCATCGGCAACACTGAAATGATGCGGTTCCGGTCCATGAGCACGATACGTTCGACCGGAAGTGCACCCAAGCATTAATCGCCGTCCCTGTTCCGGAGCTCACCACTTACCCAATGGCACATTTGCACAGTGGCAGTTATTCTGTGGACGGGACTCAGTCTTTCGGCAATTACCCCGCCAATACCTCAAGCTTTATACTATAAACAAGGGAGCACGGACTTGCGAGGAATTTTTCACCACATTTCACAAACCATCCAGCACCAAAACGATATATTTCTGATTCAAAACTCTTTTTTTTCCCTTGGCTTCTGAACTTTTCTCCGTGTTTTCCCACAATGTAGAATTTCCTGAAAAAAATTCTCTCATCTGGGTTTTTGTCTGCAAAAAGTGAACGAAACTGTTTTGCATGAAAAATAAATATTCGCACAATTTTCCTGGGTGAAAGGGATTATGAAATGTAATGGAAAAATCATCTGAATTTTAATAACAAGGCAAAATATTAGAGGGTTCTCGGTGAATGTTATGCAACAAGCCTTACAGAAATGGATAAATTTTGAACAAAAGCTCACATGAAAGGCATGAAAGCTATGATAAAACATAGTGAAGTTCTCATGGATTACGATCCTAAAAATGTAGGTCTTTCTTTTGTGTACCGCCTTTTAACATACCCATAACACTGAAATTTTCCCTGTTATATTTATTAGAAAATATATTATATTTATGTTGCGTAAAATTTTCTAAAATAGCTAAAATTCAGATGAGAAATTAACAGACAAAAATTCACTGAAAAATATAGCATTTTTGTATATGCATTAAGTTGCGAAATTAATCGAGAAGCTCTGCTCCACAAATTGTATCAAAATCTTGATTCTAGGCGACATGAAGTTAATAGTATTTTCATGCCGGAAGTGCAATTGCACATTATTTATGTAACAAATCTAGGTATATTGTGGAAGTAAGTTTTCGGTCAATTCTATACAGACGAGTCTAGTTAGAGCTTGGTATATTATATTTTGTAACCTAATTAACTCTTCATGCGATAATTGGCAGATTAGTCAGTGTAAGATAATCACGGTGATAGTTTGTAGAGTCGAGATTAAAGTGCTAGACGTGCTACTCTTATTTTTTTTTTAATTTCACAGAAACTTCCCGGCTAACACATTAATTACTTATTAAGTACTTAATAAGTTCTTAATTCAATAACTTAATTTTAAGGAGTTGTAGAACAATCAACTACTTAAAAAATATATGAAAATGAGACAAACGTCAGCGCTTTGTGACGAGTAGTGAAACTAATATGGCATGACTCAGCCTTAAGACTATGTACTTAATTAAGGTCTTTGTTAAGGTCCTTAATTAAGTAGTTTGTATTAAGGACACGAAAAGTATTTTAACTACGTACTTAATTAAGTACTTTCAACTAAGCGCTTTTCAAGGAGTTACCCTAATGCATATAAAACATGTATTTTTAATTCTTCATATTGTTTATTTTTGAAATAAAACTCAAAATTACACTTTTGCATAATTGACCTAATTGGCAAGATGAACATGTTGCTACCGCAGCTTTGTTATGTTGTCCGGCATAACACTCTTTCCCCAGTTGCAACTATTGCTGGATGGAACTCTTGTTGTCCTCAAATTTCTCCTGAGAAATGTTTAAGGTGCATCTGGAACAAAAAATCAAAGGAACGATCAAATAAAAAATTAATAATATTCAAGAATTTTAAAAAGTAGACTCCCGAAACGTGAATTTATGGGACTCCGTGAAGTTATGCACTTCCGGCTCTCGGATTGCGCGAGTGGGACTGGAGAGAGGATTCGTCAACATTTGGTAATTTTGTGGGTAATTTACACTCCCGGATCATGAACTGAAGAGAGGATTTAATAAAAAATGGGTCAGTTATTGGAAATTTAAGCTACCGTATCGCAAGTTGAAAGCATAAAAGGAAAAATTTTATAGATTTTGGGATACTTGTGAACTTAGTAACATTTCAGGATTACAAAGTATAGGGACTACGGGGAGAACCTTCAGTTATATGTACTTACCACATGAAAATGCAAAGAAGGATGTTAAGTTATTTAATTTCACTGAAATTCACTATTTATAAATTTACAACTAAAAGAAAGAAAACTTTTGAGACACTTCACGTGCTTACCAACATTTTGTGGTTATGTTTTCTGAAATGTAATTTTTCTTATCTCTTTCTAACCAATGGTTAACATGTACCTATCGCATTCTCTATCCCAGTTTCCACTTTTTGCCACCAGATGTCGCTACTTTCGTTCAAAACAATCCTTAATTAAGTACTTAATAAGTACTTATTAACAACTTAATTTATGAACTTGGCTTAAGTTATTATTTAAGAGCATCGACAATGCCTTTAATTATAGCATTGTGCTAGTAACAGCTTACCTTGTGTTAGCCGGGTTAACAATAATTGCTATGTCAGGAGAACGAGACGTAACTATCTCTGAATAGTCGGATCATATATACATAAGTCAAATGGAAATTTTGATTAATTTTAAGATGTGATTTGTATTAAAATATGTGCAGTGCATTTATATGTGTATCCAATGTAGCCAAGAAAGAAACATTATGCGGAATGATCTCTAAAGCGTGAATATGATTATGCCCTGAAAATTTATTTTCAATTAAATGTTTAGACGAATTTAATTGTATGTATGTATTTTATTTGCCAACATGTGTCTTTACAATGATTCCCCATACCATGCGTCCGCCGCCGACTCAGCGTTGGTGACCAGCCTCGGCGGAAGGCGGAAATGCTTCTTCTCAGGCTATTCTCAGTCATTTTTAACCATGTACTTAGAACTAATGTAACATGTTGCAATGTAATACTTAATTTTTTGTTTTTGGTAATTTCCGACGATTATTACAATAGGTGTGGAAACCGGTGAGCGTCGGGTAAGAAGAAGCAAAGAAAATTTTCAAATTCTTCCCAAAGCTTTCGGCTCGGACTCCAAGCCTTCCTCAGTGGTCAAATTTTTAGTCTTTTCTTGCTTTGTCAAAGGGTCTTTTTGGTTCACAGGGCATGGGATTTGGGGCACTGCACTTAATTGTCTACTTAGTTTTAGAATTTTTAGTAATTTTTCTCTCTTTGTGTGTCTTTCTTAAGATTTCTTTGTAAGACTACTTCTTCTTACCCGACGCTCACCGGTTTCCACACCTAATGTAATACTTAAGTATACAAAATTTCAAGAGATACTGATGAACCTTTCACAGGGTCATATTATAATCCATCCTTCTGGAGAGGTTCGAATATGATCCATATATTTTTTTCCATAGTCTCATTCTGGTCTTACCCCAAATATAAATAATTGCACTCGGAGGCAGCCAAAATCCCGAACGCCAAAATCCCGAATGTTCAAAATCCTAAAAGAGATGAAAATTTCCCTTTGCTTCCAGCAAGCACGGTTGCAATCGTGGGAATATCTCGCAATAATTGAAACACGGATATGAGCTTTGGTTTCTTCTCCTTTACTTTCTCAAAAACCGACGTTTCGGAGGAGTTTTCCTCCTTCCTCAGGTATGGAAATGATTGGGAAAGAACTTGTCACAAAGGATTTTGTTACACTTAGTTAGTGCTTTTTGGACTTTTCTCACTGGACACTTTTCTCATTGGATTCTCACCCAAGACTGAGTGGGAATATCTATGACACTTTTAAGAATGGGAGATTTTGGTTTTTGCTAGTTTGGCTTTCAGGATTTTGACCGGGACTCAATTGAACTCAATGTGACAGTACAGGCGAACGATTACTAAAGCAAAGACTCGTTACTGCCCAAAAAGAAAAACAGCTGCCTTATAGAACCAAGTATTAAACAAGTCTTTTAGTGCACTTTTAAAAGATGCACTCATTATAAAACGCAAACCGACGTAATATATATAGTTAACGAAGTGGGGATTCCGGAAATTGTCGGGAAAATACAATTCACTCAGGGAATACTCATCAACTTTTTTCCAGAGCTTTCAGCTCACTCTCCAAGCCTTCATCAGTGGTCAAGTCTTTCAAATGTTCTCTGAGATTCGTTCATTAATTGGGTCAGGATGTTCACAAGGCATGTAGAAGGAATGAGAGCTTTTTTACAATTTTTATTTAGAATTTCTCTAACACTATCTTTCATAATTTTCTTCACATTTCTTCTTTATTGGGATTTTACGAGGTATCCAAAAGCTTGTTTTAAAAGACTTGACGACTGATGAAGGCTTGGAGACCAAACCGGAAGCTCTGGAGAAAGTTTATGAGTTTTCCCTGAGTGAATTGTATTTTCTCGACGATTTCCGAAATCCCTACCGCGTTAACTTTTAAAAGACTTAAAGTGAAATTTTTCTGTTGAAATTCCTATAGAAGCTCTTAACATCATTAAGAGTGCGACACTTATAGTAATCTCACTGATGGAACCAAGAGCGTTATAAGCAAATAAAAATATTTTTGGTTCTATAATGCCTTGCTTAGGGAATTCTACAAGACATTAAGAAAAAATTGCTTCTTGAGTGATTTTGTATTTAATTTTCAAGTTTTTAGAGGAATCATTCTTGGCTAACATTGTTGAAAGAAGACCAATAAAAATGCAAATATAGTGATAAATTAGTGAAACTTGCAGTTTTAGTAAACAAAAGATAATGGGCAAACGAACAGTGACATAAAATTAGCCTGTCATTCCCCTCCCCACCCACATTTGCCTCCGATTTGTCTTCAAAACCATATTTTTTGGGATTTCATAAAAACACACCGTGCGTTTTTTTTAAATTTTTATATATATTTTAGAGATAGTTTAAGCACATAAGTCATCCGTAGAATAAAATAATTTCTAGTAAATGTCAAAACGTCAGGCGACTTCACCATAAATTGTGATTGTTACCACAGGCAATAAATTGCCTGGGCCATAAAGGGGGAATTTAAAGCTTCCTCCTTCTCTATCTTCTCTACACACATTGCCTTCAATGTCTTTCAAAGGCATGTGTGTTGCCCTCCCGAAGTATAGGGCTTAAGTGTAAAAGTGACACTGAAGCCACTATTCCGCAATTTTCGCCCCAAAACGGGTAGTAGGGGCTATAAAGGGCATAAGTGCGTATAATGGAGGTATGGGGGGGGGGGGGGGGTCTGTCGTGAATAACTACCCCTAGCCACGTAAAAGGCAAATTCGTCACAATATTTTGTTGCAAACTTTTGAGTGATTTATAAATCTGTTCAAATCGGTTGTAACCTGGTAATAAACCGGTTATGAACCGACAAATAGTTTTTTTTAACGATAAATTAATCTATTTTAGGCGATATTTTAAGCAATTTATTAATCAGTTCAAATCGGTAAATGATGCGAAACTACTTTTAATGAATGGCATCTAAGTCACGACTTCGAGCATTTCGCCAAGCATACCAGTCCAGTTAAATTAGGTTGAGAACCGATAAACGATAAATTATGCGATAGTACTTTTGATGGTTTTGAGGTATTATATAGCATGATCTAAGTTCGAGCACATCGCAAAGGCGGGAAGGCTTTGCCACCCCTTGTTTTGGGCAATCTCTTGAGTGATTTTTTAAGTTTTTTAATCAAGACAAATCGGTCAATGATGCGAAACTACTTTTAAGGCATGGCTTCTGAATCACGAGTGCGCGCATTTCTTAAAGCAATTCCATCCCTTTTTGTTCTATTGTCTTATCTATAATTACTATATATAGTTGAAATATCTATTCTTGAAATACATTGATCTGTCTCATCCCTTTAACTTCAAATACAATGAAACAGCACCAAAAAAAACACACTAACTGCACAATGCTAGTGTTCATTTCTTTCAATTTTTGCCAAGCTACCGAAATTGTCTTGATGAAAACAGCAGTTGGTCAATAGAGCTAAATTGCAACAATGACTATACAAAGTATCTGATGGAAGGTACACAACACAATTAACTTTCTTTACAGTTCCGGGCACCCACTAAAGCTGGTTGTCTTATTACTGTACATTTGGTATTCTTTTAGGGTTTTCTCCTTAGGCAGGGATCAAAATAAAATCACACGCATAATCTGATGGATTCTTATTCCCCTTTCGACCTTTTTTCACCTTTCCTAATGAGATGCTTGCGAAATAGCAGAGGGTCCAGATGATGGATTTATCACTAGCAGATGGAGACAAAAGACTCAATTCCAAGGCTCACATCTCATGAATAAAAAATTGGCAATGCCAGAAGTGGCAATTATTCTTCAATATATAAGGTGTTCATACCGCATTAAATCAGTTGGTATGGAATCTCTTTTCTCCCTCTGCATTTATTTTGAAATGCCGGTGAGATTATTTCGCGATGTGGATGAATTCGAGAGGAAGGTGGGGGGGTCCATCCCATGAAATTCGCATGGGTCTGATGGGCTTTACGTGCAACCACATTTTCGTTGAAATGCTCCATTGGTATAGGCAGTAAAAGCGAGTGGAATTATGATTTAAGCCATCATCCCAGAGAGTGAGTGGAACACATGCAGAAGAGGCAGATGTCGAAAACACATTTAATCGCTTTCAGTCCTCACAGAAATTTTACCTGTTGGGCAACTCTGCACAGGGAGCCCAATCCAGTTGGATATCAGGCCACTGCAGTTGGAAAGACTCCGAAGACGCATTTTACCACAATAGGTCTCATCTCCTGTTCCTCTTTTTTTCTGCCTGGCTGACAATTCGTGGCGGCAGAGGAGGTCACCGTGGCTTAAAAGACATGGAGAATACATAACAAGGCAGCAGCTGGCCACGCGCCGCTTCTCAGATGTTACTCACTGATATGTGGTTTCGAGCCTTCTAGCCATTCGCGTTATGTATATCAAAACTTAGACAGAGGAGTCCTCAACAGCGTCAGGTACAAATTAAAGCTCATGCTGTTAGAGCACAGGATTTTTTCCAGCCAACGAAGTCAACGCAAAAAATATCCCTTCGAGCACATGAAGCTCATTTCCAAATACTCAAGGAGGAATCCTCGGCGAGAGAATGCTAAGAAACATTGTCACTTTCCATTTTCAGCATAATTACCGAATATCTTGAGATAGAAGGAGGGAAAAAGTGGAATTTCCAGCACAAATGCTTCAAATATTTTCAATTCGGTGCCTGAAAGTGTTCCAAGGTCCCAAATAAAAGCAAGGGTAATACAGTGTAAATTGTAGGTGAACTTACAATAAAATTAACATATTTTCACTGAAGTAAAAAATAAGAAAAAAAATATCGGCTTTCTGATGCGTAGGTCTTCGTTCAATCCTAGGTCAAACCGGAACCGACACAAATAAATTTACATTATTATAAAAACCACAATTTAAAATAAAAGTAAAATATGGAACCATTATGTAGAGAAGTCAATATAAGTAAATGCAAATTTCAGTTAAAATAATAAGATAATATTATATACTTAAAAAACAATTACATGTTTTGATTTGTATTGTATTGTATTTATTTTCATCTCGAATTCGATCAAAAACTAGTCAGGAATAACCCACCTGACTATGCAGCCATCGCCGTCTTAGTATTTTTTCCAACCTAGAGAAATAAAGACAAATGCCCCTATTAAAAATATTTAATAATACTAAATATATTAAATAAATTAAATCAAAATATTATTTAACTATAGATGGAGGGTACACTCTTAGAAAAATTTAGTCTCAACTACCTCATATACAGGTATGGAAACTATTAAATATAATAAGCATAGACCCATCTATATATTTAGCTAGGGTAACTAAATTAAATAGTTGACCAATATTAGTTACAGTATCTTTTTCATTTAGTTATCATAACTAAATTAGATTAGTAACGGGCACTATAACATATTAGTTCCATTAACTAAATAAATGTGGTTGATAGCCATCTTATTGGCTTTAATAACTATATCATATTAGTTGTGGTTACTATATAGCTCGAAAAGCTTCAATACATAAGTAAAAAATCACTCGTTACTATTGAAAAAGTTGTCAGAACTTTATGAAAATATAGACCCAATTATTTGCATCAGTTGGGAGAACTAAAAGGAATTAGTAACCAATATTAGTTTATATATCGATTTAATTTAATTAACACAGGCAAATATAATTATATCAAACCATTATGAAATAATTGCCGCAACTTATCCACGTAAATATTGCCTTATGTTTTCACTACTAATAAATTTATTATGAGTAAAATGTTTTAAGATTATGAGAACTATTTTAAATAGATTTGACAATAATCACCGATCAACTAATTTTCATTAATAATGATGTCTAAACTTTTCTAAGAGTGTAGAACAGTTTCACGCAATAACACTTTTATTCAAAACTATTTTGCTCAACAATTCTGACCTTTATTTATTTATTTAAATTACTTAAATTTAAACCAACTAGCGTAGAATAAGTATTTTTGTCCACCCTTAAACTTTAATGGCCTCGTAAAGTGTCAAACTTCTGACTTTTTGTCAGATTTAAATCTAAATCTATAAGATACTTCTCGAGATTTCTGGTGAATCTCAATGAAAATAATATATGCATTTTCCCCGTTTATGGTTACTATATTACTTTTCGCCACTTGTTTTAAAACGAATTTTCAATAATTAAGAGATGTTATAAACCCGTTCGAATATTAGAATAGAACGTAGTATGAGCATTGAAGTACCACTTATTCTTAATGTCTTAAATTAGTTGTTTTGTCTTAGGTGACAAAAGTGCTTACATGGCCAAAAGTTTTTACTCTACCCTAAGTCCGATTAGTTTTCCTTGGTAAACATTATATAGAAATGATTTTTCGAAAATAATTCATAAAATTAACCCAAGCTCCCTTCTAATTTTTATGATCATGTAGATCGTGACCAATTCAAGAATTTTTGCTATATCTATTTATTTGTATTTTATTATATTATTTATTAACCGCCAAGAATTAGAGGAACATTGAATAAGATTTAAGCAGAGAAAGAATAAGGCATGTTCTTTAATAAAAACTTGTTTCGAAAGTACTTTTTTACGAACTTTTCCAATAATAAGCTCCAAAAAACTTACATCGTTACAAGTTACTTGTTTGGAAATATTTTTAATAACGTGAAGATTGCCGTTTACAGTAAAAAAATGTTTGTAAAAATAGAACCAAAGTTTACACAATTTATTTTTTTTTACTCAGGCTTAAGAATACAACTTCTATCTTCTTTGATTAAAGAATCTTAAGAGCGCTTTTGATTTAATATAAACCTAAACCACACTCATGCACGTACGTAAACTGGAATATATTTATATAACACAAAATTATAATTGTAAATGGGATTTGTAACAGCTGTTTAGAAATACCTGATTTATTTTAAACTGTTAAGAATATTTTTCTACTTAATCTCTATTTTTCTAGTTTAAAGAGTTACAGAAATAAATAGAGGTCCTGTCATCGTTGATTTGCTTTAAATAAAAAAAAAAAGATTGCAAGATTTAAAAATAATTAGATATTTTTCGCTAGTACTATCCAGCATTGCAACGTATTACGTGAAAACTCTATTATCTCCTTGGACAATTTCCCATGCAGTGGCTCTTGAAAATGTGAAGAAGTTTAAATTTGGCCAACATCTTTGAAAATTGCCAGAGATTTCAAGCCACAAGGGAAGTGATTTAGGAACACCTTCAAGTCTTATCGTGGACTTATGGAGATTTTCTTGCTGACGACACCTCTTACAATTTATAATACACCATCTTGGGCGAATTTTCCTCAATTCCGTCTTATCGTACAGTATTTTAATGGTGGGGACACTTGCAAAACTCTTAACAGCTTCAATCTCATACAATGCCTTTAAAGAAAGATGTTAGCATCTGTATTACTACTCTCTTATTGCACTCTGCAGACATCTTGGGATTTTATTGTGATGCACTTGGAAAATTCAGTAATTTGTGGCAGAATCCGCAATGTAATTAGTGCCATTTTCTTAGAGAGTAAAATGAAAGTTGGTGTTAAAGTTTACCGTATAAAGGTAAATAAGTAATTATTACATTTCACTGCTCAAACTCAAAAAGAGAGCAGTTATACAGGTCTTATTTTTTCAACTTGCGACACGGCTAGAGATCAAATGGTAAGAAATATCAATTTTCGGTCTTCAGCGACCCACCAATAAATCAACATTATCTAGGACAGTATTTTTTGCCTTTTTCCCCAACCCCCCACCGCTACTCCCCTTCAAAACCATGTTTTTTCGTTTATTTAGCAAACGGCTCCTAGAATTTTTTTCATTTTCAGACATGTTTTGGAGACATTCAAGGTGAATACTTCGTCCTTAATGTCTTCGGCAAACCTTTTAGCTCAATATAATTTCATGAAATCAAAATTCACTTCTGTTTCATTCTGAAAACACTTGCATAAGTTTATACCGCTCATTCGGACTCAAAATTGGATTTAAATAAATTTAATTTGATTTTTTTTATTTCAATTTTTTTTTGATTATTTTTGAGTGTGAAAAAGTAAGATTGATACAGTAGACTCTCGCTCAATCGGCTCTTTTTAAATCGGGCGAAAAATTTTGTTAACAATTTTCATGTTCAATTATGAAGCTAATTTGCTCAAATTCGCTGTAGTTCTTCCTATTTTATCATGATTCTTTATAATTGAGCGCTTTTTGTGGAATTTACAAAGGCTTAGACGCCAAAATCTATCGATAAACCGGATGACATTTTGCCCCAAATGCCCAATTGAGAGAGAGTTTACTGTATATGCGAAACTTTTTTTTAAAAAAGAAAGGGATGTGAATTTCGATTTTATGAAATTTCCCTGATCTAAAAGGTGAGCAGGAGCCATAAATACCTATGTTCAAAAAACATTTCGATATATAATTTTTGAAACCTCTTTGAAGGTAATATCTGGTGAAAACGGAGTAAGGCCTTTTTCGCTTCTTTCAATTTTTATTCGCTTTTTATTTTTATTTATTTATTTATTTATTTTTATAGCGAATAAAAATTGAAAGAAGCGAAAAAAGGTCTTACTCCGTTTTCACCAGATATTGCACTCCACCAGACCGTACATAGTCGAATAACCTCTTTGAAAGGCTTATTTCTTAACTGATTTGCTCAAATTTAAATTATTTTCTTGAAAAATCTTGGAATTTCCAACTCGGTTGCATCATATTTAATCGGTAAAGAATCGGTAACACCCGTAAATGACATACCTTCCTCGGATTTACTTTTTATTTCGGAAAGGTTTTTGACATTTATGAATCAATTTAATTGATATTAAACCGGAATGCACCCAAAAAGTATGGAATAAGATAATACACGGAAACCTCTTTCTCGTGAGTTCGAGCACTCCGGAAAGTTGGGACGCTTTGCCATCTCTTTTATGATTAAGTTACCAAAAAAAAGAAAAACTACTCTTGAAAAGGTGAACTAGCACGAAGGATAGTAAAATTGTTCAACACCTTTTAATGAGTATAACTTGTTTTTTTGGGAAATTTAAGAACTTTAAAACACCACGATATTTCAACCATTTTGTACAACAGATGTATTTAGTTTTTCTCTGTTAAAATCTATCAGCAAACATTCTATTTTTATTAGGCAATTTTAAAACACCAGTATCTAGAACATATAAGTTTCTAAAGAAACCTAATATTAAACTACCGATGATATGTTAGATTTTAGCATGAAAATAGTAACTACGAGAAAGTGCTCATGCTTCGTACGGTCCTTATCTTCGTAAGGATTAAATTTTTCTATTTTTCTCAATAAATGTGATTTATCGTACACATATTTTTTAAAAAACTAGGGGAAATTGCCCAGTTTCTAAAATATATCGCAGAGTCACATTTATTCAGAAACATAGGAAAATTTTAATCGTTAGGAAGCTTGGGATTGTACGAAGCATGGCCACTTACCCCTACAGAGAAAAAAATTATGACAAAGTGCCTCATCTTCGCTAAATGCTTTAATCTAGTGTACGAATTAAGTGGAACTAATGGTAAAACCAGTTAGTGGTCAAGTATTTGAGCATTTGGGAAAGCTTTTCTTTCATTTTATCATACATTCTTAAATTTTTGTCGGATCATAACAATTTGTGACACCATTTCTGGGCCTGATTTGAATTTTCTTGATGTGTTTCATGTTAGAAGTATGGCAAGTTGCAATCACTTCGATTAGCTAAACAGAATCTTACCTACCACAAGTTTATTTGGACTTATTACGTTAAAATGAGGATAATGCGGTCTTCAGAACTATAAGATTATGGCACATGACTTAAAGTTTTTAAATTTGTTATCAGGCAAGATTTTTAGGAAAATTTTGACTCTATATTAAACATTAAGAGCAAGTGAATAACTAGGCATATATGTATTGCAAAATAAGTAAAATTGCTTTTTATATATAATTTCGAGGTCTTTTGGAATTGATCTTAAGCGCCAGTCTAAACATTTTTTTCGGATATGAAATTCAAAAACGTAATCATACAAATTTTTAGCTGCAGTACCATGGTATAAAAATTTGATCTGCAGAAGTGTGAAAGCGTCTCGCATTAAGGTTAATAGTGTGTTGTATGTGATAATTGGTATTGTCTATGACTTAATTTCCTGTTATAATCAGATAATCGACAAAATTAAATAGGCAATAAATATTGTTTGTAACCAATTTTGTGTAATTACGCTTGTGAATAACCTCAGAGATGATAGTAGAACGTCAGTAAAATTTAAACTAAGGTAAAATTAGATAATTTAAAATCATTTCTACTTCGAAATTTTGAGATTTCGTCAGTATTTCAGACGTGCAAAGAAAAAACAAGAGCAAGAAGAAGCACAGACCGTAGACCGTACTCTCAATAGTGATGGTAGTCTTTCTCTTTTGCCCATATTAAACATTGAGGAAATTTTAAAATTTCGAATTATAATTTCGAATTAGGGAGAAATGGGGCACCTTTGAATGTTGTAAATAAATTGGGATTATTCTCCTGTTTAAATGGAACAAAGCCATATCATAATGTAATTTAGCTTCCTTTTGTGCAGCTAAATTATATCAAGATAAGTCTCATTGTTATTTAAAAATTGATGAAAAATTCCAATTTCAAAGCTGCCCCACTTCCCCCTATCCCATTTTACCTTAGATTACTCTAAATAAATTAAAAATCAATATCGATAATTTTTTTCTTCGTAAAATAGGCAAAATAAAATGAGAATATTGTGCAATTTATGAAAATGCTATCCCAAAACATAATTTTAAAGTAGCATTTCAATTATATACTGAATTTTCTATAGGAGACAGTAACTTTTACTGTTCCATTTTGCTCTGAATATTTCAAGCTTCTGTAAATAAATAAAAACAAAATCAGGAAATGTGTGGCGTTTCAATTTAGGGATAGAGAAACCGTGAAAGTTGTCATAAATTGTTTGGAAAATGTTCTATTTGCTTGAAAATTTACAGTGCACTTCGCTCGAACAGCATTTCCATATGACATTTTCATCATTTTTCATGTCGACTTGAAGATGTTGGTCACATTGTTCTGTTTGAAAACATACCAGATCTCAAGTGCACCAATGTACTCTTCCCGATCTGTTTTTTTTTCTTCAAATGGTATTTCCAATTCACTTCAGATCAATCTATGAACGGAAATTTAGTATACACGATGCACTGAAGGTGTCATTTTGATAAGAATCTTTTTGACTGGGTATGTTTGTGATGGAAATTCTAAGTAATGTGGTCGGTCTTGAGGCATATTGAAGCTATTGCAACTTAAAGGTGCACAATTTTGATGTAAATTTGCAATTTAGCGAACAAATGTCCGTATGTTGAGCCTGTGGTTCTTCTTTAGCGCCAATGTATGTAAATGTGAATCTGGCACAATTTGCCAGGGAGCGTAAGAGAATGCACAAGTAGCAATCATTACAGTTTGAAGCCCAAGGCGTACTCTGGCAATATTGGCGTCCTCAACATCTTGCAGCCATCCAAAGCAGAGTTACTTATGCCAGAAAATTACCCCCTATTGGGTAAAAGTGCATCTGCCTTTGTGATAATAGGGCTTTTGTTTTTTTGACTTTAGAACTGGACACCTTTCCGGAACCCAAACCCCATTGTTAGTCAAATCATCGAGATTCACAATTGGTCGAGAGAGTGCTTTTCAATTTAGTTCAACTCTGGCCAAAAGAGATTCTCATCATCATCATTAAAAGTTGAATAGTGGTGATGAAAGCTCTCTTCTACACTTTACAGTAATTTTCCTAAGTGTTGCTGACAAAGGGGATGAACCAGCAGTGTTTATACAAAAAGGTACAAAGAGTTGATGAAAGTAAAGATGATCTTCATCCAACCTTTGCTATCACATCGATGGTTATAGACTATAGAGAATTATTCCACATGCATTTGATAAGAAAATAAAACCCGGTGCATACATCGCACAATTTGACCAATATCACCTTCAAAAGAACTGCGTAAAAAGAGATTAAATTTGAAAAAGAATTCTGTTGAATCTCTTCCAAAACAACTGGCGCAGGTGTTTGGTGTTCAACACACCGTATGTATTTTGAATCCACATCTCCCTCAAAATCTCTCTATCTTCTCTTTCAGCAGGCACTGCTGAGTTCAACTGGTAATATCAAAGAGATGAAGATAAGCTGGTAGTGAGAATACTGCAAAAAGGATTTGCTAATGCCCTTAAATCATACAAAAGTTTTTGGGGTGAGAAAAACTGGAGCATTTTTAACAGTCTATACACAAAACCTAAAGTTGATGAAAATCTGCGGCACACTCGTAATAGAATACATCGAACGCTGTGCTACAGTGAAACTTTTCACGTGACGGTTTACACTCAGAAAAAACTGTGTGAAAATGTGTAAAAAAATGTGTCACATGCACGCATTCACATTAATACGAAAAGGATCTTGGATTTTATAGTTCGTCGGTCCTAAAGAAGACTATTATAAGTCTACTTACAGTAGTTATTGAAAGATGGTATCAATGGTTGCAGAAACCTTACATCTACATCCAAAAAAAATTATGTTAATTAAGTTAGGGGTAAGTACTCTCCCTGCGAACGTTCATGCCACCGAATAATGTGAATTTCTTTTATTTTTTCTAAGAGACTTACATTTAGGGGAAAGTGGTCTGCCTTTGAACGAAAAATGATGTTCTAAATTTGAGATTTTTTTCAGAGTAAACTACAACATGAGTTTTACTTTGCACTACACCAAAAAATTCTCTTGTTCATTAAGCTTCTATGCTTAGCCCATTCAGGACTCGCAAGTCCTCAGTTTTTCCTGGTGAGGAACTTGAAAATGTGATGTCGATATATTCAAAGGCAGCCTGCATGGTCTGCCTTTGAATGTGATTGGGCAGCCTTTGAATCTTAATTTTTCACTGAGAATATTGGGCTGTAACATTAAGTGGCCCATAATTGATTATCATGAACCCTAATGCACTCAATAAAACCACCACTGTAGTCAAAAGTCATTATACAACAACGTTTTTTACATTTTTCTGAAGCACTGTTTTTCACTTGAAAAATTGTAATAAAACACCATTGAAGTTGACAATTATCAGTTTGAAACATCCCGGCCGGAGCAAGATAGCATGTTATAAGTAATTGTATGACATTCGTCAGACCAAAGTAGGAGTTCTATTCTGCTCCCGGACAGGAAGCTGTCAGATGTTTCAATGTATGGAAAGAGAGGATTCAAAGGCACACAACATTAAGATTCAAAGGCTGCCGCAGAGCAATATTTGAAAACTTTTATCACCCACAAAATTTGTCTCATCTGAATCAAAATGTATTTGGAGAAATACCATCCAAGAATAACCATCTATGACTCACAATAGAAGATTTGTTCGAAAAATTATTTTGATTATGAAAAAACACATGAATTGTGGAACATCAAAATTACAGTTTAGAGCTCAGTTTCGTTTTTTTGACCTAGCACCTAGAAAATAAGAGCTAGGGTCTGCATTTTTTGATGACTTGTGAGGATTATGAATAGCTATCTAATAGTTAATAGAAAAGAATTTATGCTTTAAAGAAAAATGAAAAAATTACAATATTCAAAGGCTGCCGCATTCAAAGGCAGACCACTTTCCCCTATACAGTAGACTCTCGGTCAATCGGGTCCTTTTCAATCGGGCGAAAAATTTTGTTGGCAATTTTCACGTTTAAATATGAAGCAAATTTGCTCAAATTTGCTGTAGTTCCTTTTATTTTATCATGATTCTTTATAATTGAGCGCCTTTTGTGGAATTTACAATGGCTTTGCCCGATTGAGATAGAGTCTACTGTAATTATCACATAAATTATCAATAAATAATAAAAGGCTTAATAATATTTATTAGAAATGTGTAAGTCCAGAAAAATAAAATTCACATTATTCGAAGGCATAAACATTCAAAGGGAGAGTACTTTCCCCCTTCAACCTATATTAAGTAAATTGCTATTACTAGTATAATAGTATAGTATATTTATTTAATCACAAAATAGGGTTCGTCCCTCTTACAATTGTGATAAAGAGAAAGAAAATTAAAATTAAATAACAAAAGAACACAGAGTTAAACAGAAAAAAAACAAAGGTGGAAAAAGGAAGGAAAAAAAATAAGATGAAAAGATGCTTCTTTAAGATTCACTCAGCCTGAATTAGAATTACTCAGTAAAAATTTTCGAAAAAATATGGCGTATTGAGAAATTGCAGTAGTTAACCCTTAAAGCTAAGCTTTAGGTCTAAAACCCGTATAATTCTCATCTAATAAGAAATATAGTAAATCTGCTTGGAAGACCATAGAAATCAGCTTCAGAAAACGCAAGCCTTTGAATATGGTCCAGCTTTGGAATGCCTTCCAAATATTAGATTTTGTTTTCTTTTATAATACTACACGAACTCAATAGAGAGAGTAGTTTACCAAAGGGGCCACTTTACAAAACATATGTACTTTCGTGTTTCAGACGATTTTTCTGAAATGACTTAACGCGATCACATACTCGTTCAATTGTCGAAATCTTTAGAAGGCAAAAGATTAGATTTAGAGACTTGAGATTTACGGGGGACCCACCTCATATAAGTTGATCTAAGAACAATTAATTCACCTCTGATTTTTCCCTCACCTTTCTCCTTTCCATCCTAAACCATATTTCTTTTCAGATTGCCAAAAAACGAGTCGTGCGATTTATTGAATTTTTTAATACATATGTTTTAGTAGTTGCCTATGCGAACATTTCTTTCATGATAACCGAATGGTTTCATACACTGAGCAAAAAAAAGAGGGTGCGATTAACATTTTTTCCTCATAAATTTTAACACTTTAGGTGTAAAAATATATCAACATTTTTTAGTGTTAATTTTACACCTTATTAAGGGTAAAATTAACATGAAAAAGGGTACCTTTAACCCCTAATACACCTAAAAAGGGTAATATTTACACCGATTTCGAATCAATACTGCATGGTAAAATTAACATTTCCGGAATGTTATTTTAAGTTTTTCGGATTTCTCTCAGTATATGAGTACTCGTTGAAAAGGTTTTGGTATTTTTGAAAAAACTGATGAATCGGTTTCAATTGGTTCTGAAATTAACCGATAAATAATTGTTATCCGAAAATTATTTGTATTACTCTCCTAAGCTATTTTGATCAGTCTTCAGAGTGATTTATGAATCGGTTCACACCGGTTATGGTGGTTCAAAACCGGTGATTTTGAAATATAGTTTTCAAGTCACAAGTTCGAGAATGTCACAAACCAACCCTTTTTTGAGCATTTTTCTAAAATAGAAGCATTAGAAAGAAAGAATCATCTGAGTATAAATGGGTGGTCATAAATTATTGACAAATCCATGACAGTCTCTAAGAAGGCATCTACCGTAAATATTTATCAAGCTGTGAACGTGAACTCATCCCAAATATCTTCTTGCGCATCCGGATTTTTCTGTGTGTAGTTTGCAACAGAAAGCAGAATACATGTGTGGCGTTACACAAAAGTGTGGTATAGCGAGACACGCGAGTATATACAGGGGTTCCCACCTGCGCTTGTTCATTTAATCACCCTTTCACCTTCGCCCCTCGTAGCCCTAAATCCTATAGCTCACCTCTCTCTTTCGCGCTTTCCGTTTGTCTCTGCTCTCGCAATTCAGCATTTTCATGTTCACAGCTCATGCGCCCGTGCTTCCTGCTCCCGCATCCCTGAGCATCCCCTTGTTGAAAATTCACGTACTGCAGGACCTTTTACGTGTTTATGGCTCGACAAAAGAATAGAAAATCTTGGTTTTTGGCATTTATAAGAGAGCCTCGTTATTGATTTGAAAGAAGAATGGGGGTTAATGTGGTGCGTCCTGAGCAAGATGATCCTCTAAGGATACCCTTTGGATACCGGCAAGTGGTTTCCCGTGTGCTGCTCTTTGCACTATTACCTTCAAAACATTTGCAGATGCACACAAATCGCTTGCAATGAGTACAAACACACGCTATAAAGGGTCACCAGTGTTGCTCGAAGCCTCAGTTAAGCTTTGACTCTCATGGTGGTAAGACGTGTTCTCGAAGTTCGGTCGTACGAGACACATTTCTCTGTTCATATCTCTCTAGAGGACTAATGCCAGAAGGGAATAATCTGTATTCTAAATCAAGTGATCCTGAGTGATTTCCTGTGTGAATAATTCACTAAATCATTCTTAATCTCATCCGTTAGCATCCCATGACATTTTCCTTATCCGGTCTGTGAAAGAGAATATAGGAAGTGAATGGGCAAATAATCAATTTCTTGTGAATTATTAATCCATCGAAGTTGAGTGACAATGATTCAAGTGTCCTTCCTCTGCTTCTTGTCTTTCGTGGGGATCCTTGTGGTCACCGAAGGCACCAACATGGATATAAGTGAGCAAATGTCGCTAATGTCGAAGCAATTGAATGCACTAATGACAAGACGTGGAGAGGATTACCAACTACTAGAAGAAAATCTCAAGAAGTTTGTCAGGCAGAATGCCCAGCAATACACAACAGTTGATGTACGAGAGGAAATTAATCAATTGAGGTAATTAGGCACAATATTCTCCAGAGCTTTCCTATCCTTCTGCCCATGAAACTTATGTGCTTTCGCAAGATACTAAGACTAGACATTGCAGAATGCTCAACGGAAAAGCACGTAAAGAAATGTTCAATTTTCTTAAAATGAAATTTTAAAACTGAGATTGAAATTTTCACTAAAATTTGCAATTCTATTAATTCACAAAATAATTATACAAGTTATTATATATATCATAGATCTCTTAAAGCTTATGAATGATTAACCATTTAACATAGCCATGCCGTTAATAATTCAAATCAAAATTAGAAGAATTATTAAGAATTCAGAGACTAAGCTTAAGTGGTTTTAATCTTCCATCGACGGACTATAAAGATTGAGTAATTCTAAAAACGAAAAAGACGAAAATACTTTATTTAATATAACTAGAATACCTAGAACTTTGAAACCTTCATGAGTTTTTACAAAACAAACTATTTTATTTGCAATATTTTTTTTTCACGTAATACATTTTTATATTTTCCTTAATATTGAAAAACCAACCTTGTTATGATTTCCATATAATAACAAATCCATTTATTTCTACTATTTTTTTTTTAATGAGTAACGAAAATAAAACATTTCTTTTTCTGAATTATATTTCTTTGAAATTTCCGTTATATAAAAATTTAAAAACATTCTACAACTAACTTAAAATACTTAAAATAGTTGTATTTTTAGTTATAAAAAATTCAAAATTGAAGATTCTAATAGTATAAAATAAATCAATATAAGTTTAAAGCTCATAGATTTATCATAGTGTGTTGACTTTCATAAAAAAAATTAAATAGAACTTGTAAGGTTTCTTGATATTATCGCTGTTTAACTTTCAAGGTACAGTAGAGTCTCGTTATAGTCCATATTTGATTTCAGATTTGACACTTGGGTCACACTATAGTTAGTCCATGTAATTTTTTAAAATTATCAACGACTTTTAGTATTGAAATTGCTCGACGGCTTCCACTTTCTTTGCGATTGTGGTACTTGTCCTCGCTCTCTTCATTATGGATCACAATTATCACAACTACCACAACTACTTAATAAAGTTTGCCAAAAATATTAAAATAATTATGCTTGTTGCGTACAAAAAACATAACCTAACTTAAAATCAGTGTTTTGAAATCAACGGTCGATAAATTGTGGACTATAGAGCGATGGCCTATAGCGAGACTCTACAGTAATGTCACTGTGACTAATCATACTTTGAATTTCTCATACTTTTGAAGTTTTAATTACACTAGCGATGATAACAAAGACAAGATTAATATACGATAGCGTTAAAGTGAAATCAAAATGGTATATTCCAATACTCCAATTTAGACTGATGTCACCACTCTGGCAAATTTTGACCAATAAAATCACAAAATCATCCAAACATACCGAAACCACTAACACGGATAAATCACGTAAATATCAGTTAATTACATAACTGCTTTCCCCGCAATCACACAAACCGAGTTCATCCAATAAAGGACTAACTCTTGTTCCTTCAGCCGTGTCTCCATTTATCATTGGTGCTTGGCCCACGGCAAAAAGGCGCCAGTATCAAATACTGGTAGCTGTAATATAATTTTGAGGTGTAATTTACATTTAAAGAATCCCCTCCGAAACAGGAGGAAAAAAAGAAGAACGAGAACTTTCCATTGGATAATTGAGACTGAGTGATTAAAATATATTAATTTCTGTGGCACAATAAATAATTTAATTTTCAATGAGAGGAAAATGGCACGCACGTACGAGTTGACTAACTATGTACTTGACGATATTAGCGTGCAAATCGGATATATAATATAATGTAATACGGTATAAAAAAATGGGTAAAAATATTCTTTTTCTCTGCCCTGGCAAAGAAACATTTCTTGGATGGTGATATTTAATATTTTCTACCAATGTTTATAATACACCCATTCATTGGGATGTTTCATTTTTTCTGCGCACGTTGTTGATATCGTAAAAGGATATTTATGATGCCTTTTTCGAGCTAAGAAAAATCTTCATACCTCCTTAGAACTTCCTCATGCAAGAAAAAAAAACCATTTCACCTCAAAATTATCCACTTTTACGAGGTATTTTTCTGATGAGATGTATCAAAATGAAAAGTCTGGAAGATTGTAGAGGGGAAGGGTCGTGTATTTTCTTTCTTCAAGATATTTCACCCGAGGAAAAGTTATTGGAAACTTAGTGAGGGGGGAAGAAAAGTTCTATAAACTCAATTGTTCCTCAATTAGACATTCTCACACGGAAAACTCTTCACCATAACCCCCCAGGATAATTCCACAATTGCCATATTCTGCAGCTTCTTTCTCAATTAGCTTAAAGTTTTAACCACAGAAAAGGATATACCACTGCTGAGGAAAATTTATTAAATTATTTCTTGCCAAGAAAAATCTATATAAGATTCAAGATATAAAACTTTGAAATATCCCTTATACTTCTCAGAATTTTATATTCAACAGTGTACATCAGTTTAGCGATATACATAAATAATTTTGTATAGGAAAATTGAGCAAATGATGGGAAAATAGAAGAAAATTATGCATATTAACTACTCTTGAAACCACCCACACTCTACACTACATCAAAATACCTCGTGTAATTTGCATACCCTCGATGAGCTTTCGTACATAAATACACTGAACTTATTAGGAAATTTTTAATTTAAGTTCAACCCAAACTTCTTGTTACTTTACAATTTCCCATCATAAAATTTCCCCAGGTGGATATAGATATGTTCAATTGATAATGTGTTTTTTCCGCACTTTTACCTGTTCTTTGTGCATTATTCATTTTCACGCTGAATTAATAAAATATCATATCACAAATTGATACAGATTTTTGACCATTGTAAACAATATTGACGCAATTTTATTGGTTTAATTTTCATTTTTCTACATAATGAATAAATATAAGCCTAATTTTTAATCATGCCTAGAGCTATGAAAAGCATATTGTTAGAGATTCTTCACAATTTCAACTATTGAAATCCTCAAAAAAATATAAATTCTTCGATCAGGCTCAAACTTGATTAATTTCTCGCCAAAGATTTTGGGGTCCTTAAAAATAAAACTAAGATTAAGGTTTGAGATATATGATCGGCAAAATCATATATTTATATGAATATTAACAGAAATATTATTAATTTATATTATTTTTTATTATAATATTCTTATTTTTACAATCTTACAAGTAGAGCGTATAGAGCTGCTTTAGTCATATAAAAGACATACTTGAAACAAAATCTTAAATTTCATAAGAAATATGTTCAAATTTCATATCTCAAATGGTACAAAGCGGGGTGTCAATAGGTCCTGAAACGAGTTCTTGTGTCAACAGATGTTCCTTTTACCCTATGCCCGATTACAAAATTGCTTTGTTCTAATGAAATGTGATTTACATACTTTACATAGTAAGTTTCATAAAATTCAAGCAATTCTCTGCACTATCTCTGGCTCTTCAAATCCGCTTTTGTTGCAGTTGATAATTTTCATATTACAAGTTTAAAATTTTTAGTTCTTAAGAAACCGATTTCTCCAAATCTCTTGACAAAATTATTAAAATCATCTACCTATATAAGTTGTACAAATAACGTTCTTAGACTGTAGCTATAAAACATTTTATTCATGATTTATTATATTTTGAGGTTTATCACCTTCAATCTTGATTGGCCCTCCAACGCTTCATAATGGTTTTTACATTGTAACAAGCAGCGATGGAAGTCGGCTTCTTACATGTTCGAGACCACTTCTTTTACTCATTCACAATTTTATAAGAAACTTTAAGTTATCTCGTTGCTCCAAATTAAGACTGCATTTTTGCAATATAGCTCTACTTCCGATCTTCAAAAAGTAATTATTACGGTCAAACTAACCCACGTACAATCATGCCTTTCTAACTGAAGGTTGCAGGAACCATCAACAGATACGAAAATACGAAGTACGAAGATCAACAGATACGAACCATCAACGAACCATCAACAGATACGAAGTATCAGGCCCGGGAATTAATTGGCACCCCTCTTTTTAAATTTATATGTTTCACTTTAATCGTAATGTTTTGTAATCGCGTTCAGTAACTTAAGCTCCATTTAAAGTTTTCAGGCGCTTCTAGTATATCCACTTTAAGAATCTCACCTTCAATAAGCTAATTTACGCTTATCACTGACTTTAATCATGGTGTTTTTATTGATTCGATAATGATACTATTCGAAAAAAAATCATGCAAAAAAAATAGAACCCAATCAATATATGGTAAGTTTATCAAATTGCGGCATAGTTGGAAATAAGCACAAAAGTCCTCAGTTTAAAATATTATAATATTTTTATTATACGTATTGAAATTTCTCGTTACTTCTTTTTCAGAAGTGTTGCTTGGAACTTTAAAAAGTAGTTTATTATCTTTATTTCCTTTAAATCAATTCCTAAAATATTCCAAAATAATAAAAATATAGACATCACTTTGGAGTGTATTCCGGCCACTTTAAGTGGAATTTTGGCCACCTTATTTGTGGCCGTGCGAAACAACGGATCGAAAATTGCAAACCGTCATACGAAACGAGTTTAATATTAAGTTTAAAATATTTATAGAATCCACAGTGCCCTGAGATCTTCCGTGTAATTAATCCTCAAAACCTGAAGATTTAACCTAGGCATCCGAAATTTACGCGCAGATTCCCGTAGAGACTTGCTCTTCCGGAGCTCTATCAAAACCTTTTTCACGCCGTCTTTTTAATAGAGATGATGCTTTTTCTTTCTTTGAGCATTTTGCAACTTATAAATTGAAAGAATGCGTAAAACAGTATTTTTAAAAATAAAGCTATATCATTACTTTATCGATCCATTACCGAATGCGACCGATCCAGTCGAGTTCAGAATTTAAAGACTAAATTGTACCAAATCCATTGAAAATTTGGCCATCCAGGGTGGTTGAACTTTAATCTTGAGTAATTCAAGATAGCGATTTTCTGGCGATAGATGTTGACGTCGACATATTCAGCTGGACTATCTCCAAAACATATCCAAAAATGAACGAAATCGTCTAAGCCAATTTTGAGATACCGTCGTTGCGGGTGACTTTGCACTCGGGGGGTGACTTTGCACTCTGCTGTTCGTGAGACTTTGAACAATTCTAGCACTTATTGATAGTCTTCGCCGATCCGGTCTACCATGTCAAAGTATATAGGTATATGTTAAGTACCAAGTAAGGTACAATGATCCTCAAAAGGATTCTTGTGGTTTCAGTAATAGTCAATGAAATGCTAATATAGGTATTTTGTCAAAAAACGGCTCCGTGAAAAAGTTATCTGAAGGTGCAATTTTAAAATCGATTTAAGAGTAGTAAATTGCCCAAATCTATTCTAAATTTATCTGGCTAGAATAATCCACTTCGATTTTGTTGATTATTTTTATTAAAATATTTTTTTTCCCTATTACCTTTCTAAGAACGCATGATTTATGTTATAAAATTGCATGTAATGGTCTTTCTAAAGCTTTATTATAAAAGTATTTGGCTAAAAATTATCCAATTTTTTGATAATTTAAGATAAAGTGACCGAGATCTACAAGATGGTGTGGTCGCCATCTTGGTTTGACGTTTCTGTCCGCCATTTTGAATAACTGTCAAAACCTAAAACTGATCCGATTGAGCTGAAATTTTAGTATGTTCTAGCTGATGTCAAAACCTTTTCAGAACATATATAACATCCGACCTAGCTCAAGCGATTGCCTGGATACAAGAGCTCCAAGTTCAAAATTTTGACATTTTCATGAATAAAGAACTACGGAGAGCTTCTTTTATCGAAATCATCACAAAAAAGACAGTACTATCGTTAGGCGATAAGATCTAAATAACAAACAAAAAGAAAAGTAATGTTTTTCTTTATAACAGCATATTATTTGAAGATCTGAAAAACTGTTTTTGCAAAAATGAAAAAATAAAAAAAATTAATAAATGCATTTTTCATTTATTTTTTTTAATTATGTAAGAGTAAATAAATATATAAAATAAATGCCTCAACCACTTTTAATGGTTACTGAGGCATTTCATTTAGATTTTAAAATTAAGGATTAGTAAATAAAGATCGCAAAAATATGATGATTACAAAATTTTAAAATTTGAGCCTCTGTATCTAGGTAAATACTTGACGTAGACTGGGACATAGATACGTTCTGAAAAGGTCTTGATATCAGCTACAACATACTAAAATTTTAACCCAATCGAACCTGTTTTAGATTTTGACAGTTATTCAAAATGGCGGACAGAAACGTCAAATCAAGATGGCGATCATGTCATCTTGTAGATCTCGTGCATATTACCCTTAGATGTAAAGATCTTCATTGTCGTTTATTATCAGAAATTGTTGATTTTTTAGTATTTATTAAAAAGTGCAAAGTCACCCGCACCTTATCCCCAGTGCAAGCCTTTTTTCTTGATTTTTTTAAACATAGTAAAATTTTATAAAATTAATGTTAGTGGCACAAAATCCATTCATTAACAACTGAATACAAATAATTTTACTCAAAAACCCCCCTCCCTTCACTTTAACTATCCACTTTTAGAGAGCAAAGTTGAAAAATAGCGAAAAAACGTGCAAAGTCACCCGCAACGACGGTAAGTAAAAAAACATGTTTTGGGAGGGGTGAAGGGGTGAGGGCGGGGTTAATTTATATAAGTTATTTCGCTAGAGAATATTAACTTTTGGGGGAATCATTGAAGACCGGAAGTCAATATCTGTCACGGTTTGGCAGCTGGGATATTGAGAAGTTAAAAAAAAATTGGATTGCGGAACTTGCTCTCTCGTGGAGTTCAATCAGTTAAAAAAACTAAAATAAATAAAATATTTAGGGCAGCAAAAGATGTTATCGATATAGTAAACATTACCTCAATGAGAGATGCACACAAAAAGTCAATTTTTACTCGAAATAGATAATCCAGTTCACCCTGAATTTAAAAAATGATTCACTATGTTCACTTTTATCATAAACAAAAACAATCGTTAATGAAAACTACTTAATTTTAATGAACAAACTTGAAGGAAAATCATCTATTATATTACATTTTTTATAAGACTCTATTCCTTCTATCCACACTGAAGTTTGTATAACACAATTTTAATTAAAATTGTACCCAATATTTACCGATGTCCCTGTTAATAGGGGAGACTGGGGCAAAATTTATCAATTCTAAAATTTTAAAATTCGATATCTTCCAAGAAAAAAGAGAACGAGGCTTCAAATTTTTATTATAGATGGCCTTCATGAACCTCAATAAACGTCAAAGGTTTTAAGGAATTCGAGAAATGAATATATAAAATAAAAAAAATATTGAAATTATGAGCCCTGTTTCTAAAATATTTCCCCTTCAGGAGATATCAATTTTCATTAACTTACTTTCCGAAATTGATGCATTGATTAGTGTGTGTTTGATGAATAACTTGGATCTGCTGAACATGAATCTGTTTTTCGTTTGTGAATTTTCCACACTGATTTTTCTTCAGAAGTAGTTTTATTAAAAATGAACACTCGGGGTAAAATTTGTCAGAAGGTATGGGGCAATAATTGGCAAAAAACGAATAATTCCGACGTTTCACATGGCGAAAAGACACATCCCTCTCGTTCAGAAATAACCTTTCCGATTTGAGAGCTCTCTCCGGTAGAGGTTTTTCCTTTACCGATTCGAAGGTATATCAGAGAGAACTTACCTAAAAACCCGTTGGAAGTTCGAACGTTTAAACCGACGAGTTACACAAAAGTGAGCAAATTCATCAAAAGGGCTTTTCTTTGAATGAAAATGCAATTAAAACGTTCTGCCATCCTAAATTTCCACAAAACTACACAAAAAATCACTTTTTGCAGCAAACGTTTGCACACTGTTGTTGACATTGTTGACGATTGAAGGGATTGAAGTGTCAAGAATATCGAAATTCGATATGGCAGAACAATCAGCGCTAAAGCGGCGAGTACGTGAACTTGCACTTTAGGCTTCCGGTAGATTTTCGAATAGGTTTGTCTTGGCTTTGGAGTGGCTTTGTTTCTTCGAAAGGTTATTACTGATAGGAGCCATCCAGTCACTGGTCCTGATTAAACTGCAGATGATTTCTGAAGCAGCACAATTCAAACAGGAAGAGATTAAATGATTTTTGGAAGAATTCCCAACATCACAAATGTGTTTTTAATGCTTAAATTTTTCTGAAGATCGATAAATACGAAACACTCTCCGCCACCTTTCTTCTCTGTTTTGCTATGTGGCCCTTATGCCATAGACACACTTACGACTTAAGCCGAGAGACGACTTAGTGGAAAATGTTGGAAATGTGATTTAACCATTATTTCAAATATAATTATGCTAAGCCGTCTCTCGGCTAATCCTCAGGTCTGTCAAGGCCCTTACTCGGCAAACTTCGTTCAGTTCAACTCGCCCAATTAGCTCTTCTGTCATTTCTAAGCCGGCGAAGAGAATTTTCTTGCCAAAAACAGCTTTTGGAAAATAATGTGAAAAACACATTTCTGGTTTAGATATTAAAAAGTGGTCTGTATAAAGTTATAAAGGAATGAATTTCCTATCAAAACTGAATGAAAGAAATTGAATATTTCTTTCATTCACGAGAACCCGTAACAAAACGAAAATGAGAAAAAATACCCCACGTCTGACAAAATTTGCCCCAGCTGTTTTCAGAATTTTCAATTTCCACAAAATCATCTTTTGGAAAATGGCTCGGAAAGCGCATTTCCTTTTGAGTTAGAGGAAAATAACTGATAGCTTGTGAAAAAATAAAATATCCGTTTTAACAAATTTTGCCCCAGTCTCCCCTAATTACTATAGTGCATCAGTAAATTACCTTTATTAAATATTTCTGTTTTAATTGTTCGAAAGTTTTTTATCCGGCTAGAAATCAAACGGTAAGATTTATCCAAATTCGGTCTCAGAACCTCTCATAAATGAATATTATTTTTCTTTCCTCTCTCACCCTTCTCGTCCCTTAGAAAATCATATTTTTTGTTTATTTCAAAAACGGTTCTAAAGATTTCGTTCTTTTTCGGATATGATTCACAAATTGACTAGTAATACGTCCACATGCCAGTACTTTTAATTCATGATTTTTTTTGTCAATTCTCAATTTTTTAAATAGCTTTGTGAAAACTTGTGAACCAATTTTAATCAACCAGTCAACCATTCTGTAGAGATGGAACGCTTTGTATCTCTTTTCACACTTTTTCCCACAAGTCTCAACATACTGTACATTAAAATATTAAAATGTAATGAAATTGTAACAGATTCCAAAATTTATACTATTTCAATTTATTTATACAAAATATGTTGCATCCTCACAATATAAACCTGAACGCAAAAATGGTAGGAAAAAAGATAAATACAAGGGTATTGCATTTTACAAAATTAGTAAATAATCTAAATCGAAACATAATTTGAATTTGGCATGTACAAAAATTCACGGTTAACTTGTCAATAGTTACCAAAATCGTTTCGACTTTATGAAATATTTTTCATAATGACTCAATTTTAATGTATTTCTGTCAATCGCTGTCAACGGATTTTCAATCACAATTTTTAATCAACACACCAGGAAAATTTTGATTAACTCTTAACTATAAATGCGCTGTGCATGTTTGATATTATAAAAAAAAGAATCCTTTACTGAAATGATTTTTTTTTATATTTCAAATTCATTTCAGAGTTTCGGACGTAATTTTTTAAGCGTAGGATAGTATGTGATTAGTACGTTTTATGCTGTAACATATCAATGACTTTAATACGCGTCTCAAAGATACTAGAATACATTTACAGATGTTCTATTCAAATTTGAAGAGGAAATAGTAAATGTTAATCAGTGAGAGAAATAAACGCTTTTATCAAATTCCCATCATGCTTAATCAATTCATCAACTATTTGTATCACCATTTCCAAAGGAAAGAGCTGAAGATATTGAGAGAGGGCTCTTCTGGGTCAAATGAACACCTCACGGCACAATGGCTTACAAGAACCATCGCAGAACTCAGGTCGGAATTGGCTGAACTCCAGCAAACATCATCAGCATCATCAAAGGAGTTTCAACAACGCAGTCAAATGATTGAAGATATCAGTGGACTGAGGGAAGATGTTAAGACACTCAGGCTTGAAGTTGAGGCGCTTCGTTCAAGACAGGAAAAGGCGGACAAACTAATTCATGAGTTGAGGAATGAGGCTATTCAGAACAGCCAGGACTTACGACGGAGCCTCAAGTACAAGAACCAGGTGAGATAAACAACCTTTCCTTTCACTCAGCATAATTGTCGTCAAAAAGGGAAATTGGTCGAAAAATTGAGGGGTGACGATGTGGTTTTGAAGCATTAACGAGGGATTAAGAATTTTGATGTCTATTCATGAGGTCGTCATTTGGGGGATGAACATCGTTCGCAGCAGGTGTTAACCTCATGATTAAATACTTCCCACTGAAACCTAAATCAGGCCTAGGGATTCAAATTAATATGCCATAAAATGTAAAGCAACATGTATGTAGATATATAATGCTCTGGGTCAGGAATATAAAGTTTTAAAGCAAATGGGTAATTTAAAAAGTTATACTTACCAAATGTTTGTCAACATTTGCTTTTCACACTCTTCTTTGTGTTTCTTTTGACATGCATACAATAATTTTTTTTTGTAACTTTGATTTTGGTACTTCGTACACAGAGAAAAATTACCCTCTAAATTCAAGAAAAAAATACTCTAACTAAGGGTTCGATTTTGCTCCAAGCAATTTTTTTCTTAAATTTCGCTTAAATTAAGAAAAAATTTCTATAAGAGCATTTTCTTAAATTTTAGAGTACGATGGTTTTGAAATTCAGTAGCTTTGAATTTAGACTTTTTTACTCTTAAATTTAGAGAAAAATAGTTTTGAGTTTGTAGCAAAAATGGTTTTGATTTTAGAGTATCATGGTTTTGATTTTAGAGTATTGTGGTTTTGATTTTAGAGCATTGTGGTTTTGATTTTAGAGCATTGTGGTTTTGATTTTAGAAACTTATGGGTTTGATTTTAGAGTATCATGGTTTTGATTTTAGAAAATTATGGTTTTGATTTTAGAGTATCATGGTTTTGATTTTAGAGCATTGTGGTTTTGATTTTAGAAACTTATGGGATTGATTTTAGAGTATTATGGTTTTGATTTTAGAGCATTGTGGTTTTGATTTTAGAAACTTATGGGTTTGATTTTAGAGTATCATGGTTTTGATTTTAGAAAATTATGGTTTTGATTTTAGAGTATCATGATTTTGATTTTAGAGTATTGTGGTTTTGATTTTAGAAACTTATGGGATTGATTTTAGAGTATTATGGTTTTGATTTTAGAAACTTATGGGTTTGATTTTAGAAACTTATGGTTTTGATTTTAGAGTATTGTGGTTTTGATTTTAGAAACTTATGGTTTTGATTTTAGAAACTTATGGGTTTGATTTTAGAAACTTATGGTTTTGATTTTAGAAACTTATGGTTTTGATTTTAGAGTATTGTGGTTTTGATTTTAGAGTATTGTGGTTTTGATTTTAGAGTACCATGGTTTTGATTTTAGAGTACCATG
This sequence comes from Phlebotomus papatasi, assembly GCF_024763615.1. NCBI lineage: Eukaryota > Metazoa > Arthropoda > Insecta > Diptera > Psychodidae > Phlebotomus > Phlebotomus papatasi. The sequence goes on from NC_077223.1 coordinate 44,717,681, forward strand.
GTTTTGATTTTAGAGTACCATGGTTTTGATTTAAGAGTACCATGGTTTTGATTTTAGAGTACCATGGTTTTGATTTTAGGGTACCATGGTTTTGATTTTAGAGTACCATGGTTTTGATTTTAGAGTATCATGGTTTTGATTTTAGAGTACCATGGTTTTGATTTTGGAGTGTTTGCTGTGTTGATTGTCGAGTATTGCTGGTTCTGAAATTAGAGTATTCTGAGGTTTTGAATCAAGGCAATTTGAGGGTTTTTTTGTGAATGTTATATATTTCATTCTTTACCTTTTTCCACGTGATGCATATGATGCGCGCGTATTCACTTCCATGAAACTCTCATATGCATCTTTCATTTCAATTTTCTATATGAACTTTGCCAATCGGAATTTACCTCCACTGAAGTATGTTGCTTAATCTGAAATATTTAAGAGTATAATGGTTTTGATTTTAGAGTATCAAGGCTTAGAACCTCTCATAGTCTGTCTTATTTCGATATTTTTATATAAACTTTTCCAATCGGAATTCATCTCCACTGAAGTATGTTGCTTAATCTGAAATATTTAAGACTAATATGGTTTTGATTTTAGAATATTATTGTCTTGCTTTTAGAGTACATTGGTTTTGATGTTGGTCTATTGTGGTTTTGAATTCTTTTAGAGTATTGGGGATTTGATTTTAGACTATTGTGGTGATGATTCTACAGCATTGTGGTTTTGATTTTAGAGTATCGTGGTTTTGATTTTAGAGTATTATAGTTTTGATTTTAGAGCATTGTGGTTTTGATTTTAGAGTATTGTGGTTTTGATTTTAGACACTTATGGTTTTGATTTTAGAGTATTATGGTTTTGATTTTAGAAACTCATGGTTTTGATTTTAGAGTATCATGGTTTTGATTTTAGAGTATCATGGTTTTGATTTTAGAGTATCGTGGTTTTGATTTTAGAGTATCATGGTTTTGATTTTAGAGTTTTGTGGTTTTGATTTTAGAGTATTGTGGTTTTGATTTTAGAAACTTATGGTTTTGATTTTAGAGTATTATGGTTTTGAATTTAGAGTATTGTGGTTTTGATTTTAGAAACTTATGGTTTTGATTTTAGAGTATCATGGTTTTGATTTTAGAAACTCATGGTTTTGATTTTAGAGTATTATGGTTTTGATTTTAGAGTATCATGGTTTTGATTTTAGAGTATCATGGTTTTGATTTTAGAGTATTGTGGTTTTGATTTTAGAGTATTGTGGTTTTGATTTTAGAAACTTATGGTTTTGATTTTAGAGTATCATGGTTTTGATTTTAGAAACTCATGGTTTTGATTTTAGAGTATTATGGTTTTGATTTTAGAGTACTGTGGTTTTGATTTTAGAGTATCGTGGTTTTGATTTTAGAGTATCATGGTTTTGATTTTAGAGTATTGTGGTTTTGATTTTAGAAACTTATGGTTTTGATTTTAGAGTATCATGGTTTTGATTTTAGAAACTCATGGTTTTGATTTTAGAGTATTATGGTTTTGATTTTAGAGTATCATGGTTTTGATTTTAGAGTATCATGGTTTTGATTTTAGAGTATCATGGTTTTGATTTTAGAGTATCATGGTTTTGATTTTAGAGTATTATGGTTTTGAATTTAGAGTATTGTGGTTTTGATTTTAGAAACTTATGGTTTTGATTTTAGAGTATCATGGTTTTGATTTTAGAAACTCATGGTTTTGATTTTAGAGTATTATGGTTTTGATTTTAGAGTATCATGGTTTTGATTTTAGAGTATCATGGTTTTGATTTTAGAGTATCATGGTTTTGATTTTAGAGTATTGTGGTTTGATTTTAGAAACTTATGGTTTTGATTTTAGAGTATCATGGTTTTGATTTTAGAAACTAATGGTTTTGATTTTAGAGTATTATGGTTTTGATTTTAGAGTACTGTGGTTTTGATTTTAGAGTATCGTGGTTTTGATTTTAGAGTATCATGGTTTTGATTTTAGAGTATTGTGGTTTTGATTTTAGAAACTTATGGTTTTGATTTTAGAGTATCATGGTTTTGATTTTAGAAACTTATGGTTTTGATTTTAGAGTATCATGGTTTTGATTTTAGAGTATCATGGTTTTGATTTTAGAGTATTGTGGTTTTGATTTTAGAGTATTGTGGTTTTGATTTTAGAAACTTATGGTTTTGATTTTAGAGTATCATGGTTTTGAATTTAGAGTATTGTGGTTTTGATTTTAGAAACTTATGGTTTTGATTTTAGAGTATCATGGTTTTGATTTTAGAAACTCATGGTTTTGATTTTAGAGTATTATGGTTTTGATTTTAGAGTACTGTGGTTTTGATTTTAGAGTATCGTGGTTTTGATTTTAGAGTATCATGGTTTTGATTTTAGAGTATTGTGGTTTTGATTTTATAAACTTATGGTTTTGATTTTAGAGTATCATGGTTTTGATTTTAGAAACTCATGGTTTTGATTTTAGAGTATTATGGTTTTGATTTCAGAGTATCATGGTTTTGATTTTAGAGTATCGTGGTTTTGATTTTAGAGTATCATGGTTTTGATTTTAGAGTATTGTGGTTTTGATTTTAGAGTATTGTGGTTTTGATTTTAGAGTATCATGGTTTTGATTTTAGAGTATTGTGGTTTTGATTTTAGAAACTTCTGGTTTTGATTTTAGAGTATCATGGTTTTGATTTTAGAAACTCATGGTTTTGATTTTAGAGTATTATGGTTTTGATTTTAGAGTATCATGGTTTTGATTTTAGAGTATCGTGGTTTTGATTTTAGAGTATCATGGTTTTGATTTTAGAAACTTATGGTTTTGATTTTAGAGTATTGTGGTTTTGATTTTAGAGTATCATGGTTTTGATTTTAGAGTATTATGGTTTTGATTTTAGAGTATTGTGGTTTTGATTTTAGAAACTTATGGTTTTGATTTTAGAGTATTGTGGTTTTGATTTTAGAGTATCATGGTTTTGATTTTAGAGTATTGTGGTTTTGATTTTAGAAACTTATGGTTTTGATTTTAGAAACTTATGGGTTTGATTTTAGAAACTTATGGTTTTGATTTTAGAAACTTATGGTTTTGATTTTAGAGTATTGTGGTTTTGATTTTAGAGTATTGTGGTTTTGATTTTAGAGTATTGTGGTTTTGATTTTAGAAACTTATGGTTTTGATTTTAGAGTATCATGGTTTTGAATTTAGAGTATTGTGGTTTTGATTTTAGAAACTTATGGTTTTGATTTTAGAGTATCATGGTTTTGATTTTAGAAACTCATGGTTTTGATTTTAGAGTATTATGGTTTTGATTTTAGAGTACTGTGGTTTTGATTTTAGAGTATCGTGGTTTTGATTTTAGAGTATCATGGTTTTGATTTTAGAGTATTGTGGTTTTGATTTTATAAACTTATGGTTTTGATTTTAGAGTATCATGGTTTTGATTTTAGAAACTCATGGTTTTGATTTTAGAGTATTATGGTTTTGATTTCAGAGTATCATGGTTTTGATTTTAGAGTATTGTGGTTTTGATTTTAGAGTATTGTGGTTTTGATTTTAGAGTATTGTGGTTTTGATTTTAGAGTATCATGGTTTTGATTTTAGAGTATTGTGGTTTTGATTTTAGAAACTTCTGGTTTTGATTTTAGAGTATTGTGGTTTTGATTTTAGAAACTCATGGTTTTGATTTTAGAGTATTATGGTTTTGATTTTAGAGTATCATGGTTTTGATTTTAGAGTATCGTTGTTTTGATTTTAGAGTATCATGGTTTTGATTTTAGAAACTTATGGTTTTGATTTTAGAGTATTGTGGTTTTGATTTTAGAGTATCATGGTTTTGATTTTAGAGTATTATGGTTTTGATTTTAGAGTATTGTGGTTTTGATTTTAGAAACTTATGGTTTTGATTTTAGAGTATCATGGTTTTGATTTTAGAAACTCATGGTTTTGATTTTAGAGTATTATGGTTTTGATTTTAGAGTATCATGGTTTTGATTTTAGAGTATTGTGGTTTTGATTTTAGAGTATTGTGGTTTTGATTTTAGAGTATCATGGTTTTGATTTTAGAGTATCATGGTTTTGATTTTAGAAACTCATGGTTTTGATTTAAGAAACTCATGGTTTTGATTTTAGAGTATCATGGTTTTGATTTTAGAGTACTGTGGTTTTGATTTTAGAGTATCATGGTTTTGATTTTAGAAACTTATGGTTTTGATTTTAGAGTATCATGGTTTTGATTTTAGAGTATCATGGTTTTGATTTTAGAGTATTGTGGTTTTGATTTTAGAGTATTGTGGTTTTGATTTTAGAAACTTATGGTTTTGATTTTAGAGTATCATGGTTTTGAATTTAGAGTATTGTGGTTTTGATTTTAGAAACTTATGGTTTTGATTTTAGAGTATCATGGTTTTGATTTTAGAAACTCATGGTTTTGATTTTAGAGTATTATGGTTTTGATTTTAGAGTACTGTGGTTTTGATTTTAGAGTATCGTGGTTTTGATTTTAGAGTATCATGGTTTTGATTTTAGAGTATTGTGGTTTTGATTTTATAAACTTATGGTTTTGATTTTAGAGTATCATGGTTTTGATTTTAGAAACTCATGGTTTTGATTTTAGAGTATTATGGTTTTGATTTCAGAGTATCATGGTTTTGATTTTAGAGTATCGTGGTTTTGATTTTAGAGTATCATGGTTTTGATTTTAGAGTATTGTGGTTTTGATTTTAGAGTATTGTGGTTTTGATTTTAGAGTATCATGGTTTTGATTTTAGAGTATTGTGGTTTTGATTTTAGAAACTTCTGGTTTTGATTTTAGAGTATCATGGTTTTGATTTTAGAAACTCATGGTTTTGATTTTAGAGTATTATGGTTTTGATTTTAGAGTATCATGGTTTTGATTTTAGAGTATCGTGGTTTTGATTTTAGAGTATCATGGTTTTGATTTTAGAAACTTATGGTTTTGATTTTAGAGTATTGTGGTTTTGATTTTAGAGTATCATGGTTTTGATTTTAGAGTATTATGGTTTTGATTTTAGAGTATTGTGGTTTTGATTTTAGAAACTTATGGTTTTGATTTTAGAGTATTGTGGTTTTGATTTTAGAGTATCATGGTTTTGATTTTAGAGTATTGTGGTTTTGATTTTAGAAACTTATGGTTTTGATTTTAGAAACTTATGGGTTTGATTTTAGAAACTTATGGTTTTGATTTTAGAAACTTATGGTTTTGATTTTAGAGTATTGTGGTTTTGATTTTAGAGTATTGTGGTTTTGATTTTAGAGTATTGTGGTTTTGATTTTAGAAACTTATGGTTTTGATTTTAGAGTATCATGGTTTTGAATTTAGAGTATTGTGGTTTTGATTTTAGAAACTTATGGTTTTGATTTTAGAGTATCATGGTTTTGATTTTAGAAACTCATGGTTTTGATTTTAGAGTATTATGGTTTTGATTTTAGAGTACTGTGGTTTTGATTTTAGAGTATCGTGGTTTTGATTTTAGAGTATCATGGTTTTGATTTTAGAGTATTGTGGTTTTGATTTTATAAACTTATGGTTTTGATTTTAGAGTATCATGGTTTTGATTTTAGAAACTCATGGTTTTGATTTTAGAGTATTATGGTTTTGATTTCAGAGTATCATGGTTTTGATTTTAGAGTATTGTGGTTTTGATTTTAGAGTATTGTGGTTTTGATTTTAGAGTATTGTGGTTTTGATTTTAGAGTATCATGGTTTTGATTTTAGAGTATTGTGGTTTTGATTTTAGAAACTTCTGGTTTTGATTTTAGAGTATCATGGTTTTGATTTTAGAAACTCATGGTTTTGATTTTAGAGTATTATGGTTTTGATTTTAGAGTATCATGGTTTTGATTTTAGAGTATCGTGGTTTTGATTTTAGAGTATCATGGTTTTGATTTTAGAAACTTATGGTTTTGATTTTAGAGTATTGTGGTTTTGATTTTAGAGTATCATGGTTTTGATTTTAGAGTATTATGGTTTTGATTTTAGAGTATTGTGGTTTTGATTTTAGAAACTTATGGTTTTGATTTTAGAGTATCATGGTTTTGATTTTAGAAACTCATGGTTTTGATTTTAGAGTATTATGGTTTTGATTTTAGAGTATCATGGTTTTGATTTTAGAGTATTGTGGTTTTGATTTTAGAGTATTGTGGTTTTGATTTTAGAGTATCATGGTTTTGATTTTAGAGTATCATGGTTTTGATTTTAGAAACTCATGGTTTTGATTTAAGAAACTCATGGTTTTGATTTTAGAGTATCATGGTTTTGATTTTAGAGTACTGTGGTTTTGATTTTAGAGTATCATGGTTTTGATTTTAGAAACTTATGGTTTTGATTTTAGAGTATCATGGTTTTGATTTTAGAAACTCATGGTTTTGATTTTAGAGTACTGTGGTTTTGATTTAAGAAACTCATGGTTTTGATTTTAGAGTATCATGGTTTTGATTTTAGAGTACTGTGGTTTTGATTTTAGAGTATCATGGTTTTGATTTTAGAAACTTATGGTTTTGATTTTAGAGTATCATGGTTTTGATTTTAGAGTATCATGGTTTTGATTTTAGAGTATTATGGTTTTGATTTTAGAGTATCGTGGTTTTGATTTTAGAAACTTATGGGTTTGATTTTAGAAACTTATGGTTTTGATTTTAGAGTATCAGGGTTTTGATTTTAGAAAAACCATAATACTCTAAAATCAAAACCATAAGTTTCTAAAATCAAAACCATAACTTTCTAAAATCAAAACCATGATTCTCTAAAATCAAAACCATAAGTTCCTAAAATCAAAACCATAATACTCTAAAATCAAAATCATGATACTCTAAAATCAGAACCACAATACTCTAAAATCAAAACCATGATTCTCTAAAATCAAAACCATAAGTTCCTAAAATCAAAACCATAATACTCTAAAATCAAAATCATGATCCTCTAAAATCAAAACCATAATACTCTAAAATCAAAACCACGTTACTCTAAAATCAAAACCATGATACTCTAAAATCAAAACCATAATACTCTAAAATCAAAACCACGATACTCTAAAATCAAAACCATGATACTCTAAAATCAAAACCACGATACTCTAAAATCAAAACCATGATACTCTAAAATCAAAACCATAAGTTTCCAAAATCAAAACTACGATACTCTTAAATCAAAACCATAATACTCTAAAATCAAAACCATGATACTCTAAAATCAAAACCATGATACTCTAAAATCAAAACCACGATACTCTAAAATCAAAACCATGATACTCTAAAATCAAAACCACGATACTCTAAAATCAAAACCATGATACTCTAAAATCAAAACCATGAGTTTCTAAAATCAAAACCATGAGTTTCTAAAATCAAAACCATGAGTTTCTAAAATCAAAACCATGATACTCTAAAATCAAAACCATGAGACTCTAAAATCAAAACCATGAAACTCTAAAATCAAAACCACAATACTCTAAAATCAAAACCATGGGACTCTAAAATCAAAACCCTGATACTCTAAAATCAAAACCATAATACTCTAAAATCAAAACCATGATACTCTAAAATCAAAACACTGATACTCTAAAATCAAAACCCTGATACTCTAAAATCAAAACCATGAGTTTCTAAAATCAAACCCATAAGTTTCTAAAATCAAACCCATAAGTTTCTAAAATCAAAACCATTAGTTTCTAAAATCAAAACCACAATGCTCTAAAATCAAAACCATAATACTCTAAAATCAAAACCCTGATACTCTAAAATCAAAACCATGAGACTCTAAAATCAAAACCATGATACTCTAAAATCAAAACCATAATACTCTAAAATCAAACCCATGAGTTTCTAAAATCAAAACCGTAAGTATCTAAAATCAAACCCATAGGTTTCTAAAGTCAAAACCATAAGTTTCTAAAATCAAAACCACAATGCTCTAAAATCAAAACCGCGGTACTCTAAAATCAAAACCATGAGACTCTAAAATCAAAACCCTGATACTCTAAAATCAAAACCATGAGACTCTAAAATCAAAACCATGAGACTCTAAAATCAAACCCATAAGTTTCTAAAATCAAACCCATAAGTTTCTAAAAACAAAACCATAATTTTCTAAAATCAAAACCACAATGCTCTAAAATCAAAACCACAAAACTCTAAAATCAAAACCATGAGACTCTAAAATCAAAACCCTGATACTCTAAAATCAAAACCATGAGACTCTAAAATCAAACCCATAAGTTTCTAAAATCAAACCCATTAGTTTCTAAAATCAAAACCATAAGTTTCTAAAATCAAACCCATAAGTTTCTAAAAACAAAACCATAATTTTCTAAAATCAAAACCACAATGCTCTAAAATCAAAACCGCAAAACTCTAAAATCAAAACCATGAGACTCTAAAATCAAAACCCTGATACTCTAAAATCAAACCCATAAGTTTCTAGAATCAAACCCATAAGTTTCTAAAATCAAAACCATAAGTTTCTAAAATCAAACCCATAAGTTTCTAAAAACAAAACCATAAGTTTCTAAAATCAAACCCATAAGTTTCTAAAATCAAAACCATAAGTTTCTAAAATCAAACCCATAAGTTTCTAAAATCAAAACCATAAGTTTCTAAAATCAAAACCACGATACTCTAAAATCAAAACCATGAGACTCTAAAATCAAAACCCTGATACTCTAAAATCAAAACCATGAGACTCTAAAATCAAAACCATGATAATCTAAAATCAAAACCATCATACTCTAAAATCAAAACCAAAAGTTTCTAAAATCAAAACCATAAGTTTCTAAAATCAAAACCACAGTGCTCTAAAATCGAAACCACGATACTCTAAAATCAAAACCACGATACTCTAAAATCAAACCCATAAGTTTCTAAAATCAAAACCACAATACTCTAAAATCAAGACCATAATAGTATAATAGAATTCAAAACCACTATACTCTTATTTCGAAACGATGATTTCGCTAAGATCAAAACCAAAATAGTCTTAACTCGAAACCTCTATACTCTAAAATCAAAACCATGACCTTCTAACTTTAAAACTTCTGTATACTCTATCAGTGTTCAAAACTACGATTCTCTAAAATCAAACCCACTATTCTCCTATTATTAAGCACAATTTATTCTATTTTTTAAACTATCATACTCTTTTAGAGAAATTCAAGCGCAAAATATCTCAATTATAGGGGAAAATAGTTTGAAATTCTTGTACTCTTGATTCAAAACCACGTTTCTTAATTTTTTCTAACTCAAAATTTTTCTCTGTGTATGAGATGGACTTTTAAAAACGCATTATCTCTGCACATGAGATTAATCATTAATTTCGAATACATACGAATAAGTTATGTATATGTATTATACTATTACTGTATTAATATTATTATCATGTTTCTCTGTATAAAGGATAAAAATGAATTCAAAATTTACTTTCGTTTTCCAATATTGGATTAATGTTAGCGCTCCTTAACATTTTAAAGTACTATCTATAAATGATCCAGCTTTTGAAACTTATATGAAAAAATAGACAGATACAAATTTTTTCCAAAATCTGGAGGTTCGATCTGGAGGTTAAATTATGCTGGATTTTATTAATGACAAAATAATAACCGGTTTACATTAAGTTGGTTGCATGTTTTGATCATTTTAAATTAGTTCTTTAAATGAGGCAACAAACTTTTGATTTTTCAAAAATAACCAACTTTTGGAAAACAATAATTTTTTATATGAAATAAAATTATTATTTTTAATTATATAAATAAGGTCTACGGATTACAGGCAACTTATTTTCAAAAAGAAAAATTCGAAAAAATAATATTTTCTATCATTTTTTGCAACTGGTTTCCCGATCATACGTGAGGCAACAAACTTTTGACACCTACTGTATATCAGAGAATTATAAAATTTATCACATACAACATATTCAAGACTTTTAAACTAAACGTATAAGAATTTTTCAAATGAACATTAGGTTTAGAAAGTTAGTTGTTTTTTCTGACTGTATCTCTAACTTCTGAGGTTATCGGTTAAATTTCTGTTTTGATTGTCAAAATTGAAAAATATTTTTTACAGAATAATAAAATGAAAATGAGTAGTTTGAAGTCTTGTGAATCAGTTAACCCTTTAAGGACGATTGGAACACCGGTGTCCCATAAAGAAAATAATTTTAACTGACTACCTAAAGTTATTTTTTCCTTATGTTTGTACGTAATTGCAAAGCAGGAACGAATCTAGGTTTTTTTTTGCCAGTCTCCAACTTCTTGCTACTAAATATTTAAGCTCAAAAATTACGAATTTTTAAATTCTCATATTGAAAATGTATTTTAATTATTTTTTATACTTCCAATTTTTTTTTTAAGTGAAACTGTTTTGAAATAATAAACTACAATACTCAAACATTATATTTTTTGTTAAAGTGAAAATTATCTGTCATTGGTATCGTCAAAAAAATTACACTGAATCAGACTTTGTTGGCTTTCCAAAGGTTATAATAAGGTATATCACAAGTTAATTTTCAAGTTAATTATCAGTTTAATTTTTATTGCTGATTTTCGATCAGCGAAAACTGTCTCGTCGTTAAAGAGTTAACAAAGAATAAATGAAGGTGATTGTGCAAAGAGAAAATAAAACTAAAATTTAGTTAATTAAATATAACAAAATCTTTAGTAAAATTTATCAATCACGCAGTTGCATTCTTAAATCCAAAGGGTTGTAAAATATAAAGTAACTCGAAGATATTATACTCAATAACAATTTTTCTAAATTCGTCATTTATTTGATATTGAATATATTTTTACTATACAATATGATTTTTATAAAAAAAAAAACATTTTGTAAGAGAATTATATGCTTTTTTTCAAGCACTTATTATCAAAGCACTGATTTATGCAAATTATAAATTAATAGATAAACAACAGATGATCCATTCGAATCTCAGAAACGTGGTGCATAGCACCCTCGACCTAATTTAGCTGAAACTTTAATGCATAAAGAATAATAGAATATTAGTATTATCTTGTTCTTCGTTATTTGTGTAAAATGTAGAGGAAATTAAATTCACAAGAAACAAAATGTCAAAAAAGGTTTAATCCTTTGCATCCGTTAATTAATCAGTTTAAGACCAGAAAAACCATTGCGTAATCAAATTGTAGATTTTGATAAATAGTTTATTTTCGGATTTATTTCCTGGTTAAAACTTATCCTAATTATTGAGAACTTTAAAGTTTTTCAAGTGGATCTAATCTTTAGGAAAGTTCTCTAAGTTTTCTAACAAAAAACCCAACGTAGAAGATTCTTAAGATAGTTTCTGAAGGAGTATTTTCTTTGTAGAGAACTATGCAACCACATATAAAACTTACTTTTAGATTTAGACTATTTTGATAGCTTACCCTTATCAGGTGAGACATGCTCAAGATGGTCATTACACAAATCACATTTAATACAATAATATTACTTTTGTGTATACTTCAGTGTCCTAAGCCTCTTATGAAATTTTCTTCTGAATGTTTGAAAGGATTTTGAGACTTCGTTTGGTTGCTATAATCAATGTTGCATAAAAGATCAGTGGAAAAACAGAAAAAAATTCTTGTTTAAGATTTTTCGTTTAGCAAATCCAGAAAAATATCTGTCTAATAAAGTGATCAGACTAAAGCTGACTGGCTATACACTAGACAAAATTAATCGCATTATTTGCTTTCAATATCCAATATTGACAAGGATTGCCTCCACGCGAAGTTTTATAACATAAAGTTTCAATTCAATATTAAAGAAAGTTATCCAGTATGTAGGCAATTTAAAATAAATTTATTTTTTTACAGAAAACTTTGTCATTTTTTGTACATTTTGACAGATTATAATATAAAACGAATAATTCGCGAATGATCAACTTTACAGGAAAACGATTTTAAGCTGAAATTTTACATGCTGAGTATAGGATTTTTAAGGTTTGAAACCCCTATGACTTTAAGAATAATTAACTTTTCGGTGTAATATTCACAGAGAAGGTAGAGGGCGTCAAGGACTTACAATAATAATAATAATAATATAATAAAAATTAAGGACTTTGTTTTCTTAATACTGGGGGTTAAAAGACACAACGCAAAAAATATTGCCGCAATATATATTTTTAAATTAATCTTTATTAAAAAGCGATCATAATTGTGCATAAAACACGCACTACTTAAGTTAGATATGGTTAAAGTTATAGAACCGGGACTACTTCAGCATAAAACGGTTAATATTATGTTCAAATTCCGCATAACTTAAGCCTAAAATGATTTCACTTCTATGTAATACACTTGTATGTAAACACGAAAAGGTTAAAATTGAAAATAAAGAGCGCACAGTTTCAGCACTAAACGGTTGAAATTGAATATAAATTCCTGACAGCTTTCGAATGAAACGTTTAGCACTTTAGATCGCTTTTACTCGGAATCTGTGCAGATTTTATTAAAAATCGATATAATATCATAATTTCTGTGTGAATTTTTGTTTAATACGTTAGTCTCATCGTTAGTCTCATTTTAATAATAAACCACGATGGTCTTTAGAATATTATCACAGAAACATTCATAACCACAAAATTAGTGTTAGCAAGTAGACACTGATTCTCCTCATGAACATGATGAACATTGTCGTCTGGAATGTGATGTCTTGGACAAGGTATATAGCAAAATCCAAAAAAAATATCGGTATGAAATAAATCTTAATTTCAATGATTTTTACAATATTGACGATTAGCAGAAACCACAGAACAATTTTAAAACTGCCTGAGCATGTAAATATAGAAGTTCAAAAATTATTAATCGTTTAGATAATTACTAGGTTCAACCGGGTAGGAGAAAATTTGAATTGGGATTTCCAGTAAATTTCATCATGCATTTTAGATGACAAGATTTACAGCAAAAAGCCGTAAAATATTTTAATAATTACAACGAAATCTTTGATTGAGTAAAAATAAAAAAAAATGAATTTGATTTTTAATGATTATCAATAAATTTTACATTTTTTACATGTTAAAAATGAAGCACATGTTAAAGGCTTTTTTACTTTGTAAAAAATTATGTAAAATGTAAAAATTCGCCCAATCCTGACAAGAACAGATACAGACAATTTTTATATTTTCGCATGTAGCGCCTCTAAATTAAAAGAAGTAGGAGAAGCTGGGCAGTAGTAAACATGGGGTAGTTGTAAACCTGTGTCTCGTCAGTGAAAAAGGATCCCTACAGTATTTATGAATATTCATATAGGTTCCATCTACTACCCCAACTACCAACTACCCCGTGTTTATTACTGCCCCAGTTCCCTCTAATGAAGAATGGCTGGTCGTTTTAAGTTTATTGGATCATTAATTACCCCAAACAAAATTATTTTACTACTTTTTTTCGCAAATTAGAGAAAACATTGTTAGAGGGTTAAATAGATAATTAGATGGTATATAGGGTAAAGTGGTACAAGTTGGACAGTGGTATAAGTTGGACAATGGTACAATTTGGACAGGGCTTTTTGTCTTGATAAATTTGGTAATTCATTTTTATTTGTATATTTTTAATGCTTTTGTTTTATAATTTGGTTCCTTGTGCTTAAAAAAAAATTTTGTACTGTATTTATCAAGAAAAAAGCCATGTCCAACTTGTACCGGCGTATTGCCCAACTTGTAACACTAATTCCAAATTATACACTTTACCCTAGGTGTAATTTGTAATTCCTCATAACTTCACTTATTTACAGCATTACGCCTCAAGCATTTGAAATTTTTGGCAAAGTCAAGATAAAAAAATGTCAGACAAAAATTTGTTTTATACTCCTACTAAAATTGTACCTTTGAAAAAGTCTCACGATTTTGGCAACGAGCAAATTCATTATAAAGTTGTAATAATTCATTGCTGTAGTATTTACTTTATGGTCGATTTTTTTGGTTATATTCCTGCGCTCTTTTTCCTGCTATTCTTTCAACAGGAAACCTCAGTTTATGTGAATACACTTTTTTTCTCAACGCGAAATTTACTGTGGAATTCATTTTGGAATGAATAAAACTCGCACTTAAGAAATTCTTTGGTGGCCGTTTCAATTAAGACGGTTGAAAATTGGATTTTTGAGAGGATATTTTTCTCAAGTATATGGTTGTCTGGATGTGATTCACTGAACATCCACATTCGGAATCATCTATGCATCTATGACCATATGACGCTAGGTAGAATTTTGGTATTGTAAATTTATATTCAAAAATTCATAAAAGTTATGACAGAATATTTTGTCTGTTGTGGAAAGGTCTGAGGCGAAGCATCTTGCATTCGAGGAAGTATTTTAAAAATTCAGAAGTTATAGATTGACAACGCAGGCAACATTATTGCATACATATTGAAAACGAATTATGCCAGAGAAAATCAAGATAATTGTACTTCTGTTTTCCATGTCAAAATGTTGGTGTTTTTGTCCAACGCATGAGTATGTCGACAATTCATCAATTTCGGAGGCAGGTGCAACATTTCTTCTTTACTTTTATTCTCCCCTTCCTTTGCATTTTAGGCCCATTCTCTCCATCCATCCCAATGATATACCTTCTTGACCATGCTCCAGGTGAATTTTTCGAGTTTTACATAAGATACTCCACTTCATTGCCTTCGATTGTGCCTCTTTTTTTTTTACTTTTGTCTTCGCCATGTCTGTATTTATCCAAATGTCGGCATATGGAAAAAGATTCCTATAAGAGAGTGGTTTAATCAACCTCTTTTTGGGGTCTTCTTCTACCTCAGAGCTTTCTTTTTATATACTCCACAACAATCTCATTATTTGAGGTGTTCTCCGTGCGTCGATATTTTATCAGAAAAGGAAAAAGAGGGTGAGGAAGGTAAAAACAAGATGTTCGATTGATGGTAACTTGCTGACCAAGACTTTTTTTTATATACACATTTCACTCTCTGCAAAACTCTCAAATGGCCCACAGGAGACACAGCATAACCCCATCAGCCATATCCCATTTGATTCTGTATTTATCAGAAAATATTTCTTCAGAAAATAATACATTTTCGAAAAACAGAACAAATTTTACCCTCTGAATCAACATCTTTGTTTATTCCATCCACACCAATGCAATTACTAAATTTGCATTTTCCCAGGGAAAAAGACCTTTCAGGTATATTTTTCAATAATCATTGAATTTCGTGATTTCGAGGTAAAATTTTTACCAACTGTTTACTTTAAATTTAACGGAGAATATTATTTTATAAAATGGTTAACCATTTAGATCCCACCGTCAAAATAAACCTCAATATAACTTTTATTTAGTTTAACCTAACAGGGTGAAATTTTGATTGAAGTTGAAACATTGGAAATATTCTTTGACGTTGAATCTCATAATATTTTAAGGCTTTCAAGATGGTTTTCCTCCTTACAATACAACTGTTTCTCATTTTTATAATAGAGTTTCCATTTGATTTCCAATTATTTAGTGTTATAATACCTTTTTAATATGAAAAATTTGACCACTAAAGAATAAGTTAATGAAAACTTAATATAATCAAAAATGAATTGAAGTAGGGGGAGTTGAGGCTACATTGATACGTATATCAATTTGACGCTTAATTCTAAATGAGGCTGGGCCTTATAATTATTTTATTTACAGTGCCCGCTCTCTTATCCGGATCGCCGTAATCCGGAGGAGTTATTGACAGTAACATTTAAAATCATTTTGAGGTCATGTGTGCATATGTGTTCAGCAATGAAAATGAATTATATCCTGTGAAGTTTTTATTTAATAAATAAAGTATAGGGTGGATTGTGGAAAGGGAGACACTTAAGAAAAAGTTTAATTTCAAATGCATTTTTAAGCCGAATAAATAAATAAATAAATAAATAAATATATATATATATATATATATATATATTTTTTTTTTTTTTTCATTTTCCTTGCATCATGAGATTGCTTGTGAAATATTCTAACAGAATCTTAACAGTTTTTAGTAGATATTTCAACCAATTATTTGGAATATTCCATCAAATTAAAAAACAACACATTTTGAAAAGATGGACAAAATTTTGGAAAGCGGGACAAATTTTTTTGGAAAGTTGGACATATTGATATTAATGACAAAATATCATACGAAATATGTAAAAAATCAAATGTTGAGGGTTTTCTGTGTATACTTGCACATTGAATGGTTATGCTAATCCCTCCTTTATGTACGGGTAACAGTTGAGGAACACTAATTACCAAGAACTGTTACTTACTGTACGTCCAACTAAAAAGAGGTTTAAAGTGGATGCAATTTTTTAGCACATTTCAATTCCCCATCCGGCCAAGTCCTTTTCCACTTGCTTTGGGAGTTCTGTAGAAGCTCCTATTTGTCTTTCTCCAGGTGTTTTTGCGATATTTACTACCCACTCTGTCAGAAAAAGTGGTCTGCGGAATCTGGAAATCCTTGCAGCCTTTTCCAAAAGATTTTCTCCTAAGCTGCTAACTGCTGTTGCAACTATTTCTCCTGGTACTTAAGGATCTTTGTCGTCCTTGTTAACATGATTTCACTGCACAAAACCACCAAATTCATTCACAAAATCAACTTGTCCAAGATTTCATCAAACTTGTTTTGCAAGCAACACGAAATTTAATCACTTTTCTATCCTTTTTAAATGTAATATTTCACAAATATTTTTTATTCACCTTTTAAATGGATGTATGTCCTTCGATTTTCACTACGGACTTAATAATATTTCACAAATCATGCCGAAAAATCAAACAAAACACTTTGATATTTTCCTAGCAACTTCCATAAGAAATAGAGAAAATGACAACTACTGTGTCAAGGTTATGAATATCACGCATGCAATACATTTTTTAAATTCTTCTTCCAAGTCACCCTTTGATTGTTTAATAACGATTTTTGCATTTTTAACTTCTGAAATAATCACAAAATTAGGTTTAATAATCTTTTAATCGAAAATTGAAATATTTAATTGATTTATTATCAAGTTTTTAAGGAGGTGTCTCACATTCCACACTGCTTTGTCCAGCATTCCAAACTGTCTCGCTTTAGACAAATTATACCCTAATGGCATAGACTTCTCTAATTATTCTTTTTAAGCTTCTTTAAAACTTTTATTGTAATTCTAGTAAAAAAGCTTGTATTATATTTTCGATCCGTTGAATGAATTCAAAAAATCCATCCGGATTACGAAGCGGACATCTGTCATATTGTCTC
This sequence comes from Phlebotomus papatasi, assembly GCF_024763615.1. NCBI lineage: Eukaryota > Metazoa > Arthropoda > Insecta > Diptera > Psychodidae > Phlebotomus > Phlebotomus papatasi. The sequence continues at coordinate 44,734,856 of NC_077223.1, forward strand.
CCAATCGTCCGGATAGCGAAGCGGGCACTGTAGTTCCACAATTGTTTGTGGAGCTAAATTGCATTAACTTAAAGCCCAGTTTCCTTTTGAAATACGCGAAAAAATCGCATGGCAATATAGCCCCACAACTCAAAGTAGCCCCATCTTCCCCTATTCAGTTAATGTTTAAGGTTTTTACTTATAATCGCAGAAAAGTTGAATTTAATTCAAAAGCAAGTTTTATTTTAAAGTAAACACAAATGTTGAAATTTTGTTTTTTTTTTCATGTAAATCATCCAATATTGACACTATCATTGACACAATTGTTGAGATATTTTTTCAGAATATCCCATCGAAAGATATTAGTACATCAAAATCGATGAAAATTCCCATAACCCATTAGTAATATTGGATGAGGAATATAATCTATTCAAAAACTTCTCTCATGGCAACATAAATTAATTACCATATCGTTTTTAGGACTTCACTTCCTATCACAGCTAAAAGTTTGTTATTCAGGAAAAAATCAACAGAACGTTCATTCCAGTGAGTTTCCCATTTACCCTTGGAAATTAAAAAAATATATATGAAACAGATATTTTTTATTGGTTCTTATTTATTTTATATATAATTATTTCTATTTTATCTGTTGACAAAAATGTAACTATAAGTCACGGTTGAGAGAAATTGTATTTATTAATATTTGTTCGGAGAATCATTTTATTGACGAATATGAGCAAAATAAACTCAAGGAAAGCAAGGCGCTCCAGTTTTGCTGCATGCTTAAAATTGTGAAATTAATATTAACCATTGAAAATTTCGTAATTATCTTTTAGATTAACAAAGTTGTTCAGAAGCTTCTTGCGAACTAATTCGACCAATTTATTAATAATATCGGTTCGGGATATTTATTACAACGCTATCATGTTGAAATGTCGTATATCCTATATTGGAAGAATCTGCTAAGTCCTTTGTAGACTGCCTAGGGACACTTTCCCCGCAGTGTGAAATACTTCTTCCGTGCTCCCGCAGATTCTGGACAGAGACGATGTATTTTTTATTAAGTTTTATTGCATGTGAATATATATTTTTCTAGACATTCAATTGTTTGCACTGGCCAGGACTGGAGCTCACAACTGTGAGAGTCAAGTCAAACATCTTACCGTCCAAAACCCGACGACGAATAATTTATTTGCAGGTTTCTACCGATTTTTTTTTAGTTAATCGGTTTATACTCATGTTTTTTTAGGATTTAACTTCTTTTTAAATGAATCTGTACTTGTCCCGATTTATTTAAAAATTGTTTCCTAGAGTATTTTTTGTAGTTTGACCTTGAAAATCGGTATAAGGAATAACTGAAGGTCATTGGCGTCTTATAAATGGAGCCGTTTTGTGGTTATCACAACGAAACATAGCAAGTTTTTATTTATTAGGAAGGAGAAGTACAGGGGTAATGATAATACTATATGTATATAAATCAATATATTCAAGAAGATTATGTTCATGATTCTGTATCGATTTTATAAGGAGTGGTAGGTTATCCGTTATCATGAAGTCCAAGTCACCACATCTAACCGTTTGTCCTAATTACCTGGTAGGGTAAAGTGGTACAAGTTGGACAATGGTACAATTTGGACAGGGCTTTTTGTCTTGATAAATTTAGTACTTCATTTTTATTTGTATATTTTTAATGCTTTAGTTTTATAATTTGGTTCCTTGTACTTAAAAACAAATTTTGTACTGTTTTTATCAAGAAAAAGCCATGTCCAACTTGTAACATTAATTCCAAATTATATCACTTTACCCTAATTCTCGGACAGATGAAAACTGAATCATAAGATTCAAAATTGCATTTAAATGGAAATTCTTGGGTAATTCAATATTGCATATTAAAGTCATAAAATCACAGAAACTTTTTTGCCAATATATTAACATATTTCGAGGTAAAATTTGAAGAATTAGAGAGAGACATATTTTAATTGAACATAAAAGGTTGAATTTTGAAATATATAAAAAAAAGCATACCATTAAACCGCTTTCAATGTCCTTTTTATTGCTACCGATTGGCATTATTTAACACTGTGTTAATCCTAGATAGAAAGGGGAAAAAACATTTTTTCTACAAATCGAAATAAAACCATCTGCTTGCGTGGAATTAGAAAAGAAATTAGCTCCTAATAATTATTTCTGTATTAGTATTATATATTCCCTGTGATGTATTAAATTTCATCAAAATATACCCTCTTCTATAAGAACATGGAAAAATGTTGTGAAATTATGCATGAGAAATTGTTAAAAGAGAAACCTCACAATGATTCTTAGAAGCAATTTTGAAGAACGATGAGTGTACTAATTTATCCCCTAAATTTATAAATTTATTAATAAGTTGAATGTTAAAAGAACCATTAACCTTTTTATTTAAATAGAAGTGTATCGGTTTGTAAGAAATTATAGACTAATTTCACTGTAATTATATATTTTAAAAATCGTAGTTAAGTGGAAATATTGTTGAAATAATAAATGTATACTCGTACTACATCCCTTACACTTTCAGCACTTCCATAATAATCCGTATGAGAAATTTTCAATATCTGTACATAATTGGCAGCCATATTATGTGCCCCTCGGATTAGATAGAAATGTGTAGGGTGAAGTGACCACTCATTGATCATATCCTATATTCAGGCCGGATAGACGAAATCACTAATTTTACATAAATTTATGATTTTTTTCATTGCCAATTCTTCAAATTAATGCATTTTAGGCAATATATTTTATGATATCTCTTTTAATATATATTTTTCTAGTATTTTCTGATGAAGCGCTGCAATTCGAAAAAGTTTAGTAATATTGCACAAGTTTTTCAAAGTATCCAAAAACTTTTAGGGTAAGTGTGCCAAATTTCGGCATAGTTGCATGCAAGCGTCAATGTCTCAAGTTTGAAATGTAATATTTTAAATACAAATTGATTTTTTTTATTCTTTCTTCTGAAAGAGTGTTGCTTGGAACCTTGTAAAGAGTTTACCGTCTTTATTTACTCTAAAATCATTCTTAATACATTTTAAAATGAATAAAAATATAGACATAGCTTTGATGCCCTATTTCGGCCACCTTCATTCTCATAGTTCCTTGCCCTTCGGGAATTTTTCCAATATCTTTTTCACGTCATCTCGTTTGTCGAAGCTACATTTTTTGTTATTCTTTTGCATTGTATAATCTCTAGAGTACGTAAAATCTAAAAGTTCATGGAAATTCGAGGAACAAAAAAGGTGGCCGAAATTGCAAGCTGGCCGACATTTGGAACACTTACCCTATATAGAATCAAAAATTGTTTTTATTAGTTTTTCAGCATAATAACAATAAAAATGTATCACATAGAGGGGGGTAGGGCTACTTTGAGCTATGGAGCTTACGTTATTATATAATTTTTTCGCATATTTCTAAAGAAAACTGGGTTTTAACGTGATATAATTTACACAGACAATATAATTGTAGATCTAAATAAAATAATTGTAAGGACCAGCTTCACAGTAGACTCTCTCTCTCTCAATCGAGCATATGGGACAAAATGTCATGCAAATTATCGACATATTTGGGCGTCAAAGCCATTGTAAATTCCACAAAAAGTGCTCAATTATAAAGAATCATGATAAAATAAGAGGAACTACAGCAAATTTGAGCAAATTCGCTTCAAATTCAACCGTGAAAATTGTCAACAAAATTTTTCTACCGATTGAAAAAGAACCGATTGAGCGAGAGTCCACTGTAGGCGAAAAAGTCGTATAACTATCTAGCCCCAGCTTCCCCTATTTCTATATCGAAAGAATTCATGTCTTCCCAAAATATGATTGACCATGAAAATGGGGTAATTTTAAATCGGACCTAAATGTGCATTTTGAGATTTCCTCATTGTTTCAGATGGACAAAGCAAAAAAAACCGATTCCAATTTGTATTTTATTTTACTCTATTTCTAAACTTAAAAAAAAATTGGCGTATGAACTTAATTTTATGTTGAATTGGTCACAAAGGGGGCATATTGCACTAAAAACACATGGCCTAAACCTGTAAACACGTGCCAAACTTTGTAATCCAATTGCATTTTCTCCATTTGCTCTGATATGATTATGGAACCTGGGCAAAGTATTAGTTGGTTCGAGTTGCATAGGAGATAGTGTTTTTGTCAATCTTAAATTACACTAAAGTACTATAAAATTTTTTAAATTAATGAAGTTGGGAAATAGAAGGAATATATGATATAGTTCGATGGACACTTTGCACTACTATCCATGACTGATTTCATAGAACTTTCAGGGTACTTTAGATTGAATCAAATAACTTTTAAATATTTTTCATAATTTAATATTTTATCATTTAAATTTTATCATCTCTTTAACAGAAACTGCCAAAAACTATCGATTACATCGAGCCAGAGGCAGATCATCGAATGCGCCACAGAAAATTTATTCGGCAGCAACTCCACGAACTGGATGTTGGACAGAAATCTCTTTTCCGACACTACAATGAACTTCGTAATCAGCGCTTAAGTGAGCGTCTACAGAGCATCGAGACGGAGCAAAAGCACGCTGCCACAAAGACCTTTAACCTAAGCCGTGAACTTGGTCATCAATCCACGACAATGAACAAGATGCACAGTTCAATACTTGAACTGCTGGAGGATGTTGAGAGTATCCAGAATAAGATGGACAAGACACTTCCAGAACTTCGTCGTGAAATATCAAAAGTTGAATTCAATGCTGCCCAAATCACAGCCCAGCAGCATTTTACCCACGAGGAGGGTCAGAATTGTGCCAAGGCTCTTCAGGCTCTAGCCGTTAGTGTTAGTAGTCTCCAGAAGGATGGAGACATCTTGAGGGCAGTTCAACATCAAACAGACAGATTGCAGCAAGATGTGGAGCGCATCAAGTCAGCAGTGTCACTTCACAGGGAAGTCTTCCACAGTCGATTGGAGAAGGTGAGTGGTCAGTTTGCTGTAATTTTCCGGTTTCTTGCCTTGCGGCAACTCGGTCAACACCTGCTCGAGTTGCACTCAACTTTCAGCGCGTAAAAATTAATCAAGATCAAGACACGTTCTCACTGTTTCCCAAAAGAATTTTTTGATAAGATATCCCTGAATATATATGTTATTTTAAAATATTGTGCAACAGGAACAAAGAAAATCCATATTTTCCTTCAAATAAATAATGCCAAACGTGTATGCCAAATATGTATAAACCGGAATTTTTCAGAGTGCAGGAAATATTTATTTATTAAATTTAATAAAAATTTTGCCTGCATATTCTCTTTATCCTTACAAATCTAATCTTTCCTTTTCGGCAAAGTCTATTCTCTGGAGTACCATTAGAAAGTTCACCCTCCCCAACGATTGATTCGCCTGAAAACGTAAATTGAAATTTCAATTTCCTCTTCATTCTTTGCAATTTGTGAAGGCGAGCTCTTGTATATGCTTTTTTCCCCATCTTGCATTGTATGGAGCAGAAAAGTGTCACTGAAAATTTCTCCTTACACAATTCACAAGCTTATCACAAACGTACCACAATAGCGAACAATTTGACCGTCCTGGCTCTTCTCTATAATTGCAAATAATTAATCACGTAGAGAACAAACCGGGCAGAAAGGCAAGGAAAATTCGGTCTCTGTAGACCCATTTACTGGGTTGAAATTCTTTTGGTACTATAAGGCAGGAGTTAATTGTAATCAGTTTGTGGCAGTGGTGATAAATTTTTGTGCAGTATGTATACGCATTCTTCTTCCGCTTTTGTTGCGAAAACTCCTCACCGGCCTCTTGTTCTTTGCCACCATCCCCAATTGCCAGCCATAAATTATGGTTTTCTTTGTAGCCTAACATTATACATAACAGGGGAGCTACTCTTTTTTTAATGGGAAGCAACCACCCAACTTTCAGGATGTAAAAGGGTTGAATAGATGGAGAACCTCATCCAAATTGAGAAGGAGACTCCTCTATCCATCCATCTTCTATGAGACTCAACTGTGTAGTTTCGCTTTACAAAATGCCGGGGTTTGTTGACACAACGTAAGTGTATCACAGTAAGGGGGATGTTTTTAGAGTATAAAGACCATAGAGTGGCAATCATCCAACTATTATTCAACTGCGGAAGGTTTGACTAGCTTATTTAAACGGATACTTCAACCCCAAAACTTTAATCAATTCATTGGTAATCAATGCTTGATATCAATTGAGATTATTTCAAAAACAATAATAAAACCATGATAAGCTTGTGGGATAGCTAGAATTCCTTTAAAAGAACTTTAAATAGCATTCAGTGACTTATTTTGCAGGCAAAGAATTGCGCAGAGACGATTATTCAAGTCAATTCTTTATGGCATAAACATTTATAATAAGTAAATTTACGGATTTGTCAGTAAAAAATCAAATTGGTCAGTAAAATTTAAAATAGTCAGTTAAAAATTCTATTTTTGTCAGTTAAAACCTATAAATTCCAAGACTATTAACCTCTTAATTGTCCTTTTTCCAATAATGTATTTTACTATTTCACAATTTATGATTTCCGTTTTTTAGATATAATTTGACCAAGTTTCATTTTGACCGACCATTTTGTTGGGATTTATTTGGGATAATCAATTAATACAACAAGTCTACAAAATATACTAAAATTTAATGAAAATTACAAACTCTTCAGAGATAGTCGACTTATTCGACATTAGAAATACCAAAAAAAATTTTTTCGATTCACGTATATCTAAAGCAAAAATGCAAAATTATTATAATATATTTTAAAGAATTAATATTCTTTAAAATATAATATACATTAGAATTATTCTTTAGATATAATATCTTAAAAATATAATAATTTCGCACTTTTGCTTTAGATACACGTAAATCGAAAAAATAATTTTTAATAAATTTCTAATGTCGAATAAGTCAAATATCTCTGGAACTGAGTTTGTAATTTTCATGAAATTTTCTATTTTGCAGATTTGTTGTATTAATTGATTATCCCAAATAAATCCCACCAAAATGATCGGCCAAAATGAAACTTTTGTATTTTGAAAAACTGTTCATATTGAAACATTAATTTGCCTTAGCTTGACTCTTATAAAATCTCTTTAACCGGGTTAAAATTTTGGTAATTTGGAATCATTTCTAGTTGAGAATTTTGAGGCTTCCTGATTGTTTTAGAAGGGTAACGGGTAACAGAAGAAAAAGCTACAAAGCAGTAAGAGGATTTTTCATAATCAATGAAAAGTCTTACATCTAACTTTGTAAGATCCAATAATGTCTGATTCGATGTATTTTTGTCTGGTTGGAATATAGGGCAAAAATAGCCTAAAAAATTAAGTAATTTTTATGACAATGCCAATGAATGAAAAATATTAAATATGAGTAAGGTAAAGTGCCCTCGAGTCGACTGGTTCCTCGACTCGACCGGTGGTCAATATTTGAATGTTTTAATGGTGAATTTCTATGAAATTGTCACTGCTTTGTATTTATTTATGGAATAATTGAAATATTAATGTTAGATCATACGCCAAATATTAGTGCAAATATAAATAAATTGAATAAATAACTCTACCGGTCGACTTGAGGAACCGGTCGACTTGAGGGCACTTAACCTTATTGAAATTCTCATTTCCAAAAGGGTTTTATTTAAAAAAAAAATTGGAAATATAGAAAATAATAAAATCAAATATGAATATGAGAATTACAAAATTCATCACTTTGAGCTTATATTTGCTTTTATCATGGTGCAAAGGGTGAAGATGCCGTCAAGCAAATATGCAAAGAAAAAGCATTGGTCAGGCAGTGTGTCTTTGAGCAGCAAAGACATCAGTAGTGTTAAATAAATAAAGTGAGTAGTGAAGAGTATCTTGGTTATTCTTGGGAGACATCAGTCAGGAGTCTGAACGTCCACAATAATATCCTCGATGGCATCTTCTCCCCTCGCACCACGCACGACATAGCAAATAGTTAAAGTCTTGCAAAAATATCCTAGATTCCTTCAACCTTCTACTTTGCAGCTACGCACAAACATCAGAAAAAAATAACTTTAGGTAGGTGGGACATCGGTGTTCCAATCGTCCTTAAAGGGTTAAAGTAGGGTTTCTTTCTCTTATTTATTTTTTTAAATGGAACTGGACCTTACAACTATACAATACTATAATTTAGCTCCAAAGGACTATTTGTGAAGCTAAATTTCGTCATAATAAGGATCAGTTCCATTTAAAAATAGAAGAAAAATTATCGATTGGATTGATTTAAAGGTGCCCTACTTGCTCCTACTCTTGAGTGTAAGGCTTACACTTTTTTGTGGTCTTCTTTTTCTATTTTTTTTTTTCAAGATTCCAAATTAGCCCATTTTTACCCTATAGGGTAAATGTCCTAATTCAAAACCATTTCCAGACGCTTTAACTTTGACAGAAGATTCAACACATTAAGTTCATATTTTTTCTGAAGAGAATTACATAAATTTGTTCCTTGACTCTTCTAGAATGTTACTATTTAGTGAAAATTCTTTAGATATAATTTGAAAACTTCTTAAATACAAGAAAAATACGCGAGCGTGAAATGTTTCTATTGGAAACATATTAATCCAAATGGAGACAAGGGAAAGTTTCTAATTGGAGACAAACAATGTTACTGAAAACGCGACGAAAGGCTTCCAAAACCTTGCTGAGTTGCTCCTGTATGCAGGATTGATTCTTATTCCTGGTTTTTTCTCCTTTCCCATCTAAAACAATAAGAAAATCTCTCCAAAAAAGTCATATTTCTGGGGTTTCCTATTGAAGCATTTGCAAACACTTCAGAAAAACCCTTTTTGTTTACGAAATAAGGTAATTATTTCATTTGAAAACTTCACGTACCGTTAACAATGAAGATTAGCACTTTAACTAAAATTAGCCAGAAATATGACATAAATGTTAAACAAAACGAATAAACAACAGTCACCTCATTGTGTTTTTCATTGGAAAACTTGGTCGATCGATGAAAAATTCAATGGTGAAAAGGTACACTTTTAATTTTTCTGAGAAATTGACAAATTAAAATTTGTGAATATGAATCGATTTTCCCTTTATTTGGAGCAAAATGAACTATATAATGAAACTGTGGTATAGAAAATATATAAATATAATAATTTAGTACTGTATTTGTCATGAAACAATGACGTTTCCATTTGGAATAGCGAAAAATTTCCATTTGGAGCAGGTTTTAAATTAGCTTAATTTACCCTATTTGAAAAGTATCATATGGAATTAAAGAGAAAATCGGACACTACCGCTCTATATTCTCAAACTCAATGGTTTGTACGTTTATACAATATACAAATTTAAGATTTCTCCCATAAATTTCAGAGAAATTGTTTAACTTCAACTAACAAAACTGCTACCCTCAGTAGAGCCACTTTTCAATTAGCTACCGAGTGGATGGAGAATTTTGCTCCCTGTTTGATGTTTATCTTCCAATGTTCCGCCAAGTTGAGAAAGTCATATTGCTAAATAGACACAATGCATTCACTTTACCCTGTGCTACAATTCAAAATAATACGGGAAATTTGTTTGAATGTGAATGTTAGTCAAATATTTGATGGATATAAATGAAAATCGTTTAATTACATGAAAGTCATCCCTTTTTTTTTGGGGGCAAAAGGAGAGGGAAACTTTTTCCGAAGGGAGCAAAACGTGAGGAAAACTTTTCTTCCCTCGGGCAATTCTCTTGACCCACATTTTCTCGTTTCCGAAGAAAGATATACTTCAAAGAAAGTAACACGATTGCAAAAGTTCCGCACATTCTACCCATAAAGGCGATTAATTGTGTGATAGACTCATTATCGAATTAACTGTTGAAGACAATACAACTTTTATGAGGTGATTAAAAATACCCTGCAAAATTACCCATAAAACTTTAAAAGCTCACAGATGAAAAGCTTTATAACATCCCATTGGCAATTTCTGTCTAACAATGTGGAATATTTATTTATTGAGCAATTAGTGGCTTCCATTTGGAATTGTACATAACAATTTGGAGGTGTTACATACAATCCAATGCGTTTTCGATTATACTCCCCATTCAAGTTTATTGCAAGTAACATATGTGCTGGTATCGTAAGCTCCCAATTTTTTTTCTCCCCAAACAATCAAACTTTGTTCCAAGTCCTGACCCACTCACCACAATTTTCCGTGTTCTTTCACTTTTCCAATACTTTTCCCCCAATAAATACCCTCTTTCCAAGTTTTGGAGAATTTTCCGGTTTATATACTGCATCTTTTTGTAGTTTATGGGCTCAAACCCTCAAGAATGGAGCATTTCCTCACAAATTTATTTTGTTCTCGAAAGAATCAAATTTTATTGCACTAAATTGATGCACATAAATCGTATTGTCTATATTAAGCTTACTTTTCTCTAGTTAAAAAAAAACATTCCAAATTTATTTACAATTGATTGCCTTCCATGGTGATAAACGATATTAACGTTGGAATTGGTATTATTCTGTGCATAGGGGGTATTCAGTGGATTAACAGAATCATTGAACTAGATAATTGACTGCTATGCAAAGCATGAAATAGGTAATAATTGAAGATATCTTTCAATTTTAGGAATTTAATAAAACCGATAGATCGAAAGAGAAACAGAACACCAAAAGTGTTCCTTTACGATACCGCAACTTTTTATTATTTTTTTTATTTAACTGAGAAAGTATTTGAGTACAGGAATAAGACTTATCCAAAAATAATCTTAAGATTCAGCTGTTTCAAAAGTTATATTGATCACTAAAAATTATTTTTCATTTTCATCTTTATATTTTTTAATAAGTAAAAGAATGTAGTAAAAACACTCAATTATTTACTTCTTCGCACGTCTTATCATCTTAGAAACGTTCATAAACAAAGAATACAAACTTTCTTTGAATATATTACAGGAGGATAGGAGAGTTTCAGGCATGTGTGATTTTTGATAAAATAAAATTTTGTGATAATTAATTAAAGCTTGCAAAATTTGCTATAAATTTTTAAATGTCCAATATAGAGAGGTAATAGCAACTAACTGGATTTAACTCTTTCGTCCCCTTTGGGACACTGGCTACCCATGGAAAAAAAAGAATTTTTTTGGACTATTTAGAATCGATAAAAATCCGATTCTTGTGGATGATTACAAACCATAAGGATGTCCAAATCTAGGATATTTTTTGCAGGATACCAATTAACTCCTGAGCTAAGATATTCTTGGTCAAAAATCGTGAATTTTCGATTTTCTGCTTCCTATGAGTTTTCCATTTTCCATGAGTTTTCCAATTTCCCAGAGGCGGAGAAAATTCTTTCTCTACAGAAGTATCATATTTGACCACTAAGACTTACAATAAAGTGAGTTTTACTGAAATTCGTTCGCTGGATATGTTGTGGTCCGGAAAAAGTTAAGGCCACTACCGCCCCTACACATTAGAAGAGATTTTCAACGAAAATTATTCTTTTAATTAGAATTTAACATAATCATAATTCCTTACCGTTTAGTTCGGACCTGTGCTCGTTCAAAGTCGAGTAATATCGGAAATTTTGTGTTGATAATTTTAATGGAAATTACAGATAGCCATACTGGTAACACTAATCCCGCTCATTCACGGTGCCATGATAAATATTTTGCGCCAAAAAGACATAACAGACGTAAAAACTCATATAGAAAGAAATTGTCTTCTTGATATCTTTGTCGGAAGACAGCTGTTCACTACACACCCTTTTACTTGAATCTTGCGAAAATATGAAGAAATTTAAAGAAAATATCATTTCAAATGACAAACTTCCTAAATCGCGCGCAATTCAACTCGAGAGAGAGATAGAGACACAAATAACTCACTGGACAAACGTCTGGCGGCGCTGCGGTTGCAAAAAATCTCTGAAATGCGACAAAATATTTTCTGCTCTATTTTATCCTTATTAGCAGGTCGTGTCCCTTCTTGCAATATGTACTTTTGCATTCCTTATTAAACAAAGTAGTGTTGTACAAAAGGGTTTTTCTCAAACATATCCTGAATTCTGGGACAGCTCAAAAGAATATGAGTCTTCCAGCTCAAAATTTCATCCCAATGTTTTTGTTGTAATATCGACAATTATTCACAATTAACCCAAATAACTGTATTCAACAAAATTATTAAAAGGATTTTCTTGCGAAAATGATTTAACTCTAAGGAATTAAACAATTTTCACATTAAAAAACCTCTCATTTTCTCTACGTGAATTTTCGCGGCATTTCAAAAAATACCAACAAGCACCACCAAATCCACTTCGGCTTTAAGTTTAGCTCAGGCCTGGTTTAGTTCTAGAACTGATAGCAAGACAAAACCGCTGTTTCTGAAATTTTAAAGTAGCATTTCAGAGAAATAAAAATCACGTGCAGTGACATTTTGAGAGTTTCCTCAATTCAATCATTTCAACAACAATTACACTACACCTAAACGGACACTTCGGGAGAGAAAATCATAAAGAATTGAATATGGTATATTTTGCCAAGAGAGAAACCAGTTGCGTTTCAGATATTAATCTGTAAGGACTGCAACTAAAGCCAAGGGGACAACTCTCTGAGAAGATCCTGTGATAGAGCAAACTCGAGCAATGAGAGATGTTTCCCCGGAAGTCGGCCTGTCTAGAATATTTTGTAAAGACGGAAACGAAAAAACAGTTGTAAATAGCCGGAAATTTCCCGGAGGTCTTTTTTGCAATTGAACAGAACATAGCAATGGTCCAGCATTCTTGAATCAAACAGAAAATCAAAATGCTGGAATTACCCGTCGCCGTTTCCAAGTATTAATACGGTAGTAAATTTGGGAATTTTCTCAAAAAAAATTTGTTGGAAACTTTATTTTGGAAATGAACTTAATTGAAAGAGCCCTAAAAAAAACTATTCTGAATGGTCCAAAATTTACCTATCATTTTTTTCAATTTAATTTGTTGAGTACTGGGTTAATTTGGATGGGTCCCGGTCAAAATCTTGAACGCCAAAATCCCAAAAACCAAAATCCCGAACGCGAAAATCCCGAAAGCCAAAATCCCGAATGGGCCAAAATCCTGAAAGCCAAAATACCGAATTCTTAAAAATGTCACAGCTACTCCCACAATTGTATCCGCGCTTGCTGGGGGCAAAGGGAAATCTTCTGAGTCTTAGGAAATTATTCTAAACATTTTCCTTCATATAATTTCATCCCTTTCAGAATTTTGAAAATTCGGGATTTTGGCATTCGGGATTTTGGTTTTCGGGATTTTGGCTTTGGGGATTTTGGCTGCCACCGATTTGGATATATTTGAATATTATTCGGTTTACAATTGTTTATTTTAATTTACTATGTATTATTAAAAATGTCCCTTCAGACGCTGCAATCATTTGTACCGAGTGAGCCAGGTACCTTACCACCAACGGGCCTAAAGTTTTCTTAACGAATTGCACCACTTTGACTTTACGATTTACGAATCTTAAGTATATATTTGAGAAATTTTCATTTTGTTGCAGATGGAATCAGAGTCCAAGGACAACCGATCAGTTTCCTTAGAAGAAAATTTATCCGAGGATCAACGACAAACCCAAATCCTTGTTGATCAACTCGAACATGTAGAATTGGAATATGAGGCTATCGTGAACAAGATGCCAAGAGACTGTTCAAATCTTGATCATAATCTCAATGGGTTCTACTTGATCGCTCCAGAAGGGCAACACCGACCCATCATAACCAAATGTTCTGTTGGCGGATGGAGTCTCATTCAGAGACGTCATGATGGTACCGTGGACTTCAATAGATCCTGGGATGAATACGCACAAGGATTTGGATCGCCTTTTGGGGAGTTCTGGATCGGAAATGAGGCACTGCATCGACTTACAGCTGACAATTGCTCAAGTCTTCGTATCGTAATGCAAGATATCTACGACAATACGTGGTATGCAGAGTACAGTCATTTCTACATTGATTCCCGATCAGATGGTTTCAGGCTTACAGTGGCGGGTTTCAGTGGTAATGCTTCAGATGCACTGAATTATCAAAATGGAATGCAATTTTCAGCGATCGATGATGATCGCGATATAAGCAATACCCACTGTGCCACAAATTACGAAGGTGGTTGGTGGTTTTCACACTGTCAACATGCCAACCTGAATGGACGTTACAACCTAGGACTCACGTGGTTTGATTCCGCAAGAAATGAGTGGATTGCTGTTAAGTCGAGTACGATGGAGATCGCAAGGCGACTACATTGCGATTCCGAGATTGGCACAACAATCGCTCTAGATGAGACCAAAGACTCCACAGAAGGATATCCTAGAGTATAAGGTTCAACCAAAAGACTCCGAATTTAAGCAAAGGTCTCATGATTTTCTTATCATGAGGATCTATTGTATAAGCATCGACATGTAGTAATGAACTCATTAACACAAAGTGTTTGAGATATCTACAGGGATTATAATCAGAGTTGAAACTTTGTATCAACTAATCATATCAGTCGAAGATTTAATAAAGTATATTATGTATAATTCTATTGAAAAGTTGGGAATCAAGTGAGGTACAATTAACACATATTTCAATAAATTATGCGTCTCAATTCTATACACATTTCTATTAAATTAAATTTATAAAAGTTGTAGGTTTTTTCTGTGCTCGGGTTCTTGTACTATTTTTTCCAATATTTGGATCTGACCATTTTAATTCACATAAAGCACAAAATGTAAAAACTGCTGACCAGATTCAAAATACCTAAATGTCATTTTGTCATTTTTCCTCAAATGGACATTTGGGGCGAAATGTCATCCGGTTTATCGATAGATTTGGGCATCAAAGCCTTTGTAAATTCCACAAAAAGCGCTCAATTATAAAAAATCACGATAAAATAGGAAGAACTACAGCGAATTTGAACAAATTAGCTCCATAATTAAACGTGGAAATTGTCAACAAAATTTTTCGCCCGATTGAAAAAGAGCCGATTGAGCGAGAGTCTACTGTAGTTGCTTATAATATTGCAAATTTTATGGAGAAACAACGTTTTCATCATCTTCAAAATGCAAAATTCGGAGCATCAAAATAATGTTGCAAAAGCTATTACGCTATTATCACACGTTCTCATTAAAATTTTAATGTGATTCATTTTAAATGTCGTTTATGATGCCTTTGGCACACCTTTTAGTTCAGTATAATTTCATCAAATCAAAATTCGTATCCCTTTCTCTCTCAAAAGATTTGCATCCCACTCTTTTGGTCTCAAAATTAGATTGAAATAATTTTAATTTGGTGTGATGTTCAAAAGAAGAAGAAGAGTGCGAAAAAGTAGGATAGACTATGCAAAGCTTTTGAGAAAGAAAGAGATATGAATTTTCACTTGATGAAATTTTCCTGATCTAAAAGGTGTGCCGGAGCTATGAGCATCGAAATGTGTGATTTGTATCTTTGAATCAATTAGTATAATATTTAGAATGTGTTCTACTTATTGATATGACCTTAAACTTGGTCCGCAAAAATTGATTTAAATATTACATAAATTCTTTAATGTGCAACATGCTTTCTGTCAATTTAAATTTAAATCCAATTTTGCAGGGCGAGTCTACCTTTTTATAGATAAAGGGAGCAAACTTTGAATATCAGGTGATTTAGTAACACAAATCAAGCATATGAACTCTCATTATCGAAAAATAATGTGAATCACACTAAAATCTTGATGTGATACCAGAATAAGACCGAAACACTAAAGAAAAAACAGAACGAGAACCCGAAGTTAATGTTATCATTGAACTGAGAAAATTAACTTTGGTTTCATAGGGACCAAGCGTTAATTTTAAAATATACTTTATATTTATTTTTCATATGCAGAAATATAAATATATCAAATTCTTACGAAATATCATAGAGCAATTTAATACGAGCTTAAAGACTTAAAAAACATTTTAAAAAAGTTACAGCTCTGATTATAATTTAATGAAATCTAATATTATGTAGAAAACCATAAACATGAAAAAGATATAAATTGTTCCGAAACATATCCTCCATTTTCTAATAAAAAGGACTCAAAATCAATTTGAAGATAAATTTATCTCAAAAACAATAAATAAAAGTCATAAATTATATTAAATATCTGGAAATTTTTCTTGAAAACATAAAAATAAGAACAATATCTTTGTTTATATTTTTATATCCACTAAAGCATTATCCACATGTAATCAAAAATATATGTAGTCCTATAAAATATTCCAAGTACATCGGGTCCCCTGATTGGCTGGATCGTAAAAGGGTTCAAAACTTTCTAGTTAATCAAAGAACACGAGAGGACTCAAATATTTTATGAGATTAAATATTTAATTGAATGGATACTTCTTTATTTTTTAATTTAATTTTTGGAGAAAAAAGTTCGTAACTTTTTTTGCAACAAACAAATTTAAACAAATATTTAATTTGCCATATTTGAAAGGATATATAAAATGTAAAATTACTAAATTCAGGAATAGTTAGAATGTTATTATTAGTTTCTCATTTGGAGATGTAACATATAAATATTATCTTCTGTAAGTATTTTTGTATAAGAGAAAACTTTCTCATACTTTATTTATTACATTTACGAACTGAAAAACTTATCAATTTCTGCCAAAAGATCAGGAGCCATAATTCAATATAGCCTGTGTAAAAAAGAAATTAATGGTCCTAATATTATACAATAAAAAAAGCTGATCTTGTAGAAAATAAAAGTAAAGTACCAAAGAGATTGTCTGTAGAAAATAAATGTGGCATCAATAAAAGCAACACTCATAGCTAAGTAATAGGTGTAATTTTATTCTAAGAATAAGAAACTATCAATGAAGAATTTAATCGAATGGTATTTAACTGTAAAAATTATATTACTAGGTCGCCTGAACTACTAATATTTCTCATTATTGTAGAAATTTGTATTTATAATGTAGTATGGCTTTTTAAAAAAAAATCTCACCTAATACTCATAAGGTTCTAAAGTCAAGAAAAACTACTAGCTTCTCTCATGAAAAATGTTATTGGTACAAATAACAAATTGGGCTTCATGTAGAAATTACATTATACTTATATTACTTTGATTTCTGTACAATAAAGTGGACTTTTGTAAGCAAATATTTCTTCTTTTTTTTGCATCAAATGAATAAAAGATATGGGAAAGCGTCCCCATTCTGCAAAATGCTCGAACTCACAAGATAGAAATCTCCGTGAATTAGTTTTTCGCATGATCTTTTGGTGCTTGCTGATCTACTAGAGATCAAATTGTTTCATAAAATCACAAAAGCGCTTCAAAATCAAAAATTGGTAAGAAAAGAATCATTTAGATTTAGAATGTTCTGGCATGATTTACAAGCATAAGGACAAACAAAAAACTGTAAACACGAGAAAGAGTCATTCTCGGATATTTAACCGATTCAAATGATTTTAAGATCCAATTGAACGTTAACTTTCGAAAATTCAAGACTGCGATTTTTAGGTCATAGGTATGTTTGAACGAAATGTTTACCTGGACCACCTCTAAAACATATCCAAGAATTTAAAAAAAAATGTAGGAGCCGCTTCCGAGAAAAATAAAAAAAAACAATGTTTTAGAGGGGTTGTAATTCTGCTGCTGCAATGCACTTGAACCTTTTTTTTTGGTGAGCTTCAGAGTGATGATTTGTCTAAATAGATGGATAATAAGTATACGGACAGCAAGAATACAGTGGTGTCTCCCTATATACATAGTTTAGGTGCTTTTTTTTGACAGTTCTATCTCTGAAATATGCACAACTTTATTTGAAATTCCTAACGGTTTTTTACTTTCTTTTAACTCTTTCATCTCTTTTGGGACTCTGAGTACCCAAAGCAGCATATGAATATTCAGTGAAAAACAGTGTTTTTTAATTATTCAGAACTGAGAAAAATTCAATTCTTTTGGATGATTACAAACTATAAGGATGTCCAAATGTAAGATATTTTTTGTAAGACCTCAATTAATTCCTGAGCTTAGATATTTTTAATTAAAAATGGTGAAATTGGCTTGCAGCATACGCTGCGGTCCAGAAAGAGTTAATGCTTTAAGGACGAGAAGGTTAAAAATTAAGGGTCAGAGAAAATATTTTTTTCTAACTTTTTAGAGCAAAATACAGCTTTAGAAAGCTGTAGAAAATATTTCATTTTTGGGTCACGGGTGACCCAATCGTCCTTAACCCTTTAAGGACGAGAAGCTTTCCGCTGAGCGAAATTCAATGAAATCAATTTTTCCTCGATATTTTAGCCTAAATAACAGATTTATGGTTAGAAAAAAAATTCTTATCCCTAGAAGTCCTGGAAAAATATGGGTCATATATGACCCAATCGTCCATAAAGGTAAAAAAAAACACAAAATTTTCCAGACGACTAGTTTACTCGTTTGCACTGTTATTTTTGTAGGAGGAATAACTTAAATATATTTGTGATAACAAAAAGACTTATTTAGAGCACGAGTAAAAATTAAAACGATCAAAAATTAGTTTAAAAAAATATCTCATTCAATTTTTGGTCTCAAAGAATTTTGAAAAGTGGTACACAAAAGCAATAATTTTTATCATAAAAATGTATTAATGTTTACTTCATTTTTTATTTTTATGATATCAATCGAAATAATTTCGAGTACTGGTAACACAGAGATAAATGTCGCATGCCTCACAAATACAATTGGTCTTATAATCCTTTTTTTCTAATAGCACACTGTGCACCTGCGCCTTTCCTCAGTTTTCTTCAAAACATGTTTCATGATAATGGGTAGGAGCAATGTTAGTGTCTCTGCGAATTTCAGACGTAGTTGCACATTGCTGTGAATCCGGGAGTTCTTCCGGCGTTGATGCGTTCTCGATGAAGACTTCAAAGTCCACTTCATCCACGTCTTGTTCCAAGTATATTTTGTCGCTTTCGTTCAGGAAAAAATTGTCGTCTGGGCATTATATGGATGGGTGGTCATTGGATCTTGAATTTTTTTTTCCATTTTTGAAGCCATCTACAAGAGTAAAAAGTTATGAATTTACAACATTTACGTAGAAGTATTTTATAAATTACCAAAATATTACCTGCTTCAGTCAGTATTTCACTGGGAAATCTCTTCTAAATAATATTATCACACAATATTACACGAATAATTGACTATTTTGCGCACACATAAACAAAAACATGAAACATTCTGATCTCAAAACTTGGAAAATGCATTCGGTATTTTTTTACCTTTATGGACGATTAGGTCATATATGACCCATGAAAATTATAAAGCTTTCCTGAAAATACCAATAAACTATAATTTTTACTTTGTTGAGAAATATTATGTATAGATATTATAGTTTCTAGTCCCAAGAGGTTTTTGCTTAAAAAATATTAGAAATATTAAAAATATTCAAGAACCAATGTGAAAATTTGAAAATTCGTCATTTTTGAGCTTAAATATTTTTATATAGCAAGTAGCTGGAGATTTGCAAAAAATATTCTAGATTCCTACATCTTTCTATTTTGTGATTAGATACAAACATTAGAAAGAAATAACTTCAGGTAGTCAGGAAAAATTATTTTCTCTATGGGTCACGGGTGACCCAGTCTTCCTTAAAGGGTTAAAGGGTAAATAAATTATTATTTTTTTAAATTTTATTTTTTTAGAATTTCTCATGTTATTTTAACTATAATATGAGACAGAAAAAATAAAATTAATAAAATTAAAAATGAGAAAAATTAGTTACCAAGAAAATAATTCCCTTTATTTTACTTTGTCAAAATGTAAACAAATTGATTTTGAATGCAACCGACACAAAAGCTGTGCATCGACATGTTATGTATATAGAGAGACACCACTGTATTTAAAAAAAAGTTTGTTCATTTACGGCTACTTAACCGATTCATTACCGATTGCGGCCGATGCAATCATATTGGAAATTTCAAGACCTTTCCAAAAAATCCAAATTTAATCAAATCGGTTGAAAAATTGACTCCTAAAGTAATAAAAACTCTTTCCTTCAAAAAATGCAAGATGGTGATTTTTTTAAGTCATACAGTAGACTCTCGCTAATTCGGCTCTTTTAAGATCGGGCTACTTTTTAATTCGGGCGGCAGTTAAATTTGAAAATAGTTTGTTGACATTTTTCAAGTTCGATTATGATTATCAAATAAAGCAAATATGCTCAAATTTGTCATGATTTGTCTTAGTTTTGATGTGATTTTGCATTATTATGTGGTTTTCATGCAATTTATAATAGCAATGAGCATGTAAACTCAATATGAGTATGCAAATGAACAAAAAATCGTTGCATTTCAAAAAACTTGACGCCCGAATTTCTCTCTAATTCGGTTGACATTTCGGTCCCAAATGCCAGAATTTGAGTCTACTGTAGGTATGTTTGGACGAAATATTCGCCTGGACTACTTCTAAAACATATAAGAAGAGGGTGAGGGGGGGGGGGGGTAAGGAGAAAAAGCGTCTGGAGATATTGTTTGTTTTTTATTGGGGGTCATCGAAGACCAGAAATTGATATCTTTTACCGTTTAAGCTCCAGAGCAGTGACAAGTTGAAAAAAACACGATTATTATAACTGCTCCCTCTTTGATTTCGAGCAGAAAAAAATGTTCATAGCAGCAATTTTTCTTCAAGGTACTGTAAGAGTATGCAGCATATGCTTCATGGTTTTTCAAATTCTGCTGCAAAGCATAAGCTTTATTGAGTATATCGAGTACCGGGTATACAAATGTAGTGCGATTTTGCACCTATGGACTTGTAGTGCCATCTAGCAGTTGAATATGTAATCTCAAGAAGATTGGTTTGGTATCCCCTCAACATTTTGACAAGCAACAATTCGCGTAGTCAGAGAGAAGAAGACGGTTTTTATATTAAAAAGTCCCCAAAAGTCCTCATAATTAGTGCGAAAAAATACCTCAAGATGCCTGCCGCAACAACACCGACCGCGGCGAAAAGTGAGAAGGAGGACAACCTCTGGATCGGCCTCAAGCACTATATAATGCACGAGAGGCAACTCAAGAAACAAGGTTACATTGACCCCATTGAGCATCTCCAACAAATCTCTCATACAATGCCCCATGGGGGCTCTTTCTTCCCTTTTAGAGCTAGAGGCTGAAGTAGAGGAGGAGCGCTTGCGAAAGGAACGCGAGGCTAGGGAGCGGCAGGATGTTATGACACTAGGAGAAACACGGGAACAAATTCAGATTCTCGATACGAAACTTCAGGAGCTTAAGAACAAAAAGCAAGAACTTTTCCTTAAACTCAAAATTGTCCTCAATCAGGATGAGATTAGGAAGAAACATCAGCAGCAGATGGAAACTATTGAGACACTTAAGGCTGTGGTTCAAGGTGGAGGTCTTCCACCTCAACCAGGGTCACATGCTCAGCTCTTCATGCCGCCCAGAACTATGCATCAACAAGCTCTCATCCCCAAAGTGAGTTTCCTGATGTTCTGATATATCTTTTCTTCGCAGGTGGAATTGCATCTGGCATAGAACTCATGAGTTCTAGCATTTCGCAATGCCTTTTCTACTTCCTTGTTGAATTGTGAAGTTGCAGTAAATACAAATATTTTAATTCTACATTTAAATTAGGGTATATCCGCGTTCCGCAACACCTCTGTATGTTGCTAGTGTAAAATGTGTACTGTTCTTCTACGTGTTATTCGTCTATCTTCTTTTTGGGGAGCACTGAGATGTCCTCCAATTCGGCTGACGATTAGGACCAAAATCACAGATAAAATATCATGCCAGAAGCAGACAAAATATTTTAGTTTGACAAGCTGTCATCCAAATCGGAGAGCCCTCTGTGTTTTTAATTATGACACGTCGCAATTTTACAGTAGAGTCTCCTAAATTCGAACACTCGGGGGGTATTTTTGACATTTCTCACCTCCCAAATTCGAACGATTTTTTCAAAACCTACGAAATGTATGTGAGATTAAATTGTACTTTGAATTAAATTCCCGTACTTTCTCACAAGTTTTAGTGGTAACATATTTTCTTATCATTTTACATGATCATAATGTATGTAAACATTCAGGAAGAAGTACATAAATATGATTTTCAATCATCCAGAATACAAATTTTTTAACATAACCCCACAATTGACATTTTGAATCCAAACGTCGTTCGAATTTGAGAGATTCAGATTTAAGAGACTCTACTGTATTATGAATAGAGCAAGGGGTAACTCATATTGAGAAACCCTTGTCATTTGTCCGAGAAACGCTTCGCGAAACCCGAGAAACTAAATTTCTACCTCGCAAAACCCGAGAAATCCACTCTTTGAATCACTAAACCCGAGAAGCCCAATTTCTGCATCGTGAATCACGAAAAATCCAAAAATTGCATCGCGAAACCCAAGGTGAAACCCGAGAATCCCAAAAATTCTATCGAGAAACCCGTGAAATCCATTTTTTGCATCGCGAAACTCGATAAACGAAAATCCTTGTAAGAAAAAATTCGAATGAGTTACTCCTTGGAATAGAGAGCCTGTTTATTTATACATGCTTTCACCTCGGAATACGTGGAAAATTTGATTATAAGTAAAAGATTCCGCAGAAAAGCTATGCAAGACATTGTGAGGAGGTGTCGACCCCGAGGCAGTCCTAGGACAAGGTGGCCGAATCAAATTCAGAATCTTGCCTTGGAGCACCTTGGGATCGAACTTTCCTTCCTGAAATGACGGCGGATAGACAAGCGTGGGCTGCTAAATTGGGGATCGGGAATCTTTGTTTTTTCCATTTTGTTTTTTACACTTTTGTTTTTCCCAGTTTGTGTTTGGACTCTCTGTCTCCGGTATTTTTTGCTATATGGAAACTTTGTCTTTGGAAATCTTGTCTTTCATACATTTTGCACAAGTATCGGAAATTTTGTCTGTCATACAGAAAATTTTCCTTTGCCCCAAAGGACGAAACTAGAAACTTCCCAAGACACAGAAAATTTCCCTTTGCGCCAAATGACGAAACTCAAAACTTCCTAAAAGAGAATTTCCCTTTGCCCCAAAGGACGAAACTAGAAACTTCCCAAAACACAGAAAATTTCCTTTCGCGCCAAATGACGAAACTCAAAACTTCCTAAAAGAAAATTTCCCTTTGCTCCAAAGGACGAAACTAAAAACTTCCCAAAACGCAGAAAATTTCCCTTTGCCCCAAAGGACGAAACTAAAAACTCCCCAAATCACAGAAAATTTCCCTTAGCCTTAAAGGACGAAACCAAAAACTTCCCAAAACATAGAAAATTTCCCTTTGCGCCAAATGACGAAACTAAAAACTTTTCAAAACCCAGAAAATTTCCCTTTGCCTCAAAGGATGAAACTAAAAACTTACCAAAACACAGAACATTTCCCTTTGCCCCAAAGGACGAAACCAAAAACTTCGCAAAACACAGAAAATTTCCCAATGCCCCAAAGGATGAAACTTAAAACTTCCCAAAACACAGAACATTTCCCTTTGCCCCAAGGGACGAAACTAAAAACTGCCCAAAACACAGAACATTTCCCTTCGCTCCAAAGGACGTAACTAAAAATTTCCCAAAAGAGAATTTCCCTTTGCCCCAAGGGACGAAACTAAAAACTTCCCATTTCACAGAAAATTTCCTTTTTCCCCAAAGGACGAAATCAAAAACCTTCCAAAACACTTGTAATTTCATTACTTAATAAAATATACTTCTTTAAAGTATATGAAAGACAGGATTTCCAAAGACAAAGTTTCCAAAAAACAAAGATTACCGAAGACAAAGATTCTCAAAGACAAACTACGAAAGACAAAAGTGTAAAAAACAAAATGGAAAAAACAAAGATTCCGCAAACCGCTAAATTGGATGCCATGGGCCCGCGACCCGTATAAGGATAAGCGGAAAGATCTGAAGGACTTGAGCAAAAATATTTAAAACGACTTATTTTATAAAGACTTTCTTCTCAAGATATTCCCTTTGATTTTGGTACAAAAGAACATGTTCGGGGAACGTCGTTTAATTGGATAAGTTTGTAACTGCTGAATGTTCTTTCATTTCGTCGAGAGTGAGATTACCTTCGAACTAAAAGTACCGTACCTCCTGACATTACACCCAGGAGATTTGCGTCATAGCGCATATATGTTGCTCACATGAATTATACATGTAAAGTGAAAATTACCCACTGTACGACATTCATCCGCATTCAGAGTACCGTGAAGGCGTGAAGCGTACCCTAGGTACGCTAGGTACGCTAGGTACACTATTCGCCTCTCGTATAAGGAGTATAAGGTTGCTGTGTTAGATTTACCGAAAACCGGAAGTGCATATCTCTTTCTGTTCTCGCTTGCTTCGTATCAAAACGCTTGCTTTCAAAGTCTTAACACAATTGGACGATGATGGGTTTCACCTAGGATCACAGAAGCACAAATTGTGAAAGAAATACAGCTTAACTATTATAAAATATAAGGCTAATCTTGTCTGGAAATTCTGCTTTCGAGAAGTCCACAGAAACATCACATAAAATTTGAATATTTTCCAGATCCAGCAGGCTGGTCCTCCTGTTGGTGTACAGGGTGGACAAGTTAAAAGACCCAGGAGTCCTTCCCCAACTGCACCTCAGCAGGGTTATTACAAGACAAACAGCAACCAGGGATACTCACATCCTATTAGTCAGTGTACCAAAAAAGTTCATTTAACTCAGGTTATTCTAATGCATTACTAAATTTCTTGTAGAAATTGAAGAAGGCCGAAGAACTGGAGATGTTATGGGCAGAGCAGTTCTGTGGAATAGTAAGTTTGCATGCTTCATAGAGCCTTTTGTAAATGTATTTATTTATTTTTGATGCTTTAGAACCAACTCAACAGTATACAAATGCCCCGGGTACTTTGTTCTTCCCAACGGCCAATCAAAATCCCGCTGAGACACGCAACCAATCCATCATTTATCCCAATTACACCACGAATCTCAATATGCCACAGCAGAACCTTCGTCAGAGCTACCATGTGGAAATGGGACAGCCTGGTCAGGGACAGATGAAGGGTGAGATGACTGTCAAGCCAATCGCATCAGCTCAGGCACCTCCACAGTCACAGCAGCAGCGCAATCACCAGAGTCAAGTGACTTTAGAAAAGATTTCGGAAAGAGCTCCCGCCCAGGCTCCAACGTATCATCACGACGAACGCAAAGATATTCGTGCACCACCTCCTGGGATCGTATACACCACACAACCTATGCGTCCTGGGCAGATTCCGATGCCGTATCAGCAGCAACAGCCCAAGCCCCATTATTCCCGGCATCGCTACTAAAGATCCCTAAGGTGGTCTACTAAGCTATTAATGAGCCGGATATAAATACAATGTACGTACACAAAACTGCTATTTTGACTTCAGTCTTGCAAATTATGGTACTCTCGGGGCCTTTATGATAGCCTGACAGGATCTGTATTTAATGAAATTATAGGATAACTTCAAATGGAAATGCGTATTTTAATTTTCTGAGTCTTCTTACTTCACTGGTTTTACAGGTAACTTATCATTAAAAAACTCGAGCAAATCCAACCAGGGAATCCATACATTTCTTTTTAAGGAACAAGGGGTGATCTCAGTGGCGGAATTGGTAAAAGCTGTGGCTCTTAGACGAATAGATCCCCGGCTTGACCCACAGTTGCGAGTTCGAGTCCCGCCCGGTGCAAAGATCTGAGTGTCTGATTTAGACAACTTTCACATGCAATAGTAACATAATCCTCTCGTTCAGTAACAACCTTCTCGATTTGAGAGCTCTCTCCTCTCCGGTTAAGGTTTTTCCTTTACCGATTCGAAGGTATATCAGAGAGAACTTACCTAAAAACCCGTTGGAAGTTCGAAAGTTTAAACCGACAAGTTACACAAAAGTGAGCAAGTTAATCAAAAGGACATTTCTTTGAATGAAATTGAAATTAAGACGTTCTACTATCCTGAAATTCCACAAAACTACACAAAAATTCACTTTTTGCAGTAAAAGTTTGCACACTGTTGCTGACATTGTTGACGATTGAAGTGTCAAGAATATCGAAATTCGAAATGGCAGAACAATCAGCGCTAAAGCGGCGAGTATATGAACTTGTACTTTAGGCTTCCGGAAGATTTTCGAATAGCTTTGGCTTGGCTTTGGAGTGGCTTTGTCTCTTCGAAAGGTTATTACTGAACGGAGCCAATAGCATCGCCTTCAGCCAACAACTCCGGCAGCAAGAAAGAAGCATCCGCACTACAGGAAGGCGCTCCTGCGCAGTCTGCAATGGACTAAGCAGATTCTTCCACTACGGGATATGGCATTGTAAACATGATTACCTTGTAATACAAATATCTCGATACGATTAATAATAATGGGGGGAACACGGGGAACCCTTATATTTTTCAAGGAACCCGAGAAACTCAGGTAATTCGGAGAACCCATAGATTTTTCAAGGAATCCTAGGTACTCAGATAATTCGGGAAACCGGGGGAATCCATACTTTTTCAGGAAACTCATAAGGAGCTTGGGAAACTCATGGGAAATCTGGAAAACCCATGTATTTTTCAGGGATCTCAAAGGGAACATACATGGGGTTTTACAGATAGCTTAATCTGCAGCCACAATACACAACACTACTAAATCAATTACAATTCTAATTAATTTTCATTTCCTGTTGAGTTTGACTATAAAAAGTTCATACAAAGTAATTACGTTTCAGTTTATCTAAAGCTTAATAATGTGGTTTTCAGCTCTAAAATTTACTCTGTTGCTTATATTAGCAGGTAAAGTAAGACATATGGTTGCGTCAGGACTAATAATATTCATACTTTGTGAAATATTTGAGTATCCATTGCAATTTATTTAACCATTTTGAAGCAAATTCATGGACTTGGGCCTTACTTAAATTAAATTTTTTGAGATATTCAATTGAGAGTGTTTAAATATTTTGTTTATAATATTTCCTTCTAAGAGCTCTAAAAAGAAATCCTTATGTGTTATTACAGCTCAATGGTTTCCAGATGATCCCCATATTCCCAATTCCCCTATATTCCCAAGGGATTATTATTATTATGAATGGTAAGCTAGATATTCGACTTATGTTCTTTAACTGTTTTATTCAGCTTCATTTTGTTTCCACATTTTGCAGGGGCTAATATTGGAGTTGTCCCACTGTTCCACGATTTATAAATATATCGAAATAAATTAAATATATAGATATTATTATTTATTTTATTTTAATTAAAAACGACGAAAAACGAAATGAAAGCTAATGATAAGCCTAAATCAGCTTATTATAAGTGTCATTCTTAACGTGAGATAACTCTGAATGCATGCAAATTGGGGGCGCCATTCAGTTATCTTGAATCAAATTCGTAAAAAATTACAAATTTTGTATTTATACCAAAAATATCAAGGATTTGGATGGACTGACAGAAAAGTGATATATGGGTGAAATGTAGACCAGAACTTCGAATGTAGAACACAACTTCGATGGTATGGACATGTTCAGCGCATGGATAGAAAAAGATTCTTCAGAAAAGCTATGCAAGCCATTGTGAGAAGGCGCGGACCCCAAGGCAAACCTAGGACAAGGTGGCTGAATCAAATTCAGGATCTTGCCTTGGAACGCCTTGGGGTCGAACCTTCCTTCCTGAACTGACGGTGGATCGACAAGCATGGGCTGCTAATTTGGATGTCATGAGCCCGCGACCCCAATAAGGATATGAGGTTTAAAATGAATAGACCAGAATGTTCTCTATAATTTTGTCGTAGAACAAATCTCATCGATTAACCCTTTAAGGACGATTGGGTCACCGGTGATCCAAAAATGAAACTTTTCCTACGGCCTTCTAAAATTGTATTTTGCCCTAAAAACTTAGAAAAAATGATTTTTTCTGACCCTCAATTTTTTACCTTTTCGTCCTTAAAGGGTTAATCAGAAGCCTATATAATCGAGGTTGTTTGTTTCTGAATTCGTTTCTTTCGACCAGAGCGCCCCAAGTGTTCATTTGATAAACATCAACTATGTCAAATAATTGTTGTATTTTGTGAGACTTTCCACTTAAAATCCTATTTTGAGTTGCTTGGTCGAGTAGTAATAGTCAAATTTGCATGTGAGTGGTTTCAAAGCGTTCTTATGGCCTCTACACACTAGTAGAAATTTCTTTAAAAAATGCCTTTTTAAAGAAAATTTCCCCTATCCTTGTGTCCAGAAACGTCAGAATTTTTTCCTAAGAAAGGCAATTTTTGACGAAAATTGCTTGTGTGTAGACACTATAAAACGACAAAATCGGACAGATGGCATTGACTCGTTGTAGTGCTTTGCGAGACCTTTAATTTGCTGATTTGTACACATTGAACTATTTAAAATCCTGAATTCTTATTACCATTGGCCCGTGAAACCAGTGACAGCCAAAATTCCGAGCCTTATGTTTACGTAAATATTATATTGTGTTATGGATTATTGATTATTGTAATTTAATGTAGTCAGCTATGTTATTCACGATCATTCCATATGCTTTCGTAGCCTAAAAAATCTAATAGAGTAATCATAGTTTCGTTTGTCCAAACTTGGAAAATTAATTGTCAAGACACTAGATAATTATTGACATTACACTAAAATCTTGTTATTTTTTAAATACTTGAAATAAATGTGAGTTTATTACTATAAATAAAAGTGGTCCTATTTTATTGTCCCAACAGATTATCACGATTCACGTATTATATGTCAAAATCGACAAAATAGAGATCTCTAATGGCCAAAACAACACTTATTCGACGTATGGATATCATTTGAACATTTAGGGTAATCTAAGCTAATTCAAAACCTGTTTCAAATGGAGACTTTTCGCTACTCCAAATGGAAACAATTTTTTTTCCATGAAAAATACAGTATTAAATTTTTATTTATATATTTTCTATACCACAGTTTCATTATTTATAGTTAATTTTGCTCCAAATAAAGCGAAAATTCATTCATATACACAAATTTTAATTTATAAATTTTTCAGAAAAATTTAAAGTGTACCTTTTCACCATCGAATTTTTCATCAATCAACCATGTTTTCTAATGAAAAATAAAAATGGTCATTGTTATTTATTCTTTTTTTTTTAATTTATGTAATATATCTGGTAAAATTATGTGAAATTATGTGTTAATCTTTATTGTTAACAGTACGCGAAGTTTTCAAATGAAATAATTACCTATTTCGTGAACAAAAAGGGTTTTTCTGAAGTGTCTTCAAATGCTTCAATAGGAAACCCCGGAAATATGATTTTTTGGAGAGATTTTTTTATTGTTTTAGATGGGAAAAGAGAAAAGACTAGGAATAGGAACAAATCCTACACTCAGGAGCAAATCAACAAGGTTTTGGAAGCCTTTTGTCGCGGTTTCACTTACAATGTTTGTCTCCAATTAGAAAATGTCCCTTGTCTCCATTTGGATTAATATGTTTCCAAAATAAAAGCATTTTACACTCGCGTATTTTTTTTTGTATTTAACCCTCTGACGGTGTTTTCTTTCATATGCGAAAAAAAGTTCTAATTCTAAAACAATGTTTTCTAGGATAATTATGATCCAATAAAGTCGAAAAAACCATCCATTCTTCATTATCTTTTTTTAGTTTAAGCGCTATTTTTATGGAAATCGGAATTTTTATAGAAATTGGAAATTAGTTTTTTTGCACAAACATTTTTTTGTTGCTTTTTCGATGACCTGTCACACAAAACTGGGAATAGCAACAAAACGAAGAGTCAAAATGAGTTCAAACTTTTAAGAGATGTTTATAAGACCATTACCGAAGACACTAGCACTTTTAAATAAATAAAACCTTTATTGTCGCTGTAAATGTGATTTTTGTGAAGACCGCCTGGATGCGGTCTTACCCGTTAGAGGGTTCAGAAGTTTTTAAATTCCATTTAAAGAATTTTAATTAAACAGTAACATTCTAGAAGAGTTAAGGAGCAAATTTACGTATTTTTTTCAGAAAAAAATGAACTTTATGTGCTCAATCTTCTGTCAAAGTTAAAGCTTCTGGAAATAATTTTGAATTGGGACATTTACCCTACATCAAAATTATTTCAACGCATTGGAATAAAAAAAAACAAAAGTTAAAAAATGGGCTTATCAGTAGTGGTCCTATTATTTTTGCTACCACTGTATAACCTTTGCCGAAAACCGCAAGTAGATATCTCTCTTAATTTAGAAGATATAAAGCTCCAAAGAGCTGCCGGATGGACGGACGGGAACAGTTTTTAGACCCCCATATCTTCGGGATCAGGAAGTGTCAAAACACGTTTCGGCAAAGTTTGGGCGTGATCGGAGGACATGAAATTTTGTTAGGATTATAGTAGGTGAGATTGTTAAGAACCTCACCTTACTTTTTGAATACACTTCAAGTAATTATTTTTAGATGCAAATAGTATGTGAAGGTATGCTAAATTCTCCTATATCCGGTTCCGTGATATCCGAATGACAACTGTTAAATCACCCCCTATATCATCCAGATATCAAAAAGTTTAATTTTATTTGTATCAAAATTTAAGAGCTAGACGGCTTCAAATTAATTACTAATTGAGGTACTTATAATTATGTGTTATTGTTTGTTATTTTACAATGTGAAAACAATAATATTAAAATACCTTTATGCCCAACGCACAATAAAATTTATTTTGTAAACATGTTTTCAAATTTTCCTATGAGAGAAAGCGAGATAGCTAGATCTATATTTCATTCACTCTCATTGAAATGAAAAAAAAACATGTTGACAAAATAAAGAAAATATTGTGCCTATTGTGCGTTGGGCATTATTCTGGAACAATAAATACATTGCACTACTACATCAATTACAATTCTAATTAATTTTTATTTCCTGTTCAGTTTGAGTATAAAAGTTCCAAGTAATTATGTTTCAGTTTATCTAAAGTTTAATAATGTGGTATTCAGCTCTAAAATTTACTCTGTTGCTTATATTAGCAGGTAAAGTAAGACATGGTTGCGTCAGAATTAATATACTCATATTTTGTAAAATATTTCATTTTGCCATTTTCGAAAAAAATCATAGTCTTGTGTCCATGCCTTTCTTAAATCGTAATTAATATAATTTATTTCCATATAATGATTTTCGGCCAATGAAATAGTTTTTAAGAAGTTGAAACACAGGATTTTGACCTTTGATCTTCTCCTCCTTTATTCCTTGCCAACGTTTCGGAGCTTGATGTCTCCTTCTTCAGGTATGGAAAAAGAATGGTGGGAAAGGATGGGAAAGGAAAATTGATCAAAGGTCAAAATCCCGTGTTTCAACTTCTTAAAAAATAATTTATTTCCTATCAGAAAATGTTTTGAGGGTTTTAAGATATTCAATTCAAAGTGATTAAATTTTTTTTTTATAATATTTCTTTCTAATGGCGTCTACACACTAGTAGAAATTTCTTTAAAAAAATGCCTTTTTAAAGAAAATTTCCCCTACCCTTATAGGCAGAAACGTCAGAATTTTTTTTTTTTAAAAAGGCATTTTTTAAAAAAAATTCTACTGGTGTGTAGACGCCATAAGAGAGAGCTCTAAAAAGAAATCCTTATGTGTTATTACAGCTCAATGGTTTCCAGATGATCCATATATTCCCTATACAGGTCCAGTGATTTTTGAATGGTAAACTAGACATTCGACTTATGTTCTTTAACTATTTTATTCAGCTTCATTTTGTTTCCACATTTTGCAGGGGCTAACATTGGAGTTGTTCCACGATTTATAAATAAATAGAAATGAATTAAATTAAATTTATAGATATTTTATTTATTGAATTTATTTAGTTGAAAAAACATTGTGCATATTGTGCGCTGGGCATTATTCTGGAACAATACACAGCACTACTAAATCAATTACAATTCTAATTAATTTTCATTTCCTGTTCAGTTTGAGTATAAAAGTTCATACAAAGTAATTACGTTTCAGTTTATCTAAAGCTTAATAATGTGGTATTCAGCTCTAAAATTTACTCTATTGCTTATATTAGCAGGTAAAGTAAGACATGGTTGCTTCAGGAGTAATAATATTTATACTTTGTGAAATATTTGAGTATCCATTGGGATTTATTTAGCCATTTTGAAGCAAATTCATGGACATGGGCCTTACCTAAATCGTTAATAGTTAATCAAAATCGTTAAATAAAAAAAATATACATAGGGAAGACAGGGGTACTTTTAGCCAGCAAATGAGACTTTTTCTCACGTATGATTTGTGAAAAAATGATAAGGTTTTTCTAAAGTTTTTATATTTCATAAGTAGCATTAGGATATTGGCTATATGAAACAGTGTAGTTCAAAGCTCTAAAATCATTGCCGTTTTCTTGAGAGGATAATGAAAAAAGTATGACACTTTAACTACACTGTCCCGGCCTTGGTAGATATAGCCTTTTTTGGGGTACTAATTACCACTAGTTTTCCAGACGAAATTTTAAACTGGAGATACCAAATATTGTGTCGCTTGATACATTGGAGCCCACTGATTCTAAATATGTCACTTAAACCTAAAGAAAAAGGCTTTAACCGACGTTTTTGTGAAATTTTTTAATTGCGGCAAAATTGATGAAAACATCCTGAAAAAAACTATTTCACAAATTGTTCTTCCGAATGGCAATATTGCTTGGAATATCAATAATACATTTTCAACTAACATTCCATGTATTAGTGAAAAATAATCAAAAATTTTATCCCGCCACGGAAGAGTGGCTACATCTGCCCCGAGGGCTGTTTTAGTGTTTATCTTATATAAGAAAAGGAGATAATTATTATCCAAGTGAAAAATATCACTAAATTAACTTTATTAAACCAGAAACAAAGTAAAACTATGAGATTTTAACTAACAAATTAGGAAACCAAATGCTGGGCCAAAAACTATAACATCAAAATTACAATTTTATACCCACTTTATAAAAATGCTTCTAAATTGAAGGATAACAGGATAAGACTTATAAATATTTCTGGGAATATGAGGATGTGTTCCTGCTTTCATTAAAAAATACTTTGCTCAGTCTACATTTTAAGGGAAACGTTGGAAAATCCATTGTCTACTTCTACCTCTGGCTAATTGTACCCCGGTCTCCCCTATCATTATCATTAAAGACAATGATATATGTCAGAAATATTCAATTGAGAGTGTTTTTATATTTTGTTTATAATATTTCCTTCTAAGACTTCCAAGAGCTCTAAAAAGAAATCCTTATGTGTTATTACAGCTCAATGGTTTCCAGCTCCAGATGATCCCAATTTCCCTATATTCCCGGATACTGGATGGTAAGCTAGATATTCGACTTAAGTTCTTTAACTGTTTTATTCAGCTTCATTTTGTTTCCACATTTTGCAGGGGCTAACATTGGAGTTGTCCCACTGTTCCACGATTTATAAATATATCGAAATAAATTAAATTAAATTTATAGATTTTTAATTTATTTATTAATTTTAATTTTTTTTTTATTTTTTATTTTAATTTATTTAATTTATTTGAATTAAAAAAAATGAAAATTACAATTGCGTCTACTGCAAGAGAATAATGAAGATTTTATCAAATTTTACATTAAAAACGACGAAGAACGAAATAAAATGGAGTAAATTCTTGCACCACAGGGTGATCTGTTAACAATTCTCTTCTGTGACCTCAACGACCCTTTCACTATACCTCCTAAAAGTTCCACTGAAAGAATAGCAAGGCATTGTTATGAAAAGTACACCCTTCCAGGCGACCAATTTATTTATCGAAAATACTCAAAATGCTGCTTTTTCACCCATAAATTCCCTTTCTATGAATAAATTCGAGGGCAATAGTAGCTAGTAGCACCCTCGATAGGTCTCTTCTATTGTCGCGTGTTTAAAACTTTGCCAAGAATCATCAATGCTCAAACAACCCTCCAGCGTTCCTGCCACGGATTGGTTGCCGAGGGGAAAGTCATGTAAAATAGTGGTTTGAGGGGCCATAAAGGGCGCCAATGGACGTGTGCGAGTTTTGTACATAAAAGAGCTAAAAAATGTACTTTGCACCCCTTAAAAAATTCCCATTTGTTTTTTTACGCGCGGTCCAAAACGGTGCCTTTCCATTGGATAAAAAGCTAGTTTTATGTACTACAATTGGGCTTGAGAGAGTCATCAAAAGAACTCGATGACACACAATTAGCAAACAATTTGAGGGATTGACTAGATTTTAGAGGCTCGTATTTGGCGAAATTATTGAAAATGTCATGATTCGTCATATTTTGCGGCAATGAATCCTTCAGAGAAGATGTCCTTTTGTGCTACTTTTTTCTTGGCATCTCAGCAGGGAGTTTAGGACAACAAGAAATTTACGAAAGTGCCAATCGAGGTGTGAATTGTGAATGAGAAACAAAGGACTTTCGGTTATAATTCTTAATCTCTTTGAAAAAAAAATTCTCTAGAAGGAACAGGATTTTTTAAGAGAAAGTTCTTCACGCTTGACCTCCAGGACCTCACATCCTCCCAGATCACCAACATGCTCTGCTTTATGAGATTGCTGTTGTTTGGTAAAATGTCTCATTGCATGAGTTGTCAGTTGATTGGGCACCAACAAAGCGCCTGTCAATCAATGTCCATGGACAATCAACGAAATCATTTGCATGTTTCATCAGATGAATTAACAATAAAACATGCTTTGTGCCATTTTTTTTTCTTCAGCACACTCTACACTGGTGAAAGAACTTTTCTCCGGAGGGTGTGATGCGGGATCAATTGATACAATTTCAGATGCATTCTGCACCCTCCAATTGTGTCTCCTTCGTGACTGGATATTTGCCAGACCTTAGGGCAGTGTGAGAGAAATTACAAAAAATCAGGAGTGCATATTGTGATTAAGGGTACACTGAATCTTAGCAAAATTGCAAAAATTTCGCGAAAAATATATTTTTATTTCAAGAAATACACACAACGAATGTCTTTAAAGAAAATCTATCAAGGCCTCTGCACATTCTGAGCAATTTTCGTTAAATATTTTTTGACGTTTTTTGACAGAATTTTGACGTTTGAACCTATAGCACTGCGGGAAATTTCCTTCAAAAAGGCTATTTTTGATGAAACTTGCTCCCGATATGTCGACGCCTTAAGCCCCAGTAAGTTTTATGTCAAATTCGAAATTTTCACAGAAATCTCGTATAAAGAAAAGAATAACTTTATTTTAGAAATGTTCGATGTTCTAGTTTCGAATCCCCCTTATAGCCTCTACACACTAGAGAAATTTATGTCCATATTGAAGAGTTTTTCCTACACAAGCGTAGGAAATTTGCTTCAATATGGGCATAAATTTCTTTAGTGTGTAGGGGCCATTAGGTCTTCGTATCGCATTCAGTAAACTTCAATAATTCTA
Source organism: Phlebotomus papatasi (assembly GCF_024763615.1). Taxonomy (NCBI): domain Eukaryota; kingdom Metazoa; phylum Arthropoda; class Insecta; order Diptera; family Psychodidae; genus Phlebotomus; species Phlebotomus papatasi. The sequence continues at coordinate 44,770,118 of NC_077223.1, forward strand.
TGAATTATATGGTGCTTGGAGCCAATCACCCCATTCTTAATTAATAATAATAAGCCATGTTTAGGAATATCCCTCACAAGAAGACCTAGTTCTTCTTCTATTAGATCTCAAAACGTTTCAGTTTTGCGATTTTTTTTAATTTGTGTCTCATTTTAAATTTAAAAAATTCAAAACTTTAAGTATTTTACTGTTGTCAGTTACAAAGGAATTGTAACACTTACGACATGAAAAAAAAAACATTTTAAAATATAAATCTTTGATTTTATGATAGTGTTTGTTTTAGATCTTCGTATTAGAATTAGAGCTTCAGATTCTAATGCCACAATAGATCTTACAACTAAGAAACTTAATAGTAGAGAAATCTTCCATATTAACATAATTTGATATGTTTAAAAATTCTCAGTTTCAAATCGTCTTTAGTTTTCTGTATAAAGTAAAATTCGGGGCAGTTTAATGAATTTTAAAATTCGTAAATTAGCAAAATTTAAGATTATTTTTACATGGCTCAAACTTCATTTACTAAACACATTTTAATTTAACATTTTGAATTAATTAAAAAATTTATAATAAAATTGTGTATCGAGGGTAAATTATCCATTGCATTTAAAACAAAAACACTAAAATTGACTGTAACCTAGCATTTCGAGTTCTTCGGAAACGGGGTAAGCATCTAGTATGAAAATCGTATTACGATTCTCAATGATTACAATTAATAATACCATATGGTAGATTTTTATGGACGATTAAACAGTACAAAATTTACAAAAAAAAAAACTTAAAAGTTTCGAAAATTATTAAATAGACTTAACATTATACTCTCTCTGTTCCGAAAAAAAAGTTGTACGTTGTACGTTTGCTAATTCATTTTGTATGAAAAAGTGTACGACTATTTCAGAACAGAGAGAGCATAAAAATTGTAATTTTAACCCTCTAACGGGTAATACCGCCTCCAGGCGGTCTTCACAAAAATCACATTTACAGCGACAATAAAGGTTTTATTTATTTAAAAGTGCTATAGTTTTCTCGGTAATAGTCTTATAAACATCTCTTGAAAGTTTGAACTCATTTTGACTCTTCGTTTTGTTGCTATTCCCAGTTTTGTGTAACAGGTCAGAGAAAAAGCAACAAAAAATATTTGTGCAAAAAAATTCATTCCTCTCGTTCAGTAGTAACCTTCCCGATTTGAGAGCTCTCTCCGGTAGAGGTTTTTCCTTTACCGATTCGAAGGTATATCAGAGAGAACTTACCTAAAAACCCGTTGGAAGTTCGAACGTTTAAACCCACGAGTTACACAAAAATGAGCAAGTTCCTAAAAAAGACATCTCTTTGAGTGAAAGTGCAATTAATACGTTCTGCCATCCTGAATTTCCACAAAAGTACACAAAAATGCACTTTTTGCAGCAAATGTTTGCACACTGTTGTTGACATTTGACGATTGAAGTGTCAAAGAATATCGAAATTCGAAATGGCAGGACAATCAGCGCTAAAGCGGCGAGTACGTGAACTTGCACTTTAGGCTTCCGGTAGATTTTCGAATGGGTTTGGCTTGGCTTTGGAGTGGCTTTGTCTCTTCGAAAGGTTATTACTGAACGGAGCCATTCCATAAAAACTCGTTCCATAAAAATACCGATTTAAAGTTATCTGACTAAAATAAATTTATTTTTTACTGAAAGATATGTCATTCTACTTTGTATATTTTATTTAAAAAAAAATGAAAAAACTAAAAATGTGAATTTTAGAAGCAAAAAGTTTCAAAAAATTTTTATATTTTCTCACCTAGCGCCTAAACTAAAAAAGATAATAAAGAATAAATGGTTTTTTTCGACTTTATTGGATCATAATTATCCTAGAAAACATTGTTTTAGAGCTTTTTTCGCATATTGAACAAAACACCGTTAGAGGGTTAAGAACCAACAATTCAATTAGAATCCTACCTTAAGAATTTTTTAAACTTGTGAATCATAGAAACACATAGCAAAAATAAAATAAATTTCCTGAAATATTGCTAAAATTTCAACAGTCTTCAAAAACATACAAGAGTGAAGAATTTGGCTGTGTTTGTGCCCTTTTATTCCTCTGAAAAGGATCAGAAAAGCAAAAAAAAAATGTAAAAGGACCAGCTGCTGGACAGTTATCGGTCAATATTTTGGTCTCTCTGCAATAGGACGCGATAATCTTTGCAAATGCCAATTTATAGTTTTTTTCTGAAACGCAAATTGGTTCGAAGGGAGCAAAGTTTCAACACAGATTTTTTTTTATTTTATCCCCGTGCCAAAACAGTTCACAAAAAAGCAAGTATCTCATCAAAATCTGTGAATGAAAATATAGCCCTAATTTTGGTGAGAGGTTAGAGAAAAGGTGAATTTTGTTTGTACTGCCTGCCGTGGGTAAATAAAAAGAAATTTTTCGTTATCACCTTTCGACAATGCACTCCTTCATTCACACTCTTTTTGTCCAAACTAGCATATTTCGGGGAATTCTTGGTGGCGGATGACACTCAAATACACTGACAAGGGATTCACATGCATTTGAGTCCAAAACAGGCACATCTAGGCCTTTTTTTCTCTGATAAACATTTGGTGTAAGAGAACAAAGTCTTCAATACTCAAACTCAACACTTGAATGATTCTGAGATGTTCAAGGGCGAAACATAGGGCTTCATGAGATGATTTACCACGAATTTTTTCTCAGACAATTTTTCTGAGAAATAAAAAGGCACAACTTTCTGTAGAAGAACTAGTTATTATCATAGGAATATCATTTACAAGGGGGTCCGTGGTGCAATCGGTAAGAGCATTCGGCTCTTGGGCGGTGTGACCCCCGGCTCGACTGTCACAGTTGTGAGTTCGAGTCCCGCCCGGTGCCAATGATTGAAGCGTCTGAATGGACATTTTTCACGAAACATTGTAAATGTAAACTGGATAATAAATTTGTAAACTGAACAATGTACAAAATGGCTATAAAAGCCCGGTACATCGAAATAAAAAAAAATAAAAAAATATCATTTACAAGTGTGTTGGATACAATCTCATTATCTTTACTGACATCAAGTGATTGGTGACCTAAAGGGGGGATCTGAACCTGGAACATTTATCGTTTGTGGCCGTTCTGTCGCAACGGTCGCAACCCATGAACGCCCATTTTAGATTCTAAATTGTCGCGCTCGTGTTATAATACGAGTGGTTTTCTTCTAGGATTTATAATCTTAAGTAATGCAATTTACTTTATGAATTAAATTAGTTTACTCGTATTAGGACAGATCAACGCAGGATTCCGGAAAAATTAATTTACACTTTCTATAAACATCTTAAAAATCGATAAAAACAAATCAACTAAATTGAATCATATTTTTTAATGGGAGGTTAGGGGGAAAGTTGGGCGCATTTGAATTGTCGCACTTTTGAAATAGGACTTTTATCTCCTATTTTTAAATGGAACTGGACCCTACTAGGATACTCCAATTGCGAAGCTAAAAAAATACATTATAAAATGATCAAGTTCCGTTTAAAAATAAAAGAAAAACAGCCTAATCCAAAAGTGCACCACTTTGCCCTACAAAGGTACTAAAGGAAGTTGACGGAAAAACAATAGGACTGAAGAGACCCGAGTCCTTAAAGCAGAGGAGTGCAAGAACCGTTGAAACCGAATAAACGTCAAATGAAACATGTACGTCAATGGTAAAAACGCTACTAGAACAAACTTATTTTGATGTTTATTTGGTTTCAACGGTTATTGCTCACCTCTGCCTTAAAGACACAGCGCAGCTTAAGTAACTAAGTAATGCTATACTAACTGTATTTTGTCCATTATGTTTTATCCGCCATTATCAATAAGGCTCAATTAAAATTGCAACTATTAAGTATATATTTTTTTTTACTTTATTACTGATTTACCGGTTCCAATCCTAACATTCCCAACCAAAGTTAAATTGATAGGTAGATATGGGTAGAATGTTAGGTAGATGTGGGAAACTAATCGTTACATATGAGGATATATTTGGCCGTCCAATGTAGAACAAGATTCAAAGTACTTTAGAAAAACTAGGCTATTAAAGAACGGTCTTTTAAATTAAGTATTTAAACTGAATCTTATAATTCACCTCACTTACACAAATGAAGATGGGGTTTTCTTTTGCACATGAAAATTCTTCTTGATAACAATCTACGTTATATTGAAAACATATTACCTTTAACTTTTCTTGATCTCTAGGAAGACAGTCAGATACAGTTTACTCATATCGTATCTCCTGTAATCTTCAATTTATCTTGAGAAGAGATTAGGATATTTTCCTGAGAAACTTTTCACAGAACTATGTGTGTATTTGATTTTTTTTGGGAAAAGACCCGCCTTCGCATCGGCCATCCCGTGTCTCTATCTCACTCTTAGAAAGAATGTACGCATCTCTCGCACACAACATCGATGAAATGCGCCTCTCTCTCAGAAAATCACGCATTTTTCCTATTTACGCACACGGAATTCCATACCTAGGGCTCTGTGCGTTAGAAAGAGAGATAATTGCGTTGGGAAAGAGTGGCCCAAGATAAGGGCCACGCACACAGCTGAGACGGAAGTTCTATGGACTTCATCCAGACCTTTGTCGAAATGGTATGTTTGTTGTTCTTGTACAACGACGACGCACGATAAGAGCAGCAGGAGCCCCTCTGCTATACGCACATTTCTGAGACAGAAGACGCGGAGTGCGGAGCATCATCCAAAAATACGAGAAAACAGAGAAAAAGTCACTAATTTCATTCATAAATGTGTTATTTTTTCTGAGTGGCGCGCTTTTTTTTTCATCGAGAATGTGAAGATTCCAACGCGAGAAGAGTCAGGAATTTCGTCAATAAACAACACCGAGACGAAGAGAGTGCGTTCCCCAAATACCATATCAGAGTGCAATGGAGTAGGGGCCAAATGGTGAGGTAGAGTGAGTGTTGGAGTGAACCAAATATCGTGGCAATGGAATTGTGAGGAGGACTTAGTCCTGAAGAAATAACCATAAGGAACGACCAAGGAGTGATTACAATGGCTGGACATGGTCCAGAAGGTACCAAGGAGGCTCGCAGTGATGCTGAAGATGTCCATCCGGAACCATCCAAAAGTACACCAAGGAGTGAAGGTGAGAGACCACCCAATAAAATCAGGGAAAACCTTACCCACCCTAAGAATCACAAAACACAACACCGAGGGTGAATTTTTCCCCTGGGTTTCCACCCCACACAAAAATACTGTTGATGGCCGGGAATGCAGAATGGCCGCTTTCAAACTTATCGATTTTTCTGCACAAAGTTATTTCCAAAAAATTATATTTCAAAATGATCCTTTTTGCCACTGGTCTTTATGATTTTTCAGCTTATTTCAATAAAAATTTGGGGAATTTCCTCAGTTGTACGTCACAACCTCAATTCCATTGTGAATGCGATATTGAGTGGAGAGATCGAGTCTTTTTACGCATTAGAATTTAATTCAAAATAGAGAGATATTCTTAAGAGAGCTCTCAAGGAGGAATGAACTTAACAAGTCTCTGCAGACGTATTGACTTGTGTGGAATGAACTTGATTCATATATCTCATTCGTTTTTTTCTTTATTTCGATCTAAATGTGTATTAGAAAATATGAACATTAATTTCTTTTGCTTTTACTCATTATCAATAAAATTACCTGGAATTATAGATTTATAATACTTTAATAACCTTATATTCTGCAAATATATGAAAAACAAATCATAATTTTTGTTTTATCAAATTTTATTAATGCGAAATATATCTTAAAACAAGATGATCAGTTATGCAGATAAAGCTTTAATAAAAAATCAGTCATCAATAAATAAGCTATTAAGATTATGATAGCTGTGATTCTTGAAAAGCACTCGTGGTGAGCTTTCAATTGGTAAATCATTACACAAATTCGATTTTTGAACTACACTTAATATAAAATAAAATACGCTGTAGGTTTCTCTTGGGTTCCGGCATTACAAAAATAATACGGTTAGAAAGAAAATCTTTTATTTTTATAATAAAGAATTTAAACATTATGAAACTTTATAAGCAATTTCCCGTCTACGAGATTATTTTAAATAGATCGTTCGATCATTTGAACACAGACTTTGTTTCCATAAGGTAAAAAAATTGGAATTTCCGATAAAGCAATTACGAAATTCGGACTTTGTTAAAAACTTAGCTATGTTTTCCGCAATGATTTTTTGAACGAGAAGGAAGCGACCAAGCTCCTTGAAATTTTTGATATATGTTCATATACATTTAAAGTATTTAAATAAATTAAAAATATATATTACAAAATGTCGGACTTATGAGTAGTCCAATGAAGCGCTTTGCGGAAAAAACGATTCAATGTTCATTAATGTATTTCACAGTCAAACTAAGAAATTATAATAAAATTTATAATTTTTTTCCTTTTACATATTTGCTTGCCACGCATTTGTAAGAGAGTTGTACCCTGTTTGTAGTGGTTTTTTAAATAAATGAAATGAAAAAATGAAAAATGAAACCCGAAGAAAATCGTGAGATCGTAACGTTTTTCAAGATTTTTGAAAAAAGGATGTATTTTTGGGACAAAATTGTGACCTATTTTTCTATTTTGAAATAGAAAAATAGGTTTTTAGTAATTCTTTTAGTTCAACTAGGAGAGAATTAACACTGAACACAATAAGCCTTTATTTATTGCGGTCGGCTCATAAATTCTTTTTTAATCTTCCCGCAAATTAGAAGAAATTCGAAATTGTAAAATGAGAAAAGGAGAAAACATGCTTCAAAGTTTTGGATGTTCGCCCGAACGCTTGCAAATCTGCTCGGTGTTTTTTGATTTTGTCTGTGTATCTTCGGGAATAATTCGAATTAGGTTCTGAAATTTTTATGGTATATTCTTAATCAACAATAGGGAATCCGGAAGTTGTCAGGAAAAAAACAATCACCCAGGGAAACACATCAACTATCTCCAGAGCTTTCGGCTCAGTCTCCAAGCCTTCATCAGGGTTAAGACTTGCAATTTTTCTCTAAGGGAATCTACATACTAGAGAAATTTATGTCCATATTGAAGCAAATACGCTACGTTTGTGTAGGAAAAACTCTTCAATATGGACATAAATTTCATTTATGTCCATATTGAAGTCCATCCAGACTCGTTCAGAGTTTTTGGTGAGGATTGTAACAGAGCAAGAGGGAACGGGGGCACTATTTTTTAGACTGTTTTTTCACATTTTTTACAATTTGGCACAATTTTACGTTTTTTCTTCTTCGGTTTTACTGGGATTTTCCAGCAAAACAGTTTTTTCGCACGGTATATTCTTAAATAATTTATCTATCTATTTAACCATTAAAAAAATATAGAACATTTTCAAGATAGTTGTCTGAATTTTAAATTGTTTTTTTTTGGAACTCCTTGTTGTTCAAGTTTTCAAATTTACCTTACCGTATTTTAACTAAAAACAGAATACATCCCGCTATTGTCTTATATTAGTGTACTCTCTTGGTGTCTTGAATAATCTCAACTTATCACCTGGTTAAAACAGAAAATTTATCAGACTTGTCTCAGACGAGAAATTGAAATGAAAAAAGAAACTGATGTAAAATATTAACGCCTTAAGTCAAAACCTTTTAGGAGGATGAGAAGATACCACATATCCCTTGTATCAAACTTATTTCACTGAAAAAAATCAATTAGCCTTATACGGGCTTCAGACCTAAGGCTTAGCCATCTGGCTTAAATCCTCTAATTCTTTATCAGGCATGATTCTTTAGAGAATTGTTGCTTAGGATTAAATATTAAGGGAAAAAGATCCATTAGATTTTGAAAAATCAATAAAATTGCTTCTTATTTAGATTTCTGAGACCTTCGGGAACTGAGCTAAACCTCCAGTCTGAAGCCGCCATTACAGACTAAAAGTTTAGCTTAGTTTTCAATATTCTCGAAATTTTAAATAAAAAGCAAACTTATAGATTTTTCAAAATCTAACACTACTAGTAAAAATAAAAAGATCATATTGATCCAAATATGATCCTTTTGCGAAGAATGGATTAAATTTCAAACTTTGAATGCTTATTTATCATAATAGAACATGTTTTATCATAAACTTATTACTCACAACATATTTCTCTCATCATAGTGAACACCAAGGATGACTTCTCATTGTCTTTATTAATTTATTATTTAGTCAAAAAGAATGATAATTTTCTAATGATCCTTGATTTTCCTTAATGAATCTTTTCCCTTTAAATACCAAGTCACAATTTCTCAAAAGAAAACTCATCTGATAAAAAATTAGAGGAGTTAAACCATATGGGTGAACTATAGATCTGATCGAATTACAAGAAAATATCTGGAATAGATTTTCGAAAATATTTGTAATACATATAAAAGGTATTAGAAGACTTTTTCTGTGCTTACCATTTGGAAAATTTGAGCTGACTGAGGCTCAGTGGGGCATTTTTATTCCGAAAGGGGGCTCAATTAACATACCAGTTCAAATTAGTTTTTAAAGTTTAGTTTTTAAATTTCAATTATACTCCCGCTCCACCGTTCTTGAACAAAACAAATGAAACATAATTAATAAAACTTATTGTCCTCCTGGGCTTTAGATCAATTAACAGAAATCAAAAATGTGTCCATATTTTCTTAGGGTTTTATAACATCTTGTTGGGAATCAAGTACAAGTTTTGGCATGATATTTATCTAACAATTGAAGAGATGTATCTGCACATGTTTTGGGCTTTCTCATCAGGATCTATTCCAACACTGTTGAGAAGGGCAAAAAAATCACAGGTACATTTTTTTCACCCCTGAGATATAATTTTTCAATAGAACGACCCTTGAGAAGAAATTCCACTTTTTTGCCCATACTCATGTCCCTGGCCGTGCTCTGGAGAGTTTCTTGCAGACAACTTACACTGCAAAGTTCTATGAGTTCATGTCCCGGATCAAAATTTACTCGAGAACGAGGGTCTTTAGTTGTAAATATGGCAAGGATGGGTTAACAGATTCATGTGCGTAAAAGTGTCCCAGAGAGGGATTTCAATTAATTGTATGAGAAAGACCCAGTTTTCCGAGGTGGCAGCGTCAGAGACTGGTTTAGTTCCTCCTTGCCATCGGTGATGTTCACATTCACATGGGCTCCTTCACTCGAAGGGCAATTCCACTGGATTTTTAGTATTTTTCCCACAAATCTCCCTCAAATGTGATCCCAATTGTAAAAGTCAGTTACCATCACCAAAGTGCATGTAACATGGTCCAACAACTGGGTAGTGACACCATGGAGAGAGATTTCAATGATAACAGTGAGAAGGCTCCCTGAATCTCCTCTGAAAAATTTACTAACAATATTTATTGGGAAATCAGTGAATTGAGTGATTTTTTCTTTATTTTCGCTAGACGCCTCGGAAAGTCTTTCTGCGCAGAAAACGCGGAGAGGAAAGTGCAAATGGTTTAATGTTACCAAAGGATGGGGCTTCATAACACCAGACGACGGAGGACCGGATATTTTTGTTCATCAGGTAATTATCCTGGAAAATCATAGTGCAAAATATATAGTAAATTGAAGAATCAAACAATATAGGACTGACGACTGAATGGGTTAGTGTTCCCTGAAGTAGAAGAATTTAATTTATTCCACATGGCTACGGATTTTCTTGAAATGTATATGGTACTATTCCACTAAAGTCAATCCTCTGTATACATTTTTCACCAATATACACGTTTTTTTGTCAATGTAACACCAATAATGTACTTAGTATCAGTACTCGAGAAACTAACTTTTTTTTTAACCTTATAACAATGTAAATTACATACAAAATCACTAAAGTCTGGAAAATAAGAAAATGACTTAAATTTCAATATTTTAAATATTTTTTTTATCTTTAAATTAAACTCGTGAATGTAAATTATCAATAACATTTTAAACCAATGACAGTTTTATTTTCTATCATGCAATACAAAAGAACTGTTTAGTGCAAGGATCAATGCAAAAATGCTGTAAAGTTCAAAAATCGTTTTCATTAATAAGTATTTAACTTTAGCTCAATATTAACGAAATCAAGAAAATAATAATAATATATTTATTTATGTACTGAGCCACTAGGGCCATTTTGTACATTTTTATGTTTACATAAATTGATCTGATCAAATTTCAATTAAAGATAATGGGTATTTCGCGAAATTAAACTTAAATTTCATTGTACAGATTAATTTTTTTCAGAAATTCAATAATTTTGAGTTCAGAAGCATAGTCTTCTTTTAAAATATTTCTTAAATTTTGATTTTGGAAAATACTTGACCTTACATCATCATATAAGTTACATTCTATCAATATGTGTTCAATGGAAAGTGAAACTCCACAAAATTCACAAATAGGAAAATTATCTTTTGTCATTAAAAACTTATGAGTAAGTCGACTATGGCCTATTCTAATTCTGTTTAAAATAACTTCATTTTGCCTACTATGAGAGTTCGAATAGATAAAACCAAAAGGATCAATTTTACTCTTTTTTAATTTATTACTAGGTGATATATTTGCCCACAATAGATTTCTTTTTTCCAAGATTTTTGATTTAATGTGATTTTTTTGATCGTGAAACGTAATTGATAAGTCATCAACTAATTCTCGTGTAGCACCTTCGGCAGCAGCTCTATCGGCACGACAGTTTCCGTAGATGCCAGAGTGGCCTGGTACCCACATTAACTTTAAGTGCGGATAATTTTCCATTATAGAGTTTCTAATATCAGATACAATAGGATTTTTATTATTTAAATTTAAAATTGCTGAAAGGGTTGATTTACTATCAGTACATATCAATCTCTTCTCATTAACTGAAAAAGGAAAATGACAAACAGTTTGGATTGCTTTAGCTTCAGCGCTAAATACTGAACATTGATCGGATAACTTTAAAGAAGACACCGAACTATCAGGATGGAAAATCCCTAACCCTACACCTTGTTGGGATTTAGAACCATCCGTAAAGTAGATTGACCAAGATGAATAACGTGTATTACAAATTTCTGAAAAAATATTTTTAAAAACTACAGGAGAAGTATTTTCTTTAATATGGGCAGAGAGAGTTAAATCAATACTATCTAAATTAAAGGTCCATAATGGATGATTCGGAATATAGTTTTGAATAATCGGAGAATCTACTACGTTGAGGTCATTAGCTTGCAGTGTAGCTCTTGAAGTATAGGGCAAAGATCTTTTCGAAGAATTATTAGAATTAAAATTAAACTGATGAATAGGAATATTTGGCACAGATTTAGCTCTATAAAAATAATTAATGGATGTGTATGATATTCTTTGTTCTATAGAAGGAAATCCAGATGCAGCATAAATACTTTCCACAGGTGAGGATCTAAAGGCGCCAAGTGCTGCTCGAAGAGCGGAATTGTAGACAGGTTCTATAATTTTAAATCTGCTAGGGATAGCAGAACCATAAGCAACACATCCATAGTCAATTCTACTCAAAATAAGAGCAGATACAATTCTTAAAATTTGAAGCTGTCTTGCACCCCAGTGAGTGTTACTTACAATTTGAATCACCTTTAAGGACTTAGATAATTTTATCCGTAAATCAGTTAAGTGAGGAGTCCATGTTAATTTCTTATCAAAAATAATGCCCAATATCTTCGTCTCGGATACAAGCCTAATTGGAAAGTTATATAAGAAAAATGTAGGTGGGCTGCAATTACGTTTAGAGCAAAAGTGTATAAATTCTGTTTTCTCTACTGAAAATACCATGCCATGGGAATTACCCCAACACTGTATTTTAGAAATTGCGTTTTGAATATTACTTTGTAAGATCTCATCATTTTTATCTGAAGACAAAATAATTAAATCATCTGCATATAAAAGAAATTCAATACCAGGACACTCATCAAGAACATCAGTTAAGCTATTGATAGCAATTAGAAAAAGAGGGACGCTTAAGACAGATCCTTGTGGAACGCCATTTACTTGAGGATAAACAGCAGAAGAATTCTGCCCGATCAGAACTTGAAAGCATCGTTTTTCAAGAAATTTTTTTATAAATTCGAGAATATTCCCATTTAAACCCCATTGTATTAATTGATGAATTATAATAATTTTCCACGTTTTCTCGTAAGCCTTTTTAATATCAAAGGAAACACAATGATTATGTTGATTTTTAAGTCTATTTTCTGTTATATAAGATTGAATAAAGGCAATATTATCGTTAGTAGATCTACTATTTCTGAAACCTGACTGTCTTGGTGAAATAAAATTATTAGTCTCAAGCCACCAATTGAGACGTTTAGCAATAATTTTTTCTAAAACTTTACTATGACAATTTGTTAAAGAAATCGGACGATAACTACTTGGAGAAGACGGGTCTTTGGATGGTTTTAAAATTGGAACAACATTTGCAGATCTCCAACAATCAGGGTAGATCCTTTCAGATAGAATACGGTTAAATAAATCCAAGAGAGATTTCTTAGTTTCAAACGAATAATTTTTAATCATATTATAAGTTATGCCGTCTGGTCCAGGGGATTTACCTTTCAAACTATTTAAAACAGAAGACATCTCAAGAAAAGAAATTGGAAAATTCATTTCTTCAGGGCAAGACGAAAGTGGTATTGGAGGATTAGAATTTTCTAAATCTAATTTTACTTGAAGAAGATTTGAGTTATCAAATGAATCATTGGAATTTTGACTAAATTCGTTGGCAAGAATGTCACTGATTGAAGAAGGGTCAGTAATAAAGGCATCATTAATTTGAAGCTGTTTAATGTCTGGGGATTTAAATTTTCCCTCTATTTTCCGAATTTTATCAAAAACATCCTTCGAGGTGGTAGTATTGGAAATGTTTGAAACATAGTCTTCCCACGATTGTTTTTTGTATTTCAAAGCAAGAGATTTAAAATGTTTTCGCTTGACATTAAAATCATTAAAATTTTCATCCGTCATTAGTCTTTTATATTTTTTTAAAGCCGTCTTAGATGCTTTTAAAGCTATCTCAAGCTCATTGTTCCACCAAGGTACAATGCGTTTTTTTGGTTTCGCTTTTGTTTTAGGAATATTAGAATTAGCAGATTCAATAACTGTAGAAGTAAAAGTATTTACTGCGGAATTGACGTCTAAATTTTGTAAAGAAGGCATATTACTTTCAATTTGATTTGAAAAATTAGTCCAATTCGCCAAATATTCCTTCCATCTAGGTCGTCTATTTAAGTCAGGATTATTATCTATACATTCAATATAAATAGGAAAATGGTCACTGCTGAGACTATCATCGCTTACTCTCCAAGTAAGGAGAGTAAATAGTCTGGGACTACATATAGAAAGGTCTATTGTAGAAAAAGACTTGTATCCAGGATGTAGATGTGTAGGGGATCCTGTATTTAAGCAAACTAAATTATTGTTTAATAAAAATGTTTCAACTTTGCGACCTCTTGAATCAATATGATTGGAACCCCAAATAGGGTTGTGGGAGTTAAAATCACCCAGTATTAAAAAGGGCTCAGGAAGTTGGGAAATTAATTCATCCAAATCAGAAATTTCAAAGTTTTGAGAAGGACTGATATAAATCGAACAAATGCAAAGACCGGATAAAATAGAAGTCTTGATAGCTACTGCTTCCAGTGATGTTCTTAACTGAATTTCTGAAAAGTAAAAACCATTTCTGATACAGATAGCTGCTCCACCCCAAGAGTTATGAAATTGGGGAAAGCTACTAACAATATTATATTGTCTTAAAGAAAGAGGTTTGGATAATTGATGATGTGTCTCTTGTAGGCAAATTATATCAGCATTAGTGTCTTTAGATAATCTTTCTAAATCGTGGAAATTGTTGAAATACCCATTAATATTATATTGAATAATCATTTTTTAAAATTTAGATTTGAAAACAAAATTAATTTAAACTCAATAAGAATACAAGATAAGACTTAATGCAAGTTACAAGTCCGTAAGTGAACTCATGTCGAAATCGTCTTGCCCGTCTAGTGTAGCACTAGATTGGACAATCAGTTGACCGGTCTCACGTAGAGATCCAAAGGCGTTTTTACCGGCGCCTCCATAAGAGACACCAAGGGAGGAAGCCTCAGGAGAGACTTCCTTGGAGGTTGCCTGGGGAGAAGTATCATCCTGTGAGACAGGAGAAACCTCACCTGACAGGAACATTTCTGATGAAGGAGACACTGAAGACTCACGATCACTGAGGGCAGCTCCCCTCTTACCATTGTTGACGTTGAAGTGAAGATTTTCCTCGCTGTCATTGACAATGAGACGATCTTGAACGTTTGAGGCATGTCGTGGTTTTTGGGCAAGAGTCTCGCTGTAGGAAGCAGTTGTACGATGGGAAGAATTGTACATCTTCTTGGCCATAAAGTATGAAACCTTATGGCTCACTTTCAACTTCATGATATCAAATTCCCGTTTGAAAGTAGGACAAGAACGAGCCCAAACTGGGTGATCATCACCACAACTGGCACATTTGGCAGGAGCTTTGCAATCTCCATCATGGCTGGAATTAGCACAGCGGGGGCAAATTTGGCGCTTAGACTTACATTTTGATTGAATATGCCCATAAATTTGACATCCATTGCATCTGATAGGGTTGGGGATGAATTCCCTCACCTTCAAGGGATAGTAGTAGGAATCAATCTTCTCCGGAACCTTCGGGGAGTTGAAAGTCAGCACAAAAGTGCCGGTATCTTTCTTCTGCTTCTTCCCATTCACTGTCACAGTCTTCTGGATTCTCTTCAGGTCACAAACATTGAACTCACGCAGCTCAGAAAGCAATTCCTTGTCTTCCATGTGAGTGTAATCATGGCAGGCGATGACACCTTTTGATGTATTCAGGGTACTATGCCAAGTGACTAGAACATCTTTTCCACCCAATTTTGTCAATTTCAGAAGCCTTTCTCCTTGAATAGCGCTGAAAATCTCAACAAGTAGCGTTCCGTTGGCCAAAGGTTGCATCTTTTTGACGTTTCCTCCACAAGCTGCTTTCATTTCTCTCTTCACTTTGAACACTGATATCGATTTAATCGAAACATTCTCTTCTACTGCTTTCACTACCAAGAATTTGGGCTCATTGCCCTCATCAGCTGATCCATAAGACACACAATTGTTTATTTTCCTTTTTTTACTTGTCGAAAGAGTGGGAAAATCACTTTCGTTAAGATTTGACAGCACTTCAAACCGATTGTTCGAAAGTCCACCTCTGTCGCTCATGGCGACACCGCCGCTCTGAGCGGCCATCTTAACAAACACTCACTTCTAGAAAATTGTTTTTTTTTTTTTCAAAGACGAATTTCACAAAAAATAACAATCCTGCACAGAAACCCACAAGCTTAAAAGTGACTATAGTCTTTAAACAGCAGACAGAACAGGTATTTGTCTTTAGAAATGCACTCTTTTAATGAAAAAATCACAGTAATACGCAGACCAAAAATCTTATATCCCACCGCATGGAGTCGCTCCTCTCTTTTTTGAAATCAAGAAAATATTTAGAAAAAAAATTTAGTCTCTTTAATACTTTTGGGCTTAAATGTATTCTAACTAATCTCATACTAAATCAAATTATGTCAGTTGCGTTACAAAGAATTCCAGATTTGCAAAATACTAGAATTCATGAATCCCTTGCTGTTCTGAAAAATTGTTTTGTATTATTTTTTATTAAATAATAATTTTAAAAGTTGTTGAATAAAACTTTCAATTCCAGACAATGCGTAATTCCGGAAAATCTAATTTTTAAGTTTTGTGTTTCATAATTTAGTATTAAAATGTAGTTAATATTACTCAATTTCAGAGTAAGGGGCAACGTGGGTCATGAACGTCATGATGACTAAAAACATTGAAGACTAAAAAATATTTCTTTTAATTTTTTTCAACATAATATCTGTTTTTAATTAAAGTTCTTAAGTACATAAAAATACAACATTTAACCCATATTTTCCAAAAAAATCAAAAAAATCAACATTTAGCCGATAGGACTTGATTTTTAGAGACATTTTTTGAAAAAACTTACGTTGCGGTAGTTACGATTACTTTTTTTATTATCTGACGTCAAAAAAAAAATTTTTTTTTGTTAGCAGACGAGTTAAACTCATATTTGAACAAGTGATTTTGTGTAATTTACTTAATCACAACTTATTTTACAGTATGAAACGTGGTGTAAAATATCCCGAAAATTGTATTTTTTTTTAGATTAACTTGATGATGATTTTACTCAGAATTATAGCAAAGTATGTTTTTCCAAAAAAAAAATGTCCTAAAATCGCATCCCAACGGTTGAATTTTTAAAATTTACGAATGAAAATTTCGGAAAACATAGTTTTAATGATGTACTTTTATGTGCTTAACAATTTAAGCACGAGTGGGACACCGGTGTCCCAAAAATATAAACCACTTTTTCTTAATATTTAAAAGACATTATTATCATTATAAAAAAGTATATATAGTATTAAAGTATATATAGTATTATATCATTATCAAAAAGTACTTTGTTTTTAGGACACCGGTGTCCCACTCGTTCTTAAAGGTTTAAAACCTTAAATATGTTTTTTATCATGTTCGAAGTAAATTAAAGAAAATATGCTGTTATTTTTAGTCTTATTGAGCCACATAACCCCTTAAAGATTATTTAATTGAGATTTCAGAGAGTTTTCATACTTTGCATTTCTTTGTCTGGAATTCCG
Source organism: Phlebotomus papatasi (assembly GCF_024763615.1). Lineage (NCBI taxonomy): Eukaryota > Metazoa > Arthropoda > Insecta > Diptera > Psychodidae > Phlebotomus > Phlebotomus papatasi. The sequence continues at coordinate 44,786,780 of NC_077223.1, forward strand.
CATTGTTCGGATTTTCAAATCCTATTAAATTCCATCTAATCGAATTTAAGGATTCTGGGAATTTTTCTTTTAAACTATTTCTGGAAAGTGATCCACTAAAATTCTCAGAACGCTGGCTGTCTCTAACTGTTTAATTCGTTTATTCACTATTGCTATATTTTCTATAGACTTCTTGTAATGGTATATAAAAATTATAAATTATAATCTTTGCAATTTTACTTGAAACAGATGTTGAAACTAAAGAAACACGTAAAAAATTAAGAATAAAAATGAAATTATCACAATATTATATTAATAATTATAGTTTGATATTTTCATAAAGGCCTAAAAATATTTTGAAAAATTTCATTTAAGTTTTATTTATAACATAATTTTAGATCATGTACAATAATGTAAATAATATTTACAGAAAAAAGTAATTTTATATTTAAACTAGGGCAGTAGTAAACACGTGGTAGTTGTAAACATGGCGATTTTTAAAAATAAATATTAGACTCAGAAGACGACACCTTGTCAACTGAAAAAAATGGTTTAATCTGAGTCCAAGTAAGTTCCTGATTTAGTCCAGGTTAGAAAAACTAAAAATCAGTGTTTACAACTACCCCGTGTTTACTACTGCCCCAGTTTCCCCTAATAGACTAAATATTAATAAATTTTTGTATCATCTTTATTCAATTTATCAACTTAACGATGCAATAATATTGCAAATATTTTAAATATTTAGAAGGAAATTCAATGGTTTGATCCTTAAGAAATTTTCTGTAATCTTCTAAACGATCTCTTTTGATGCAACATCTCATTTCCCCAAGAGGGGAAATGGAAAGGTGAAAACTAAGAAAACAAGAAAGTACCCCTCAATATCTTTCACATGCAAATAGCCATTGTTTGCAAAAGCATTGTTCACAAATTGTGAAATGCCAGGATCTTCAATTAGAGGGAAAAGTCTCACTGCGCAGCATTTTGTCCTTCGGAGAAATTCACGTGGAACTGTATGAAAAATTTTTATAACCTGTTGACGTTGGTTTTTTATGGACTCATTTTCGAGGGTTGTATTCGAAGGGGACTTTTTTTACCATTCATATTCATTTACTCAATAAGCAATATTGGCAATAAATAGCGTAAAAAACACGATTTATTTGTCATCGATTCGTTCTAGGAGCACTTTTATTGCCTTGTTTGGTACTTTTTGGCCTCTATTAACCTACGGGAATATTTTTTTTTATTGTATATGTATAGAATTAGGAATCTTCTTGCATTTTCATTGCAGGTTTTTTGAGCTTCAAGAGAATTGAAGAGGATTTACTTTTGTAGTAGAAGTAAAAACATCTGTGAAGCATGAATGAAACATTTTGGTCTTGCTTAAAGAAATAACAAATTGAATGATAACTCGGAATCAAAAGTGAAAAATTCTAATATTTTCGTAATAATGATTAATCATATTCTTCTTATCTGATACAGTCTTTATTCTTTTTTTGGATTTTCACAGAGCGTCATCCAAATGTCTGGTTTTCGGTCACTGGGCGATGCAGAGGAAGTGGAGTTTGAGTGCAAAATGAGCGAAAAGGGCCTCGAAGCGACCCGGGTAACAGGGCCATCATTTGAGGACTGCCAAGGGAGCAACTTCCGGCCTACCACAAAGCGCCGGTACCGGAAAATGCGCTGCTACAATTGCGGCGAATTCGCGAATCACATCGCAGCCAAGTGCCAACTTGGGCCGCAGCCAAAGAGATGCCATCACTGCAAGAGTGAGGATCACCTAATAGCCGATTGTCCAGACAAATCCACCACAGCCTCCAAGAAGTCCTCATCCTCTTGATATCCTAGTTCAGCATGCTGCCTTTGCTCTTTGAGTGTGTCTTTGCTCACACATGGGTTTCTGTCTCGGCAAGGGTGGCGCGGGAAAACAATATTTGTACTAAAAGCGTGTGTGCTAAAAATGTGTGCGAAATTCCTCCAAATTTTCCACTTCCCTCGAGGATTTTCCTTAATTTTAAATCTCTTTTATAAATTCCCATTTTTCTTAATTTATTAAACAAAGAAAGAGAAAGAAAAAGTTAAACTTAATTTATTTGCTTCCTAAACAATTATTTCTCTTTTTCTTTTAAGAGTATTTGGTGGTGAGATTCTTATTAATTTCACCTCTTGGGGTCGCAACAAAAGTTCGTGCTCTAAAATTATATTTAAATTTTATTGGTGCATTTTAATTGGGATAAACCTTTCAGTTAGTAAAAAACAAAAAATGAGTGTTAATAACTTCTTAATTTTACCTTTGCAAAAGATATTTCATTTTTTTTTGTCTATTTATAAATTTCTGAATTGTAATTTAAAATTTAATTTCCACTAACTAATTTCAACATAGATTAATTTTCTGTAATTTATATTGACGGTAACTTATCACAAAACTCATAGGTTAGCGGGAACTGAAACTGGGGCAGTAGTAAACATGGGGTAGTTGTAAACACTGATTTATATTTTGACTTCGTTTTGATTATATCGACTATTTTTTCAGTCTAGGTCTTATTTTCTAAAGTCCAAAATGTAAGTGAAAACATCGCAAATTTGCAATTACTTCATATGTTTACTACGGCCCCAGTTTTTCCTATACCGAAAATTTTAACTTTGTGTCATACTATGACTTCATTCCTGGCATTGTATAAATGAGCAGTAAAAAGTTAAAATTAAGCAGTAATAAAATAATTTAAAACAGTAATAATATAGTCTAAATTTCAGCAAAGGGAAAATAAAGGGCTTTTCATTCTAACCGCAACAATTTTAGATGTCAATTTAAATTAGACCATTTTATAAAGATTTAGGTTTTTTATTGACCACAATCCAATTAAATATTTTACTGCTCATTTTTCAATTTTTACTGCCTATTTTGAATTTCTTACTACTCGTTTGTTTTTTACTTTCATTCCTTTGATAATTGCCTAGAAATAGTCCGATATTTTATTTTTTAAATTTGAATTTTTGATTCGTCATCATCTTTTAATATCAAACGTTTTTGAAATTAAAATGAACTATCATACTTAACAAAATTTCAGACAGTGTATGAATCATTGCAAATAACTGCAGCTTTTATCAACATCGACCTCATTAGAATAACGCTTAAGTGCTGTAGTATGAATTTTCGTAGCATCTAAATCAAAACTCTTAGTCCACAACTATAATCAATGTTTCATATTGACAAACGTCATGAAACTCAATATTTAAGGCAAAAATTTAGATCCCATTACAAATTTAATAGAAAAAAAGCCCGTAATTCGTTCTCTAACTATAAATCAGGCTGCAATTTCTAAATTTTGCGACTCTATTGTCAATAAGAATCTCACTAACCATAAACTCATCTAACTTTATCATTCGCTTTATTTTAGTAACCAGTGAATTTTTCTCAAAGGAAAATGTACCAACTAAGAATTTTGGGGTAAAAATCGTTTGATTTTTTTTTACAATTTTTAGTGAAAATGATGTTTGTATGTATACAGGTAAAAAATATTTTTTATAACAATAAAAAAGACCTAAAATATAAATTAAACCTTGATTTGTATTTCTTTCCTCATTCAAAATAGAGTCAAAATAAAACAAGAATACTCTATTCGATTCTTATTTTAGAGACTGGAATTGTAACCTTTTTCTTAGGTGGACGTTCAGGGAATTATTTGATAGGGGAAATTGGTGCACCTTTGAAGTAGGACTTCTTTCTCCTATCTTAAATGCAGCCAATGTAATTTAGCTTCACACTTTAGTTTGTGAATTTTAAATTTTATTATGATAAGATCCAGTTCGGACAGTTCCATTAAAAGATAGGTGTCGACGTTTACATGTCCAGCTGAACTACCACCAAACACTTAAAAAGGTGTAAAATTAACATTAAAAAAAATGTTGATATATTTTTACATCTAAAAAGTGTTAAAATTATGAGGAAAAAAAGTTAATCTCACCCTCTTTTTTCTCAGTGAAACATATCCAAAAATTATTGAAATCGTCAGGGCCAATTTTGAGCAGAGTCAAAGAAAAACATGTTTTTGGAAGGGATAGAAGGGGTGGGGCGTAATTTGGGTAAGTTTGTTCGCTAGAGAATGTTGACTTGTGGATGGTCACCGAAGACCAGAAGTCAATATCTCTCATCGTTTGGCAGCCAGGATGGAGAGAAGTTGAAAATTGTGGAAACTGCTCTCTCGGGGAGTTCGAGCAGTTTATTATTAATCTATCGGGATATTTTTGTTTACAATGTAATCATATTACGTTATATTGTTGTTGATCCCGTGTTGGAAGAATCTACGAAGTCCATTGTAGACCGCCCAGGAGCGCCTTCCCGTGATGTGAATACTTCTTCCATGCTCCCGGACGGGAGCAGTGCATTATATTACGTTATTGTTACATGTGAAAATTCGTTTAAATCAAACATTAAGATCTTTGCATCGGGCGAGACTCGAACTCACAACTGAGAGTCGAGCAGTTAAAATATAAGAACAAGCCCTGTTTTAGAGGTATTCCACTTTTCGTTACATAAGGTTATTTAAGCGTTATGGTGTCTACACAATATGGGAAATTTTTATCAAAAATAGACCTCAAAAAGTTTCCTACAAAAAAAATTGTCTATACACATTGGTGAGAATTTTTGAACAAAAAATGGGTTTTCGAACAAAAATTTGTATAATGTAGACAATTTCTTTAAAAATTATTTTATCCCCTGCTTTACCTAATGTTTTATGGGCTTATAGCTCATTAAGAACTGCAAACTAATGGCCTCTACGCACCAGAGAAACTTATGTCCATATTGACGTAAATTCCCTATGCTATGTAGGAAAAACTCTTCAATATGGACATAAATTTCTGTAGTGTGTAGAGGATATAAGATGTTTAAAAATCATTTACAATTATTTTGTTCCCGGGTATATATCGTCGGTTGGATCAGCAACTGTGTTAACTGGATTTACTTTGTGTCTGCGTTGCTTGCAAGAGCCATAGAGCAATGTGTCGTTTGCAACGAATGCACACAAGGTAAATGCAATTAGCACAGTTGCTGATCCAAACGACGACTTATTATCTTGATTGGTAACCGCTTAGAGATGCCAAAGAGTCGGTCAATTTCCTCCTATCCATCCATGTTGTAATTCATGGAGTACGTGGCCACGGTACTGAAGAACATCTCAAGAATACACTAATCAGGATTAACTTCTGGCAATATCTAGAGCAGAGGTGTGCAAGAACCGTTGAAACCGAATAAACGTCAAAATAAGTTTGTTCTGATAGTGTTTTGACCACTGACGTACATGTTTCATTTGAAGTTTATTCGGTTTCAACGGTTCTTGCACGCCTCTGATCTAAAGAATAATCGGAGGAAATATTCATTCCATCCCTTCAAAGCTAGATTGGATCCACCAGCAGCGACATCTTCAGAAAAACACTTTTCCTTTGCATTCTTAGAAAATTTTTAACTAAAGTTTACTAAATTTTATCCCAACCCCAAGAAAGTTCTACAGATACTTTTCTCACTTTTTCCAACAGTGAGACAACGAATTTTCATGAAAAACAATCACGACCGTCAAAAATATTTGGAATAAAATAAAACCAATATGGAGGCATCGTCTTCAAAAATTCTCTTCAAAAATAGGAATTTTTCCTTCAAAATTTTTTTGAAAAAAAAATTTGATGAAATTTACTCCAATATGTAGAGACCTTTACTCGAAAATCAAGGAGAGGATAGCAGGAAGCATGACCATCCACCATGTTAGGTTGTGAGGTGTATAATGGAAGAAAATTCACTTCGTCCACCTTTTCAAGTTCTTATCTGTATTTTCAAAAAGTCCAATTTTCTTTTTGCGTGATTTTTCTATTATTTTGTTGAATTTTTTAATATTGAAAATTGTTAAGATTTTGTTAAAATATTTCATAAGGTATCTCATTATGAAAAAAAATTACTCAATAAAAATGTAATTTTAGTTTTTTTTTAATGTGAGCCTTTAAAAATTCGACCTTTCGAATTGCACTTTCAGACAGTATTTAACTAAAATAAGTTCTAATGCAATAAAATAGGATATGGTACATACTCTTTGGCGATTATCCGCCCCTTAATCATAATTTTCTTCCCTTTGAGCATATGCATAAACGAATTTTAAGAGAAATATGAGGAAATCAACGAGTTGGTAAAATAAATTGAATACTGCAAAGGCTTAATATCCAGAAAGACCGACCACCTCCAGAGAAATGCAGCGTTGGAGGATCTTAAGCGAGTTAGAGAATATGGAGTGGGCATCTCACACTTTCACGTGCTCCATCATGCATCCCCAAGGAGGCATATTCGTGCGGCTGGATATGCTGATTAAATGGATTAAGTATATTTGATGGAAATTCCATCATCATTTCTACCAATTTCTTGGTGTAAGGGGTTGTACGGGGTGCAGGCAAAACTTCATTTACTCGGGCGGTTGGATGAGTGGGAGTAAAGGAGGTGAGAGGTGAAAAAAAAACAAACTGTAAAACTATACATAATGCCAGTTCTCGGCCGCACCCTTAGCCCCAGTTCGTAACCTACATCTCTTTTCGGTTCGACCCGAGGCCCATTCCGAGCCACGACGCAGACACCGCACTTATCTCTCTTCCACTGGGCGGTAGTGCTCTCACTCACGAGCTTTCCCGCGGAAAACACCCATCGTGCTATCCTTCTCTCGACAAACATGACACACTTCGTGACATCAGAGATCACGGTATGCATATCCTGACCCTACTTCGACTCTGGCAGTTGTCTCTTAGCTCTCCGTGACGCCCATCTACAATGCGCTAATCTCCACCACCCACGCGACATTAACAATCAGCTGTGCCCAGTTGACCGTTCACCCGTGTGTCCGCATAATCGGTGTAGTTTTTTTTTTAACCAACTAGGATTCTGTTCATCTAGTCAGAATATACAAAAAGTTTAAATGTAATTTCCGTGATATAACAACAGAATCATTATTATCCAACATCTCCGAAGAACTGCTCTCGCCAACCTCTTTCTATATTAGCAAAAATCTTTAAAAAAAAAAAAAGGACAAAAATGTGTAATGTATTCAGATTATAAGCATAGAGGGATTAAGAGGAAAATGTTGATTGAGTTAATTTAGGACTACTCCAGGGCGGGGCGGTATCATAAGCCTTGCAGCGCCGTTGCACTCCGGCTTGGACTTTATTAGAAACCGTTTTCCATTATAATTTCAAGTTCAAATTTAAATTTAAATTTTTGAGTGTTAGTTCAAGAAAATCAGCAAGATCACATAAATTTATTTAAAGTTACACTTTCTGCAAATGTTACATTCATTTAGTATATTTATGAATCTGCATTGAATAAGAATGAGTTCCCTAAAGTTCTGCCTACTAAAAATAGACCACACCTTCTGAAATACGTATGGAGCTAGGGGATAGACATTAGGTTGGAAGTGGTGTACAGATTATAAGGATATCTTATATAAATTGTAAAAGCGACAAGGAAAATTTAAAAGGAAAGTGCCGAAAATGGCGTATTTACATATTTTTCTTACAATAACTACACCCATTGTAGTGAAAAAGTATTGCAATTTTAACAAATTCACTCCATAGAGAAAAGTAAAGCACTTTTGAATTGGGGCAGCTTTAAAGTTGAGTTTTTTCCTCCCATTTTTAAATGAGACTGGACCTTATCGAGGAACAATTTAACTCCACATATCAATTGCTAAGCCCATTTACATTATGATAAGACTCAATTACATTTAAAATTAGGAGAAAAAAGCTCAACTTCGAGGCTGCCCCAATTCAAAAGTGTCCCATTTCTCCTACAGATTTATCACTTTCCAGCTCTTAACAAGATTACAGGACAGAAAATATAATAAAATGAAAAATATAAATTCAATAAATTACCAAAGCTTTTAGATTTTGCCCAAAAATTAACCCTTTAACGACGAGACAGTTTTCGGTGACCGAAAATCAGCAATAAAAATGAAACCGATAAACAAAATCAGTAATAGGTCTTACATATAACCTTAGAATATCCAACAAAGTCTTATTTGGTATTTTTTTGTTTATACGTTAGGGACAAAAATAGCCTAAAAATTTAAGTAATTTTTCTAACGATATCAATAATGACTGATAATTTCTACTCTAATGAAAAATAATATGTTTGAGTATTGTAGTTTCTTTTACCACAACGGTTTTGCTTAAAAAAATTGGAAGTATAAAAAAAAAAATTAAAATCAATTTTTAATATGAGAATTTAAAAATTCGTCATTTTTTAACTTAAAAATTTACTAGGGTGGATTGTGGAAAGGGAGACACTTAAGAAAAAGTTCAATTTCAAATGCATTTCTAAGCCGAAAAAATATTTATTACTTTTATTTAATTTATATCATGAGATTCCTTGTGAAATATTCTAACAGAATCTTAACAGTTTTTATTAGAATTTTCAATCAATTAATTAGAATATTCAATCAAATTAGAAAACAACACATTTTGAAAAGATGGACAAAATTTTGGAAAGTTGGACAAAAACTTTTGGAAAGTTAGACATGGTGATATTAATGACAAAATATTATACGAAATATGTAGAAAATCAAATGTTGAGGGTTTTCTGTGTATACTTGCACATTGGATGGTTATGCTAATCCCTTCTTTATGTCCGGCTAACAGTTGAGGAACGCTAATTACCAAGAACTTCCTGGACGTGCAACCAAAAAGAGGTTCTGTAAATTTCACAGACGCTTCGCGCTGTCCAGCAGTTATAGTTTTAAAGCGGATGCTATTTTTAGCACATTTCAATTCTGCATCCGCCCAAATCCTTTTTCACTTGCTTTGGGAGATCTGTAGAGGCTCCTATTTGTCTCTCTCCAGGTGTTTTTGCGATATTTACTATCCATTCTGTCAGAAAAAGTGGTCTTCGAAATCTGGAAATCTTGGCAAGCTTTCTCCAGGAGATTTTCTCCTTATCAGCTACTAACTGCTGTTGTAACTATTTCTCCTGGTACTTAAGGATCTTTGTCGTCCTTGTTAATATGGTTTCACTGCACAAAACCACCAAATTCATTCACAAAATCAACTTGTCCAAGATTTCATAAAACTTGTTTTGAAAGCAACGAAATTAAATCACTCTTCTATCCTTTTTAAATGTAATATTTCACAAATATTTTTTATTCACCTTTTAAATGGATGTATGTCCTTCGATTTTCACTACGGACTTAATAATATTTCACAACTTATGCCGAAAAATCAAACAAAACACTTTGATATTTTCCTAGCAACTTCCGTAAGAAACAGAGAAAATGACAACTACCGTGTCAAGGGTGTCAAGGTTATGAATATCACACATTCAATACATTTTTTAAATTCTTCTTGAAAGTCAGTCTTTGATTGTTTTATAACGATTTTTGCATTTTTAACTTCTAAAATAATCATAAAATTAGGTTTAATAATCTCTTTATCGAAAATTGAAATATTTAATTGATTTATTATCAAGTTTTTAGGGAGGTGTCTCACATTCCACACTGCTTTGTCCAACTTTCCAAACTGTCTCGCATTAGGCAAATGACCCTATATAGCAAATAGCTTGAAACTTGCAAAAATATCCTAGAATCTTTCCACCTTCTACTTTGCAATTACGTGTAAAAACATTTAAAAAAATAACTTTGGTAGTCAGGAAAAATTATTTTCTTTATTGGACACCGGTGGTGTTCCAAACGTCATTAAAGGGTTAATTTATATAAACAATTTTGATCAGTAAAATATTTCGTTTTAGTCAGTAAAATTCATTTTGTTTTATTTCTAAATATCGAGGTCAAGATATTTCATATTTAGTTATTGCTTTATCAAGAATATTTCAATGATTTCAATATTTAAATTCAATAAAATTTAAATATTGAATTTTTCAACAATTTTTTGATTTACTGAAATTCAATTAATTGAAATTTTGCCTCTTACTCATTCATCCTGAAATCTGACAAACCTACAGTAGAATCTCGCTATAGGCCATCGCTCTATAGTCCACAATTTATCGACCGTTGATTTCAAAACACTGATTTTAAATTAGGTTATGTTTTTTAGTATGCGAAATGCATAATTATTTTAATATTTTTGGCAAAATTTATTAAGTAGTTGTGATAATTGTGATCCACAATGAAGAGAGCAAGGACAAGTACCACAATCGCAAAGAAAGTGGAAGCCGTCGAGCAATTTCAATACTAAAAATCGTTGATAATTTTAAAAAATTACATGGACTATAGTGCGACCCAAGTGTCAAATTTGAAACCAACTATGGACTATAGCGAGACTCTACTGTATATCTTTCTGTCAATTGGAAATTGAATTTGAAGATGAAAATTAAATTGAATCTTCAATTTTAAGGGTATGTCAACGCCCTTAGCTTATAAAAAATAATTTTCATTGACACTAACGAATTTTCCCAATATACTACCCAATCTACTAGAGCTAATTTGGAGAAATTTAGCTTTATCTAAAGTTTCCAAAAGTCCCTGGTTAGATATTAAAAATTAAAAAGCATCATTTATGGCGTCTACACACTAGAGATATTTATGTCCATATTGAACCAAATTGTCTACGCTCTGGTGTAGGATAATCTGTCTAATATGCATATAAAGTTCTTTAGTGTGTAGAGGCTATAAGGGATGTTAATCAAGTTGAATCGGCAAAATGAAGTTACGACAAATGCTGATTTAAAGCGTTTAAGGCTAATTGACGCTGATGCTCTACATTTCTCATTTTACCATGCGTCTGCCGCCGTCTCAGCGTTGATGACCAGGCTTTGATGTCATATGGTTAAAATGCTTCTTCAACGACTGTGTAATTTTTGAATTATGGGGTTTTGCAAAATTATATATTTTCTATTTTCTTGGTAATTTCATTTAAGGTTTTATTTGACTTTTTATAGGTCACAGAATACCAGTTCTTAGATTGGGTGTTTACTACTGAATTTTATAAATAGTAAAAAAACAAATTTTAAAGATTGTGGATGATATAAGAGAAAAGGCGTTCACTTTTTGAAACAAGGCGACATATATGTTACATATTTCGCACAATTTTGATCACTAAATGCAATTTGAACATCTTTCATTTCAGAAAATGTTTCGTAACTTAAACAGAACCTGAAGCTATAGGTTCAGGTTTTTGAAACAAGGCGACATATATGTTACATATTTCGCACAATTTTGATCACAAAATTGTGCGAAATTCTACAAGACTTAGGATTACTACATCTTACTTGTGAAAAAAAAAATTATTTATCCAGAAATTACGCTTGCGAGAAGGCCTAGGTCATAGGGTATCCTTCCGTATTAGTGTTATTATTATTATTATTATATTAAGGGATTATGAGAACAGCAATATTACTAATCGAAGATGTTTTGATGCAGTTTAAATCCTGGCTGTGGTTTTATTTGAAGTTTACAAGGCTTTGTTCATTTTACATACCTAACGTAAAACAATGTTTTCGATAAGCTATTGTATATTTAAGCGGGAAAATCTATAAGAAGATTTGATATCAAAGTTCTCTCTATGCTTCTAATCTCGGTGAATATACATGAGCTTTTTGCTCAGCACAGATGTGAATAGACCGGAGAATTTTTTTTTCGATACACTCTTTCTCTTTCTCATTGAATCCTTTGGGGCGGAAGTAAGAGAGTGAGGTGAGAGAGTGAAAGAGAGCTTTCTCTGCTGTGTTACATAATCACCAAGAGAATTGTGACAGTTTCAGAGGGGGATGACAAGTGCGAAATTTCATCCCTCTTCAGTGCTTCCTCGCTTTCACTGAAGACACCTAAGCGAAAAGGGACACTGGTGCAATCATCAACTTTAACAGTCTTTTATTGTGTGAAAACTGAGTTTTTCCACCCAGTTCTTGTGGGTCAATTCGTACACCAAGTTGCTGAAGTTGTCTTTTTTTTTTAATTCGATTTGGGGTCCACACCCAGATTACAATCCTTTAGTGCTGGTGCAGAGTGAACAGATTAAGCAGAATCCGCAGGAGATTAGTGAACAATTAATTAAATTCTGTGATTTTCCAACACTTGTAGTGAATGCAATCGCGACACGAACTAAAGTTAAACCTCTAAATTTATCTCCTTCATAATTTACATCCCCTGTCTTTGAGCATCATACACCCAAAAAAAAAAAAACAAAAAAAAGAAATATATTGTGGTTTTCAAATGCATGCTAAATATGGAATTGATTAATTATTAAATTCACGTAGTGCAATAAATTTGTTTGTGATATCTAAAGAAAAAGTCTCAATTTCACCTTCAATTATAAACAAGACTTATACCAAGAAAAGTATTAAAGCAAAAAAGCAGCACCTTCTCAAACCTCATCAACTTGAAGGAACCTCCCTTTAAAAGACAAATATACCTGTTCCTTGAGATATTCTCCTGGCTTGAATTGTCATTTCCTGTGAGGATAGAAAAGCGCCAAAGGAGAAGCAAAACATTTCCTCTGCACCTCTACACCATATCTTGCCAATTCAATTAATATCACAATACATCACGCCACAATTAACACACCTTAAAAAATTGACAAAAATTAATGAAACTTCTGCACATCTTTAGGTAAGCGAAAAAACAGATGTTAGTATCATGTGTTATTAACTCGTTGAAATAATTTAGAGTAGATTTCGACTATGAAACATGTTAGAATCTTTAAGGCCTAATTTACACGCCCATCCCGGAAAAGTTTCTAAAAGCCTTGCGTTCAGAGGAGTAATTTATAAGCTTACTTTATAGACTTTTTGTGTGAGAGAAATTTCTAATATTTTTATAAAAATATTACAGGTGGTCGAATTTAATTTTTTTACTTTAGAAAAAGGTTATTTTATTTAATAAAACTTCTATTTTCTAATAAACGGATTAACCTTTGCTAAATATATTAAATAAGGATTAGGGTAGTAGAGCCATCACAATAAAATGAAAGTGTCCTGGGTTTGAATCTTTTTCACATTAACAGAAATTTTCTGAAATTTCTGAAATATTAAATAATAAAAAAAAATATTCAGTGATATCCATTACACTTAATTCCATATGCTAGAAAAAGTATAAGTCATCATAATGAATGTCAGGAAATCTCTCAAGAAGACCTAGTTCCTCTTTAAAAGTTCGACAACAAAAAGTTCGATATAATAAAAAATAAATATTTTCATTTGCAAAACAATAGTCAAATTCAGTTTTACCAAATTTATGAAAGAAATACTACACAAGAGTGACCTAAATAATCGATTGTACCATAATATTTCTTGGCTGTATCATATCACAATTTATTTTTAAAATATTATGAGGATCCCTTATATTAAGAAAAATCAATAGCAAAGACAAAACACCTTTTAAAATTGATTTAAAATAAATTAACGGAAATGCATAAATTAAAAAAAACACTATTAGGGGAGACCGGGGTAAAATTAGCCACCAAAATGTGTTTGTATGAGACTGACAAATATTTCAATGATTAATAAGGGAAGTATAGTAAGTATATATTTACACTGGTAAAAATGAAAGGATCAAATTAGATTATATTCCATCCTTTTCAAAAGGATGGATCATATTTGAACCTTTGAAAGGATCACTAGTGTCTCTTAAAATTTTGTATGCAAATTTATCACGTTACTTATGAACTTATTACATGATATTATATTTCTTTCATCTGAACAAACACCAAAGATAACTTTATCACTGTTTTTGTTCGTTTAGTCTGGAAGTAAATAAGTGTCAAAACAGGGACACTTTCAAAAGATCTTCGGTGATCCTTTCATTTTTACCAGTTGAATCAATTTGACTCTTTTATTTTTACCAGTGCAGAGTAAAGAGTGGTTTTCTCAATATTCCTTCGAAGGCAACTTATAAGATACCACTATCTAATACTATACGTGGCTAATTCTGCCCCGGTCTTCCCTACACCATTACAATCCTAGTTAAATATTTTTAGCATTTTAAACAGAGAATTACATTTTACTAAACAAATTTATTTAAAATAAATCATTAAAAAATCTTAGTAGAAGTGCATTGAAAATATGTCTGAGAATTAACAAAAAACATATAAAGCGAAAAACTTTACTCCTGTGCATAAATGGGTTATTCTGGGTCAAAAACACTGTGAATTTGGATGATTTCGAGGTAAATACCAATATTTTAAGTTTGAAGTTTTGAAATTATTCTTTTTTGAAGCCCTAGCATTCAAAAAAATCAAAGTTAATTGAGAAACTAGCATTCCTTTTAAACCCTCTGAACGCGAGGTCGCACAAAAGGCTTTCCATAAAAATGAACACAAATTGGTTCTATATTATTTATATATTACATATTAAAAGACATTGAATACACAAAGCTTTGTAATGTAAAGGAATAGCTTTTAGTGGAAGAAATCTAATACAATTGACATGCGGCCTTTCTCCACCTCTGTTTCATATCTCTATTTGGTGTTTTTAAAGCTTCATATTTGTGTCTTTTATGTAAATAAAGCTAGTACTTTGGTGCTATATATTGCTGCTTAATCGTATAACATGTCGGGGGCGGTTTGTGTGGTATGTTGTTGCGGAGAACCAGAAGGGCGTTCGCTCAACTCCTTGGCTGTTTTAATTTAAAGACGCACACACGCCCCAAAATCGTCCCCTAAAGAAACAAATGTTACACTCAATATAGATTTTTAAGTGGTGGAAGAAGCAGATGAAGAAATATAAAAAAAAAATAAAAAAAGAGAAGAAAAAGCTCCATGAGACGATCTTTAGGACATCACTGAAAGCACGAAATAGAGAGAGAAGGAGAGTTATGTGAAAACTCCTTAAGGCAATTTCCTTTTACTAAAACATTCCCTTTTTGCCATTTTCATCTTTTCCCATCGAGCTTCAAAGCTTCATTCACCCACAAACTCTCTCCTGTACCTTCCTTCCTCTTTATCTTCTAGTTTCGAAAATCTTACTTCGTGTTCGTGTGCTTTTTTGCTAAACGGAAAGCCTTTATCATATTTCACATCATCATCATCTTTCACCCAAATTCCTTGACCTAAGTCAAAATTCTGCACACTTGTACTAAACCACTGGCCCAGAAGTGAAGAGTGCCACAATGTTGGATGAACAGGAACAAGATGAGGTGTGAGAAAACAGTAGGGTAGTGGCCTGGGTTATGGGTAATACGGTATTTTTTGACTGTCATACAGAAATTACCTAAATATTATTTTTAATAACAAAATAAGTGTGTCCAGTCAATTACACCTACTCATTGATTAAATTTTATTTAATGAAAAGCTTGAAACTTTATTAAAATTGATCTATAATAATAATTTATCTAATTTACACCTCAAATAGCATTGAATAAAATATACTTTCGCTTTTGCAAAACCTTGATGTAAATTTAAGAAAAAAAATATGTTAAAGATATATTCCAGAAAATGAACGAGAAAGTTAGAGCTCTTTTATTTTTTTACTCAATGAAAAGGTAATATATAATTCACCTTTTTAATTTATTATTGGATTAGAACTCAAAATAAATGTAAGATATATCAATTAAGTTATTTTTTTTCTATTAATTTTCCTCCAAGAGATGAAACTGGAATAAATCTCCAATTACACAATAAAGAATTTATTGTGTAATTGGAGTGTAATTGTGTGATAAATATTGCCAAATATGAACATAAATTTCTCTAGTGTGTAGAGACCATAAACGCCCCTATACACTGGGAACAATTTTTGGAAAATCTTTTATTAAAAAAAAACTCGACGAAAATAGCTTGAAATTTGTAGAAGCCATAAGAGTCCAAAAATTATTTAATTTTATCACGAAAAAAAATTTAAATTTTTTAAAGTAATTCAGGGTACTGTCCTCATCTGAATATATTTCAATAGAGACTGTTTCGTATTTGCTTTATCCAAATTTTACTTCAGTTAAGTAAAAAGCACTAATAAAATGGCTAATACCCGTAAGCCATGCCTCCACCCTATATACATCTGAACACTGAAGTGTGAACACTTTCATCTACATGGCATTTTTCGTACACTTTATTATCATACACTAACCTATAAACTGCATTTTCCACAATGATGATTCGTTCAAATGGGGCATAAAGTGATAATCCCCTTCCACAAAAATTATCACACGCTAATGGTTGTGCCTCGATCGTGCAATCTTTCATAATTGCTTGGATTTGCACTGAAAGTTTAACAAAGGACAGACATTGATGACTCTTTCATGAATATCTTGAAATTGCCACATCATAAAATTTTCAAAAGAAAACATATTTTATAAAATTATTAGTTATGGGGAAGTGGGGACACCTTTGAATCAGGGCAGATTAAAATTGAGCCTTTTTCTTCTATTTTTAAATGAAACTGTACTCTACTATAATGATTAATTCAGTACCACAAACCAATTATAAAGCTACATTAACCATTATTAAGAAAAACCCATTTTCAAAGGTAGCGGTTCTCAACCAATTTAAACCGATTCATAAATCACTCAAAAGTTCCCCCAAAATAGTTCAAAGAGTAATAGAAATGATTTTCTGACGAAAATTACTTATCGGTTCATTATCGATTCACAACCGATTAGAACCGGAATATAAATCACTCGAAACATTGTCCAAAATATACCTTAATACTAATATAATTGAGTTTCAAATAAAAATTACCGGTGGCAGCCAGAATCCCGAAAGCCAAAATCCTGAAAACCAAAATCCCGAAAAGGCCAAAATCCCGAAAGTCAAAACCCCGATAACCAAAATCCCGAATTTTCAAAATCCTGAAAGGGATAAAATTATATGGAGGAAAATGTTTAGAATAATTTCCTAAGACACAGAAGATTTCCCTTTGCCTCCAGCAAGAGTGGGTACAATCGTGGGAGTAGCTGTGACACTTTTAAGAATTCGAGATTTTGACTTTCGGGATTTTGGCCCATTCGGGATTTTGGCTTTCGGGATTTTGGCGTTAGGGATTTTGATCGGGACCCAAAATTACTCATAGGTTATGAACTGGTTTCGTATCAGTACAATTTTTCTTTATTTACATTCGAAAATTAATTATTTTAATGACCAAAGGAGAATGGTCAAATCCGGTCCCGGAATCGCCACGAATGGGACCTATGTCATTGGATAGGCATTAGTATAGGTAACAACTTTTGTTCTGGGATCAATGTTCTAAACCATGGAGGAACAGTTCTAGAGCATAAAAACTATTTTTTACAATGATGAAGAATGATCAAAAGTATATGGGCGCTGGTTCATCTTCATACAAACATTAGAGTAGATGCATTTTGAAGATACTGATATAAGGTTGAGAAAAATGCCGGGATCCAGGACGATAAACGCTGGGAGTCCTTCTAAAATGGCCTTTATCCTTCCGAAAAATCGCTGTTTTGACAACGAATTACACAAGAACTGCTAAAGTGATCTTGATGAAATTCGGTATAGGGTCACTGTATGACTTAAAGTTTTTATCCATACATATCACCCCCTCCCCCCACCCTCCATTCTGATAGCTCCCATACAAAATGGGGGCACTTTACCTTATAACTCCTTTCTAAGACGATGTAGAAAGCTGATATTCAACAAGGGAACAATACTTATGGAAGACTTTTCAACCATGCATGTTAACCCGCTCCTCCACCACCCCTTCTAGTAATCCTATACAACATGAGAGCATTTTGACCTCCTTTCTGAGAAGAAGTAGTTGGTTTGTAAAAGAATGAAAAAAATGAATAACTAATAACGTTAACAATAATTTTCTAGATTTTATATGCATTTATAGACATCTAGTCGAATTACGGCTTTCTGCCTCCTCTTAGAAAGGAGTTATAAGGTAAAGCGCCCCCATTTTGTATGGGGGCTATCAGAATGGAGGGTGGGGGGAGGGGGTGATATGTATGGATAAAAACTTTAAGTCATACAGTGACCCTATACCGAATTTCATCAAGATCACTTTAGCAGTTCTTGTGTAATTCGTTGTCAAAACAGCGATTTTTCGGAAGGATAAAGGCCATTTTAGAAGGACTCCCAGCGTTTATCGTCCTGGGTCCTGGCAATTTTTCAATCTTATATCAGTACCTACAAAATGCGCCTACTCTCGTTTGTGGCGATTCCGGGACCAGCGCCCATATAGTTTTGACCATTCTCCTTTGTAATTTTGTTTACTTAACTGTGTAATATTACCCATTATTCAAAATAAATGTAATATAATAAAGTTTATTAATATTTATTTAAAAATTTTAGTCTAATTGTCAGTAAGATAGTTTTTTTTTTAAATATGTCATAATTTTTTATGGGTGAAATAGTTTTTTTTTGGTTTCATTTATATAACTGTTTGTTTTAATCAATTTTAAACTCAATATTTCTTCTTGTTACACAGATTCCACTTTTTATGATTTTCATGATTTAGGATAACATGCATCTATGGAATATTAGTGATTAAATAACATCGTTTCGTGATTATGGACGGAAAATAGCAAATACAGCAAGGCAATTTGAAAGATATCAGTATTTTACACCTTATCCTATATATTAATGACAAAGCATTTATCAGTTTTTTCCCTCTTTTTTCTTTTTTCTTAGAGTAAAGCGCGCTACCTTCGCAAGACTCAAGCATCGGACAATTCAATTTTTTCTCTATGTTCCTTATGGATTTCACCCATATCGCTTTTCTGATAATTTGAGACATTAGACTAGCTATTAAAATATTATATTATAATGGGCCAAATTCATTTATAACACATTGACAAAAATTAATTGTTCGAAGCATAAATCGTCCGAAGGTAGCGCGTTTTCCCCTATAATCCCTGTATCCATCGTTAAAACCCATGTGACTGAAAATCACGCAATTTTCAATGGGGAAATATTCTCAAGGGTTTAGAAGTGAATGATTTGATGTCGTGTATGTAATAATAAGAAAAGCTGCACTTGAAAACGGTCACGTCTCATTAGTCTGTCGAACTTCGAATGTAATGAACTATGACGCCTCTTCCATAATGGAATTAGCACTTACACTGTGATATCGTGCAAACATAATAAGAGTTAAATGTCATAACAGCTCTTGAATTTATAGATTTTCCTTTTGCATTTTTAAAGTTAGTTTGAAGTGAATAAAATCAAGAATAGACGAAGGTGTGGCAATTTTACACATGTAAGACTTTCGGAAATATAATAGGCAAATGCGCTTTATATTTTCAATTAATCAGTATTAAAGAGAAACTGACTTGAATCAAATTGAATATATAAGTCCATAAATGCTTGGCAGATGAGTCTTAACATACGCTTCAGTTAAACGTAATTACTCCACCCTCTGTAAAGTTATTAAACTAACAAGCGTAATTTCTAATTTATTGAAAGATATAGGGGAAAGCGCGCTACTTTCGAACGACTCATGCTTCAGACAACTCAATTTTATATCTATATCCGTTATTTATTTCACTCATAGCTCTTTTCTAGAAATTTGAGGCATTGGACTAGCTATTAAAATTTAATATTATAATGGACGTAATGGACTAAATTCATTTAAAACACATAGAAAAATGAATTGTTCGAAGCTTCAATCACCTAAAGGTAACTCTATTGTGCTAATCAAATATTAATTCGAATTAATATTTCAGTTAAACATTAATTCAAAACTGTCCAAAATAGCTAATTTATTCAAACGGGTAAATAAAACACGATAAGTTTTATTGAAAAATATTGATTGTCGAAGTTTCTACTACAATCGAGATGTATTCGATTAAAAAGACATCATGTGGGTTATACAAAAAGTTATACTTTTATTCAATTAAACTAGTACCTACATACGAAATTGTTGAAGCCAGCTGTCTAAATTAGCTTAAATTAAATGATCATTAAATTAAATTAAATTAAATGAATGATCATTGGCCATTACCAAAAACTATGGCTTCTGAAGAAATACGCAACTTTAAAAGTAAAAACCAATGATAAGCCCAGATAATGCCCTAGACACACTTACGACTTAAGCCGAGAGACGACTTAGTGGAAAATGATGGAAATGTACTTTAATAATTATTTTGAATATAATTACGCTAAGCCGTCTCTCGGCTAATCCTCAGGTCTGTCGAGGCCCTAAGCTTACTTACCAAGTGCAACTCGGGGTGTTTGCAATTTTAAATGCGTGCAAATTTGGGGGGGGGGGTTAAAGAATCCAGTCGAGTTAACAGTTCTTGGCTCGACGCGATTCTTTACCCCCAAAATTCAACTGACAATCAAATTTCACGCTTTCCGAGTTGCAAGCAGCCCGAGTTGCACGCATTTCGAGGTCACCTGTGAAGAATCTCAGCTACCGTAAGATTATCTGGGCTTATCACTGGTCATTTTCTATTTTAAATAATTTGAATGGGAAAGGTGAACAAAAGAAAAAAAAGTTCATTGAAATCGGTTAATAAATATTTTAGGTAGAATCCGGTCCATTTGGATATAGTAAGGGTCGGGGTACAGTGGGATGGACTGGATACGGATGCGACCCACCGCCGAAAGGTCTCGACCTGAGCTGCAACATACTAAAATTTCTAATTTTCGAAATAATCGAGATCGATTAATCGAAAATCGATTTAACGTTCAAACATACCCTCAATTAAATCGGATCAATCGGATAAAGTTGGGGTGTCATAAGGGTTGTAGTGGTTGTAGTACTCCACGAGAGCTTTCCAAAACACTTAAACTTTTCAAATTCTGACAATTAGAGCTAGTGATATAGCCATTTGAAAATTAAATTTTTGACCCCTTATAGCTCGGGTCAGAGGGACGGGGGATTCATTTTCTTTAATCGAAAGCTCTTAGACCCGGCTATAATATATTAAAAATTGAGATTGATCGCTCCATTAAGAGCTGAATTATTGAGAAAACAAAATTTCTAGGTGCTCCAAAATGGCGGTCGGGGTGTAGTGGGATGGGTCTGACATAATCAACTTCTGATCATCTATCGACATTTAACCTATGCCGAAAACCGCATGTCGATATTTCTTTCTGTTCTCTCTCCTGAAACGTTTGTACTCCGGATGGGTCGGACAGGATGTATGGCACAGACAGGATGTTTACGAAAATCGATTTTTAGGGCATATGATTTTCGTTATCTTTAAGTGTGAAAACGTGTAAGTCCAAAATTTGGGTCCGATCAGACGAGGTCGGACTTCACGTAGGACCACAAAAGCTGAGATTGTAAATAATTTCAGCTAAAATATTTTTAAGAAATCTATATGAAATTGAAGCATTGTTAGTTAATGATACCATTTTATTAAAGGATAAGTATTTCATTCAAATGAATAAGGATATTAATCTATGATCCCGTGATTCAATACTTTTCTTGACTCTATTGAAGACTCCAAATCGCTATTTCATATGACTTAGCCTTTAGACTTAAGAATGATTTAATAAATAGAGTTACATCACTTTTATATAAAAATTTATGTTTGTACAATTACGTACTATAACTTATTATCATTCTCTTCTAATGATGAGAAGCGTAAAATCGAAAGAATATTTTTCCCCTGTTGATTTAAGGTAAAAATTGAGGTAGGAAAATTCAAACTAGAAATTATATTACACTAGTTGGATTATTTTGAAATCACCACTCCCATAAATACATATATACTTACATTCCCACTTTCCATGTCCTACACTATGTTCCTATGTATACATACTTCTATTCTATGAGGGGTAAGGGGTACTAAAATTGTGTCACTACCTCGTTTCAGTTCCCTGCTCTTTTTTTTTATAATTCACACCTGAGAGAATGCACTGATTTTTTCTCAGTGAGCTTTTTGGGAGATCATCCCTGGGATAGTGCCAAAAAATCTCCCACATCTACTCAATCATACGGTGTCTCCCCGTGTCGTCGTAGAGCACGAAAGAGCTTTACAGGGAAAACGTGTATTGTGCCACGCCCGCAACATTTTAACACAACACGCAGTTTCAGGGCAGTCGCGGGAGCATCTCTTCCTCAGACAACCACACAATTTTCCCGACTCCGTAAAAGTGTCTATGGGTGTGGGGGGGGGGGCCTGCCAGAGTCACTGCATCGGAGGCAATGGACTCTGGTTCCAGTGCCATTTTGCAGTCCTTTTCCCTCAAAAAGACAAAAAAAAAAACAGACTAAGTGGCTGGTGAGAGTGCGAGAGCAATTTAATGGCTCAGAGGCGCTTTTTGTGCAATCTCTTTGCTTGGTCAGTTGTGCCTGGTCCAAAAAGCGTCCTTTTCAAATGCACTACATCCACTACATCATGTTGTCCAAAGCTCAATGGAATTATCTTTTTTCCTCCCCCTCGGACGTCTTTGATATCCTTCTCAACTATATCTTTCATGCCCATTAAACTTTATTCAGCATGCTCGGAGTGGAAAGTTTCGTCATTTGCAATTGAATTTGCCCACATTTGCTGGATTTTTGCCACAATTTTCTTTCCCACCAACTCATCTCTTTCACCTAATTTCACTCTCTCTTTTTCTCATGCTCTCTCTTGATTTTTGCACATTTTCCACACTCTTATATTCAACAGAGAGACACTTTGCAGGGGCTGCTAAGTAATTAAATTAAATTATATCCTCCTTTTCATATCGTATTTGATCAAATAAAAGTTTCCAAAACCTTCATTATATATTTTGAGTGAGGGGGACTTTCCGGTGTTCGCCAGTGAAAATGGTCACCCTAAGATGAAAACATTTTTTTCGTCTTACCCAGAGCTTTCGGTCCCGATGTGGACCTTCTTCAGTGGCTAAAAAAGGGCATGAATTTTTATTTTACAACAGATTATTTTTAAAAAAAATACAAAGGTAATTTTTTTGGACAACTTCGAACAAAACTCACTCGACTAAACAATGTTCTCGTAATTACTCTTAGGGATCGTGAAGTTCAAGGGATACATATCACTCATCTCATCACTATCAGGATGTCAATGTGTGGTTTGGTTTTTTTCTTTTAGGAGAACTTTTTCTCTTATTATTTTCCTATGGGAGTCTCTTCAATCCATTTCTCAAACTTACACCATCAGCTGCTATACGAAATATTATAGAATTAAGTTGTTCCATAGCCAGTTTCCGGTGTTATGTGATTTTCAGGATTATAATCAAACATAAACTCCATCGTATTCGAAAGTTTGTCGGCATTTTTCAGGTTGTTTTTTTATTATCACCAATACTTGTTAAATGCACTAAAACACTTAAAGCAAGTTCTTGAGCTGCCAATAGGTCTTGAAAGTTGTGTTTGCTTAGTAGTTATCCTTATGAAATAAGACTACCTTAACATTTGTCAATTTTGGGCGTTCTGGTTGAAAGCTTTCATTAAACGGTCTAAATGTTTGATGTGTCATTCCCTTCCAGTCTCATCAAACGTGTAAGAAAACCTATATAGTCATCAATTTTATCTTATCTCGTATAGTCGTTTTTCTTATCGCCAGTCGTCACACGGTTCAAAAATGACTTTTTCCCGTTCCCTTCTACAAATGATTTGCAGACGCAAATGCTGTCCATTAGATTAAGTCCCCAATATTCTGTTTTTTTTTTTTATTTTTATTTTTTTGAGAAGCTGTGCGGGTGACTTTGTCCCCTACGGATGACTTTGACACCTCCTGTTCGTAAGCTTTTCCCTATTTCTAGAATTTAAGGATGATCTTTACCGATCCGATCTACCATGTCTGATCGGTAAAGACCATCCTTAAGTTCTGGAAGTAAAGTAAAGCTTACTAACAGGGGGGTGTCAAAGTCACCCGCACTTACGGTAAGCACTCAGTCCCGGCATTATGCACTTCGGGATTATGCACCTGACGGAATTATGCACATACAATTATGCAGGTTTGCCTACCATTGGGGGTCAATTTATGAAATCATTTTTGAAATACGCCTGAATGTATACTATTTTGCGACGCGGAAAATTTGAAAACACTTTGCTTCTTTTTCAGAATAAAACTTTAATTTTTTTTATTAAGGTCAAATTTTTAAATATTCTAACAATTTCTAGAAGAACTCTGGCTAAAAAGTGCTGTTTGTTAATGCATTTCTTATAAATAGTTGATTTTTTTTTGTTTTCACTACTTTTACTCCGCGCGAAATTCGTTCTACGGCAGAATTACTCAAAAGAAAGCCCCTGCGGATATGCAAATTTTCTCGATGCATAATGTCATTTCGCGCGTTTTTTTTCAGTCACGAAAATGTGCATAATCCCGGGAGTGAGTGTATTTAGACTTTAACAATGCCATTGCTTGGCCCGAGCTCCTCTGTAATACTTCTAGCAAACCTCGGTTCCGGTGGCACCAGTTTTCGTGGTCGATAATTATAATCAGTAATAATTAGGTGTCTACTAGGGGAAACAGAACCTATGTAGCCCTATCTACCTTCAGTACCCTCCTGAGAATAAAGAACTGGAATTAGTTGGTTCGTTCAGCGATTGGATTAGCAATTGTTCTACTTATCTATATATTTCACTTTTAACTATTTACAAGAATTAGTAAGAAGGAAATACTTGAAATTGCACTTTTCACTCAAAGAAAAAATTAATAAATTAAATAAGAACTCACGCAATACACTTTGCAAAATTAATCGGAGTGACGAAAAAACAAACTAAGAATCCGAAAAACTTCTTCGATCCCTGGCACCTTTACCTAAATTCAAAAAATGTATGCAGTTAATTTTACCACATTTCAAACGCGGTAGGGGAAAGTACTCTCCCTTAGAACGTTCATGCCTTTGAATAATGTGAATTTAATTTGGTTTTCGTAAGAGATCTACCCTAAATTATCACGAAATTATCAACAAATGATGGTCAGCTAACTAATATTTAATAGAACTGTGTAAGTCTCATAGGAAAACTAAAAGAAAATTGACATTATTCGAAGGCATGAACGTTTGAAGGGAGCGTACTTTCCCCTACAGAGTTTCCGGAAGGAACTTCATTGTTGTATCCAAAAACGCTTTTGGCTCCCTTCGACGTAAAAGCTGCAGTTCACTATGAAACCGTCTAATCTATAATATTTAACCCTTCAAGGACGATAAGGACATCGATGTTCCATTTTTTTCCTACGGCCTTTTGTAATTATTACTCTAAAAAGACAGAAAAAAACGATTTTTTCTGACCCCCAATTTTTGACCGTCTCGTTCTTGATTAAATAAAATCAAACTCTTTGTGATTATGAAATCCGAATATTACCAATTCTAAATAGAGCTATTCTATCACAATTTAAATCAGGTTAGTAGTAGATATTTATGTGACCGAAAACTGCATTAAGATTTAACTTAAGGGGATATCATTTGAATAAGCTGTAACACAATTTCAGCCAATTTAAAGCCCTTTAACAGTGACGTACCCAAATTTTGTACTGTGTGGGAGCCAGTCCCATGTGACATGAGAAAAGGGTCTGTCGTATTGATGATGGATTTGTGCGTGTATCTGTTGTAATATTGAAGTGTATGTTATGGCCTGTGCTCCAGCATCTCCATCCAAAATTGTCTCTTGGCCTAAAGATGTATCCATCTTGAGCGCATGTCACTGCGCCCGCGCTATCATTTCCTCTCCAATCGGGAGACATATCCACAACATCCCGTCAAATTCGCCATCACATCACCTCAGCATCCCAATCTGAGAGTCATTTATGTGCTGAGTCAGGCTTATTCAGGGTAATTTTTTCATCAATATCGTGCCCAAGTTTCTTAAAGTTCGAGAAAGTTGTACATTTCGCGTAATAAAACCGTTTAGTTCAGGGTTTAGTGCAGTGTTAACGTGTTATCTGGACTATGGACAGGTGGGAGACAAACAGTGATGAAATGGTGATGTGAAAGCTGACCGGCATTTTTTTTGTTAGAGGGAATAACCATCCCTGAGACAGTGACTGTAACATTAAGTGAGTGTGATTTGTGTGAAAATAGGGCTTAGTGATAGGTTCTTAGATCGGATTAAGTACTTGATTAAGGTGATTAGGTTTTTCATGATTTATTTAGAAAAAAAGCTCTGTAAGATCGAATAAGGATGCATATCTTTAACACTATACCTTTAAAGTGATTTTTGAACTTTGTAACCGGAAGAGGTAGCTCCCATAGAATCAATACGCGGATAAAAGAGAGACAATCCCATGGGAGGGTGGTTGGAAAAACTTGCAACTTCTTCTATTGGAGAGACTATTAAATAATCATTTTGTATGGTCCATGAAAGCTCTCTAAAAGCATTTCTGTAATATTTTTAGAACTTTTTGATGATTTTTTCTGGGAAAAAAATCCAAGTATCGACATACCTTTAATCAAAGAGGAAAGTTTTCATCTCTCTGTTTGTGTTTTTCCCACCTCGACATTCAAGTCATCCATTAATGGACCACAATCCTTCTCTTTGATTCTCTTTGGAGACTCTCCAAAGAGAATAAAATACTGGATAATTTGGATAAAGCTCTCTCACTTGCAAATTCTTCACACTACATGCTCTCAATTTTCCTGGATAAGATTTTCCATAACTTTCTCAGCATCCAAAAGAGAAGAGACATGTTTTGAGAGAGAATCATCAACCCACACACCATCTCAAAAATTCTGGATAAACTCTCTAGCTACCCCATCTTGACATGCTACACTCCCCTATTGATCGGTGTTGCAGTATAGTAGATTTTAAGTGAGAGATTTTTCAGTATTTTCCACATAGTTTCACTTTTATCGGGACATTTTGACAAATATCTGCTTTTCAGGCAATCAGTAACGCGTGTGGATAAAGCAATCTTTCATGTATTTCATCTGAAAATCGTTTCTAGATTTCTGTGAGACTAATTTATGTGATTTTGTGGCCGAAAAACACTTCTGAAGTTCGCATTGCATGAACGGCGAAGTGTTTTGAGAAAAAATATCCTGGTGGAAAATTTAAACATTCCTCGGGTAGGAAGCTTTCTATATTAAATGGCTAAAAAGAAATCCATTAACTTTGTAATAAAAAAAATGTAGTGCAAGAGTGGTCTCAAGAGGTTTTGCCCAGGGAAAGGCGAGCCCTATGCATCACCCATTCCCTTCTTCCTTTTTACAAAGGAAGCGAAGAACCCAACCGTCCAATAAGAGTCAAATAATCCAATTTTCTTTTACAAAAGACAACTTTTCAGTGCAATATTTCGAAAAGCAAGAAAGTGGGTGTGTTTGACGCATTGAACCTGCAACATCGCCCAAGAAAGCAAGAAAAAAAACCGAACCATCTCAACTGTATATATTCCACGCGAGCTTTTCGAGAGCTTTCGGTAGTCTTATGAGAATAATCAAATAAAATTGCCCAACAACACCCCATGTTTTAGTTGCATTAAATGGACTTTGGCTTCATTATTCATGATTCTCTTGGTAATTTTTTTTCGTACCCACCCAACTACCCTCCTTCCCTGTGCCCCCCCATCGTCAAACACTTTTGTGGCAATTTCACAAGTCAGTGTCTGTCCTGGGTAGGATGGGGCGTCCACCCACCCATTTTCATCGTGAAAAGAATCAGAAGAAAAACACCCATCCATTTTCGCACTTTTACACCCACACATTCAATTCAATTGCCAATATTTCTCCTCTTTTACCCCATTATTGCTCTTCAATCTCTTGTGTACATAGTTTTTGTCTCTCATACATTTTCTTGCAATTAGCATTTTCGTTTTTTGCGTGCTTTAGTGCTCAGTGCATTGAAAAACAAAATTGTTCAGGGAAAATAGAGGTGCACAACAGTTAATCTTTTACATAATTATCCGTTTGCAAACACAGAACCGTGCAAGAAATATTAAAGCATCTTCTTTGTAAATATTATGTTGTCTAAATTTGTTGTGTATATAAAGGGAAAGCATATTGAAAAATTGTAAAAAAAAATATTTCAAAATAAGGAGTGTTGCCCTAAAAGATTTTTCATTTAAAAAGAACTGTTCTCTCCCTCTCATTGTACCAATTGGCGATATATCTAAATGTAAAAAATAACACATAGGAATTGCAATGAATTTGAATTATAAAATAAACCCATATTGTTAATTCAGAAAAATTGCACAGAAGTTTTTAATACATAGTTATAGTTGTTATGTAGAAAAATGCATCCAAATACGAAGTATTTAGATAAAATTAACTAAACTTTTCATCTAGTTTCAGTAAAATATTGCACAAATAACTTTTTTCATGATGACAACAACCGTCATATAAAATTATTCAAAGCAGTTTTGTTTATTCATTTTTTTTTAATCTAAAGTTAAAAGTAAGATTAGATTTCAAATAGTATAGGGGAAAGTGCCCATACTTTGCACGGTCCTAAGCATATTTTAAAAATTAAGGGAAAGTGTCCAGTTTTTAAAATATATTGTGGTGTCACATTTATTCTGAAACATAGAAAAAAATTAGCCATTATGAAGCTTGGGACCGTGTCATGCATGGGCTGGGCACTTTCCCCTAAACACGGTGATTTTGTATACATTTCACATGTTTATTATTTTAATCTGGAGATATAATACACGTTGTGTAATTTTTTACACAACGTGTATTTTTAGTGTAAATAGTCTATATTTAATAGAAATTTCCCTCAGTTCCGTAATAGAGAAATCTTTAAATTTTCATATAAATACCTATTTTGAAGGCCAGGAATGCTTCTCTAAAAATTTGCAGTATTTTAAGATTTAATTGCATCTACACTTTATGAGACATTCTTGTAAAAATGAAGAATTTTGACGCAATTTTAAGACCTTTACATGGAAGGAATAGTTATTTTCGTAAACAAAATTCTTTAAGGAAATCCCATTAGTACTTTAGGGACAAATGTGATTTTTTTAAATTTTAAAATACTCTATTTTAATAAAAGTTTCTCATAAAAGAAGATCCTCGTAACTAGCTGTGAAATTTAAAAAAAAAACTCATTAAAGAAAATTTGAGATTTAGATTTTTTAGTTTTTCTAAAATTCTTGTATTAAAAGCATATGGGAAACTGGGGTACCACCAAACAGTAATTTTTATTTCTGAACTACTTGGACTATCTCTACCATTTCTTCAATGGACAAGCATCCCTATAGTGCCTATAAATTATTATAGGCCTTGTCCTCAGAAGTCGAATATCTGATTAAAAAATCGCAGTGTTTGGTGCTACCCCGTGTTTGGTGGTGCCCCAGTTTGTCCTAAAGAAATCTGATGTCTCACAATTAAAAATATTTAAAGAATAATAATACAATAATAATTGTACTTAAAAGTTTATTTTAAGAGTTTTTCTTTATTTACAGTAGAGCCCCGCTATAGGCCATCGCTCTATAGTCCACAATTTATCAACCGTTAATTTCAAAACACTTATTTTAAGTTAGGTTATGTTTTTTAGTACGCGACAATAAATGTTGTCACAATTATTTTAATATTTTTGGCAAAATTTATTGAGTGTGATAATTGTGATCCATAATGAAGAGAGCGAGGACAAGTACCACAATCGCAAAGAAAGTGGAAGCCGTCGAGCAATTTCAATACTAAAAGCCGTTGATAATTTTAAAAAATGACATGGAATATAGTGCGACCCAAGTGTCAAATCTGGAACCAAATATGAACTATAGCGGGACTCTACTGTATTTATTTTGGAATGCATGCCCCAGTACTATTTTTTGTACAATTTGGGGTTGTTATTATAGCCTAAAATATTATCTGAGAATTAAGAGGATAAACTATTTTTTACACAAAAACTTTGCGCACAAAAAGATCATTCTGTTCTATTAATTAAATTTCTTAGCTTAAGCAGTTTTTTTTTGTATTAACGTTACATTGGAAATACTCCTACAATTTTGTTTTTTTTTCTAGATCAGATTCTAATGTAATTTTTCTCAGTTATTGAATCAAGTCTCATACAATGATTCTAATAATTTTATTTCTCTTTGTTTTTACACCCGTAATTTTAAATCAATCCCTCAATCGTAAGCTAACCAGTTTTTGCTGTTTTTTGAGATGGCTGACAATTTGATTTTGCTAAACTGATTTGTTCTTAACAAAAAAAAAAATTAAAGATGTTTTAATTTCTGATAATACTCTAGAACTAGTGAAATTTGTTGAATCAACACCGGAGGTTTTGTAGTTTTACAGATATCAGAAAATGTGAAAAGGTTACCTTAGCCAATAATTCATGTTTCCATCTCCTCCTATCGTATCTGTCTTAATGCATTGCTCAAACATATTTTAAACATTCTTATAAATATAACCCATTGATATTCATAATCCAACCAAAGCTTAATTTTGTGGATAAAATGATTTCAGTAGAGAAAATGATCTCTTGAAAAGTTTTCAAAATGCTGTCATTGATGTAATCAATGATTTTTTTAGAACTAATAAGTTTATAAACTAAATACTACAAATATTAGAAGATGCGATTAAAAATTACATTTTTAGTCAAACAAACATAAATCGAGGTTCAAAAGCATATTTTTTCATGTTTCAGTTCAGGTCAAGCCGGTCAAACACTTTCTTTAAAGAATTTATAATATTTTCCGTGTGTTTTTGTTGTTGGTGTTGATTTAACAAAATTCATTAGTGCTAAATGTGCGTTCGACCTATTCGACAATTGTTAACCCGGTCAATTATAGACCCCAACGATCTTAATGCGCCTGTCTATGCCTTTGACAGTGTTCTGTGAATGAGAGGGAAATAAGAGAGCGAGAGAATATGGGGGATGATGATGTAAACAGTAAACGTTTTGATGCATTTTAATAAAGTTCAATCAAAGAAAACTTATTCACATCGGTTTCATCATAATGACTACACTATTATGTATTAATGTATTGTAAATTAATTTTTTTTAGACATTTTTTTAATGTACCAAGTTAATTTTGACATTTTATATATCGTTCAGTTTAAAGTCGATTAAATTTACAAAGTATCGTAAAAATGTAATTTTAGACACTTTAGACACGAACTCCCAATTGAGATAGTCGAATCAGAGATCTCACCGTTCAAGAGACGTACGCTCTTACCTATTCCACCATGAAATTGAAATTAATATCGATTAATTTATTTAATATCGAAAACACCAACACAAAATTAACAATATGAATTTTTCTCTTTATTCTTGTTATGAGAAAAATAATATCCTAAATTATTAAATTTCATAGTTAAGAGAATCAACACAACATAGAAATACATTTTGAAGATGATGTTTTGATACTACTTGCACGCTTCTTCAAACACCAAATTTTATGGGAAACTCCTTAAGCCAGTGTTATTCTAACCAATTGGAAAATTTGACCTCTTTCTAGAGCGAAAGGAAAAGAAAAAGAGACAGTTTTCTGAGAAGATAAATTGAAAGGGTGATTGTAGTAAGTCACCACGGGGCAAGAGTAAAGTAACGAAAAGAAATATAACTCCTCATTGATCAGATAGAAGATAGAAGAGTCGATATAAAAAATGGGAGCAAAAGGTAGTGTTGAGGCTGCAAAAATGAATCCAGATAGCTGGGGACATCTTGAGGTATGTACAATCAATTGTATTGTGTGACCAATATTTAAACTCCATCCACAATGAATAAGAACTGCCCCTAAATAACAAATTATCAGTGAATGAGCTAAACAAGAAACTAACAACATCAATAAATATTCCAATATACCTTCCTCTTTTCTACTAACATAAAATTATAATCACTCTTGAGTTTTTTTTTATCGTGTGTTTTTCTCATAGAGATATCTCTTAAGCACTCCATTTGAGATATTCTTGTGACAAGTTTTTTCTACATCACATTCAATAATCTTTCTTTCACATAACCAATCTATCTCTCCTTCTCTGTGTTTCATTCCTCATTTAAGAAATTCAAATACTAATTTATTTAAACTAGATAAATTCGATACCAATTGCCACGCAATAAGAACGAGATTTCTTTTTAATTATATGATTGAAAATTAAAAATTACATCAAAATTATATTTATACAGAATCAGTATGATATGTCATATATTGTAAAGAAATCAAATTAAATTGCTCAAATAACGCCGTATTTTCTTTAATCTAGAAAAACCCATATAAAGAATTTATTTAACCCTTTAGGGACGAGAGGGTCAAAAATTGGGAACAAAATATAACTTTAAAAGGCAGTAGGGAAAAATTTACTTTTGGGTCACCGGTGACCCAATCGTCCTTAAAGGGTTTGCAAAATATAGATTCGTTTTTGAGCTAACAGGTCATTCAATAAGTTCGTAAGATAACCCATAGTTACCGTGTCTTTATCAAAAAAATTTGAGTGTACGTACATAGACTCTGGCTTATCCGTGAGAGCAGGATCGAAATGTCACACGAATTAAGAGATTGATAAACATCAAAAAATCTTTTGAAATACAACGATGTTTTGTTTACCAAGTAAATTTCTAGAATGAAGTCTCACCTGACCGATGCGACATTCTTCCTGAACGAATCACCGTAGATTAGAGCACATTTGCTTTAATAAAATCTTCAAAATGTAAACTATTTGGCAACAAAATTTTGAAAATTCAACTGTCTCACGGATTATTTTATGTCACTCAGAACGAAGAGTCAACGGATAAGCAAGAATCTACTGTATCTTGAATCTGGCATCATTCAAATAATATGTATTAAAATTGAACAGCACTCGGACCATTGTTCTCTTATTACAGCTCTTATAAGAAACTTACCTAGGCGCTTTTTCAAAATTAATTTCGTTTTCTGACTGAACAGAATTATTTACGTAAGACAACGATAGCCCAAACCAAATTCTTAACCAAACTTCATCATTAAGTATGACGAGTCAAATTTGATTTTCGGACTTAAAGTATGGCAGAATGAACAAAAATGATGCTAAATGATCTGATCGCTCAAAAGATGTCAATATTTGAGAAAGCGTTGACAAATCAACGACATTCTATTGAAAGATCTCAAAATGTCATTCAAGGAATTGCCTTAGATCATAACGATGTCATATGATCGTATGTTTAACATCCTATGTATTTTAAGTCGGAGGCAGCCAAAATCCCGACAGCCAAAATCCCCAAAGCCAAAATCCCCAAAGCCAAAATCCCGAAAGGGCCAAAATCCCGAAAGGGCCAGAATCCCGAAAGGTGAAATCCCTAATGTTCAAAATTCTTAAAGAGATGAATTATATGGAGGATAATGTGTAGAATAATTTCCAAAGACACAGAAAATTTTCCTTTCCTTCCAGCAAGCGCGGTTACAATCGTTACAATTGTGGGAGGAACTATGACACTTTTAAGAATTCGGGATTTTGGCTCTCGGGATTTTGGCTTTCGGGATTTTGACCGGGTCCCATTTTATGGCCTCTACACACTAGAGAAAATTATGTCCATATTGAAGAGTTTTACCTACACAAGTACAGGAAATTTGCTTCAATATGGACATAAATTGCTCTAATGTGTAGAGGCCATTAGGTATGAAAAATCTCTAAGCGCAATTGCTGCCGCGTTTTCTTATGCCCTATATAGACACACTTACGACTTAAGCCGAGAGACGTCTTAGTGGAAAATGATATAAATGTAGTTTGACGATTATTTCTAATAAAATTACGCTAAGCCGTCTCTCAGCTAACCCTCAGGTCTGTCGAGGCCCTTACTTTAAACCAAAACTGCAAAACCAAAAAAGAAGCAAACTTGTATGAAATTCGATTTGCTATTATCCTTAAGCCGTTATACTGTGAAGACTAAGACATAAGGGAGTTTTACCCGAAGAGGTGATTCACCGATTAGCAATTTCACTTAACTGTCAAACTAAAATCTGAAGTTATGGCTTATTTTGAACGATTTTCGAAAGACTCCTCTTTGAACTGGATAAAAAGTTGAATAATTGTTGAAACCGGTATTTCGCTTTTTATTAGTCTTCTCTTGATAAACAAAATTGGCTTTTACCAAAAATAATTTTTTTCCTTACACATCCTACGAACTTATTGAATGACCTGATAGATCGAAAATATTACCAATACATCCATGATTTTGTAAGTAAATAGACTGCAAAATACTTCTCTAGGGGAATATATACATATTAAGAGAATCACGAAAGTTTGTAAATCGATACATTCAATATTCACCATTTTTTCTTCTAAATTAACTCTAAATTAAATTTTAAACAACATTTTATGCAATTTTAAGCAATCAATATCCGATGCTTCAAAGATTCTTTATCGTAATTACACCCTGACGAAAGTAATTGAAAAGCAAACACATTATGGTTTAACTTTGACATTTTTCTTATTTTAATCATATAATCGTAATGTTTGTATTTTTTTTTGTATGAATATTTTGTGGAACCAAAATTATAGAGTTCATTATTGCAATAAAAATTTTTATTTTTAGCACGAAAATTGTGGTTAATATAATTTTAGAGTGGTTTTATTTAACCCTAAAGTAATTTGTAAGATCCCAAAATACAATGTCAGACCACATGGGTTTTAATTGAACACCACGAGAGCATTAAAATAAATGTGGGAACTCTTCCAACTTTAATCCTTTCACATATGAAATTTGAGCAAAACAATAATGGCAAAGAAACAATTATGATGTGCATCAATCAAAACTTGATACACATATAGTTTTCAAGTCGACTAAGCATGAAAATTGTGCAAGACCGGAAATGTTCCTCGAAACTTGTTGCGTGGTTGTATAAAAAAACTAAGACTGAGTGTATATCTAAAAATACCTGAAGAAAAAAAAACTATTCTAACTCCACTGACTTATGTTCCAATCGTCTTTTGATTAGATTTTTTTTGTTTTGTTAATCTAGAGCACAACTATCACCATGCTCTCTTTCTCTCTCTCCTTCTTCTTGATGTTTCTCTGTCTATCTTAATTTCACATGTTTTGAAAACGAAAAGGAAAAGGAAAATTCGCCGACTGTCCGATAGCATAAAGTATAAATTTTCTTTTTCCAATTTTGAATGTTTTACTAGTTATATTTTAAGGTTCATTTCATCTGTTTTTTTTTTAAATAAAATATCGTAAAAGTCATTGAAGTGATGTAATTGAATTTTGAATAAAAATTAATATAAGGTAAAGTGCCCTGGTTATTCTTTAATTCTTCCGGTGGAATTCTTTAACCAATTTATTAACGTTTTAAGTCAATTTCCATGAAATTTTCACTGATTTGTATTACGTATAATATGTATAATATAATAGGCTTTATAATGCTAGACCGGTTAAACCATATTATAGTAAATCTTAAGTAAATTGAATTAATAAACCCACTGGACGAATTGAGGAACCGGTCGAATACATGGCACTTTACTTTACTTGTTTTTTTTAACGATCATATAAATTCTTTCCAATCTTTCAAATATTTTCAAACCTATTAAAGACCTTTCAAATTACTTAAACTAGCTTAAACTGGTTTGGCAAACCAATTTAGAAAATTGGTATTTTTCATAATAATTTAACACGAAACGTATTCAAAAAAGCGATTTTCCAGATGTCCTCTTTTCAGTCTTACGAAATAGCTTCATGGCCTTTCATTTTTTCTTAAATTCAAATTTTAATATGCAGATCAGATTATTGATAAGGATCTCCTTTCCTCTCAAACTTATTTTAAAAATAGAAACAGTTTACAAATAGTTATTTTTCGTTCGAATGACGTTTAAACGTTTTCTCAAGAATCCATATTTTCAAAACTTTTAGGATAAATATGTATTCGTATGAAAGGCCTTTTAATCCCTGGTAAATTGAAACTAAATTAAATCGGTTATAGCACTAAAACAAATTATGATCCAATTATTAATTTTTATCCGCAATTCAATTATATTACGTCCACGTTATTTCGCTTTTGAGACAATCTATGAATTAGTTAAAATCAATTGTAGACTAGTTAATATTAAAAAAAAAAGACAAAATACTTTACCTTATTCTACTACGATACCTTATTTATTTATTTAATAATTCGAAACAAATTTTTGGGGGCATAGCACGAGTTTGAGTACTTCTCAAAGCTGGGACGCTTTGCTACAATTTTTACTATTATTGTGTTTCAGACCAGTGACAAGTTAAAAATAAAGATATCTCTCAAATGTTACTCAAAAATCTACACACACGCTTTTCGAGTGAATGGAAATAGATGTTCATCAAAATGTGAGGGATAAGTCGCGTTACGTCGATCGTTATAGCGTTATGTGGTGATTCTTTAATGGACATTGACCACTAATATTGGCCCACAAAGTGTTGAAATTTAATTAAATTTACAACATAATTAATTTAAGGGTGAATGTGTACATGATACCATGCAATTAGTGCTTTTATATGGTTATTTTTGACACATTTTACTTTGCTTTTTTTCAAATCTTGCCATTTAATGCATGCTTGTTGTTTTTTCGGTGTGCTTGAAAAAAAACACCACTTAGTGTTCAATAAAACTCTTTTGCAAAAATTCATTTATCGGGAGAGTGTTTCCTTGTTGATGTGCCATTGGGTTTGGCTCTTTAAGAGGTTTCGTGCTCGAAGGAACCAGAAGAATGTGACTTTGAAAATTTGTCGAAACATAACAACACTTTTCCACCATTACTTTTCATGTTTGTAACTTATTTGCTGTTGTCCTTCGATATAGTTTTAGACAACAGACAAGGAGACAAAAGTATAATTCCATTAAGTTAATTAGGTCAGTATACAAGTGTGGTCGAAAAAATAATTAAGAACAGCTAGACAAAATATATTAGGCAATTTTCACATTTTAAATGAGCTTACTAAAGTGATATAAATCAAGGGGTGTACAACTCAATTCAATTTTGTAATTTTTCAACATATATCAGAAAAAAACGTCTGAAACAATGAAGGAGAGATTTTCGGTATTTCCGAACAGTAGGGGAATTCTGTAACAGTATGACAATGTCATATGACAAATTTAAAAATTTTTATGTGGTTAATTCAGAAAATTTAATTGAAAATCACATTCATATCAGTTACTAAAAGCTTCATGCAAATGCTATTCTATGCTCACTGAGCTTCAATGTTGTACTGCTCCCGAATTTTAACACGAAAATTTGTCATATGACATTGTCATATCGCTACAGAATTCCCCTACGGGTGTAAAATATGTTGCACCATATTATAAAAAGAATATCGTAAATTGTAAATGAATAAAAATGGTGTAGTGTCCTTGAAAAACTTAGGACTTAAGCCGAGAGACTACGGCTTAATGGTTTAACCATTATTTCGAAAATAATCACGTTAAGCCGTCTCTCGGCTAATCCTCAAGTCTGTCAAAGCCCTAATATTCTTGGAAAAGAGAAAATTAAGGAATTGTGAACTATGGCGTTCTCGATTTGAGTCATTACTGATCAATACACCGATTTACTGACGAGTCTCCTAGCAGTAGGGTGGAGTAACCACTTTTCGCCAGTTTTAGGAAAAAGTGAAATTAACTTTATTATAACTTTTACCCCCTCATTTATAAGATAACTCAAATTTGACACAAAGTTACTTAGATATTGGCTCTAGATTCGTAATAACAATAGTCCTCTAATTAAACGCTGATGGACTATATAAAAGACAGATTTTTAATAACAAATCAAAAATAACTACTTCGTCGCCACTTTTTACCACTTTTCGTCAGTTTTGTAACCACTTCTCGCCACCCACTTGAATATGTCCAAACTCGATTATTTTAGGCAATATTATGAAAGTAATATATCCAGCATTTGTTTTACCTCATGATTACCTTATTATTACTCACTTTAAATTTTTTTTCACTTTTATTTGAGAAATAAAATTACTAGACTACTGCAGAAAGTAAACAAAGCAGATTTGAAAACTGACCGCGGTGTCACATATAAGATTAATATTAATATTAAGAAAAGCCGGAGAGAGAGGTATACAGTATGCAAAATTTCAAATGGAATATTACGTGTGTTAGAAAGAGTACACTCTAGTGGAGTAATATGATGAATAAGATATTACTGTTCGTATTAATTGTTTTCTGAATCGTATTACAGGCAATTCGAGCAATTTTCCATGCGTGCCAACTGTGATTCGGTTAGTTTTCCAGCGAAACACAAGAGAGAGGCAAGATAAAACACTTGCTATCCTTTGTTGGTATTCTCGCAGTTCAGAAAGTATTAATCTTAATATTAATCTTATATGTGACATGATCATGACAATCTATGAAGTGAAGTTAGCGTCGCCTATTGAAAAGCAATGGCGACAGGCGGTAAATCAATATCAGAATATTACCATTTTCCGCCATGGCTCATTTCTACATAAAAATAATATTAAATGAAATATTAACTAATTAAATACAAATTTTGTATATTCGTCGAATGTAATTAAATGTTCAATAGACAAATTATTTATCCAAAAACGTAAATTTTGTTCGATAAAAGTTTCATGACACTTGGCTTATTTGGTAAGAAATATTGGATTCCATGCACTTGATTAAAATATTGCTCTAAAAAATTCTCAAACACTTAAATTCAAAACAAAAAATTAGTATTTTTCGTCTCTATAAGTAACAACAGTAGAAATAAAAATAATTTATTTAATAAATAATAAGTGGTAAAAAGTGGGACACTACTGGCGTGAAGTGATGATTCCACCCTATAGAAGTATTTAGATGTTTGTAGCTAGTTATTTATAAAAGAAATTAATTTTCTTTTGTATCATATATGACCAATTCTTAAATAAAGGATTTAACCTTTCAAATAAAAAAATTCTTCTTAACATCAAATCAAATAAAAGTCACAAATTTTATGTATTGAAAAATAAATATATAAACGGGAAATGGAGTTCTAGATCCCTTGCCATAAAATCTATCCAATTGAAAAATGAGAAAGGACGAATGTAAAGTAAAAACAAAAATGTTTTTCTGATCAATAAATAATGTTACTATCCATGGATTTTCTTGTCTTTAACCGTGAATTGAAGTCCATTTCAATTTGTGTCTTCATTCATATTTCTGGGAATTGTAGTCTAAATGTAGAACCTTTGATCGTGATGTGTAAGATATTCCGTTTTCTTTCACAGAATTAACTATAAAGGTGTGACCAGACTTTCCAATAAATTTATTATAATGAATGTGAAGATACATTTTTGCCCAAAAGCAGAGCATAACTAGGGAAAATGAAAGCCAGAAAAAAAAAAGAAATATATGAATAGGAAATTTTACTGAAAAAAAAACCTACGCATTCTACCTCCCAGTCACACTTCATTGAACATTCTCAAAACGTATAATTTTATTAATTCCCACCTCCACATTTTC
Organism: Phlebotomus papatasi; assembly: GCF_024763615.1. NCBI lineage: Eukaryota > Metazoa > Arthropoda > Insecta > Diptera > Psychodidae > Phlebotomus > Phlebotomus papatasi. The sequence continues at coordinate 44,825,854 of NC_077223.1, forward strand.
ACCATCATTGACTCATTGTGGATCTTACACCATTGATAAAAATGATTCTTTTTCATCACGAAAATGTCCGGGCACAAATTCTCAAACTGCTACAATACATCGTGACAAACTTTTCAAATTTATCATCTAACTTCTTAAGCAACTTCTCACTTTTCACTGGAACGTCTTTTAACACAGTTGGAGTAAATGGAGTTTTCACCATTAATTCATGATTCAAATGTCACAACGATGTGAAATAATTTATAGACAAATAAACAATTAATTTTATTCATCTAGACATAATTTAAATTAGTTAGTTACCAAACACTTTATCACATCTCTACACACAAATCATACAAAATTTATAGTGATAGTGCTCAAAGTTTGAGGAACACTGAAGAAACATCAGTTTACTAGAGAATCTCTTCTATTTCATGTTCCGGATTATTATTTTTCACTTCCATGGCACAAGTGTTGCGTGTGTGTTTTCTTTTTTTTTCTTTTGATTGACAAACGTGTACGAGGATGGTCTAACATTCTTGCCTCAGCTTCTTCTTCGCATCTGTTTCCTCTTTAACCATTTATAGTAATTGTTTTTGCTCCTTGCTGTGTGAGAGATTTTTTTTAAAATCTTTTTCGATCTGCTCTGCATGCACTTCAACCCTCAATATTGATAATGAAAAGATATAAGGTGTAGCAATAAATAGTCTAAATCATTGATGTTGGTGATCTTTACAGAAGGGGAGACACTTCAGTCATCGGCACAACAACCAACGCTCGCAGTCCCTAAACCGAGGGCCTGTCCTTTCCAGGGCGGACGTTGGAGGAATGTGGTGACACCAAGGAGCCTCAGGTAACTATGCTCCACAAACAAACCCCAACCCTAGTTGCTAAGGGTTCTTTCTTCTTCTGGCCAGGAGGACAGGTGGGCTGTGCCAGTTGCGCGATGGGAAACAAATTAAGCTGCTCGTGTGCTCCTCTTATGCGCAAAGCCTATCGCTATGAAGATTCACCGTGGCAGACGTCTCGACGACGAGATGGTCATCTCCTGAGGTAAATATCACTATCCAAAAATACTTTCTTATCGCTCTTTTATCTGATTAAATGACATCACTCAAGAAAATTTAATTCATGAACACATAAAATTATTTATTACAAATTTAATATTTTTTTCAATACCAAGAACATATTCCAATAACAAGGGGAAGAAAACAATTACTACAAACCATGTAAAGATGGGATAGCCAGCATGTTTCACACAGTTTTTTATGTTTTGACTTTAAGCATTCCAAAACTCTAAAAATTATCTTAGAATTTTGTAGACCGCTTGGTATACTCACAAGTATAGACTTTATTAAAATAACTCGATTAATGTTTTTGCCACATTCAAATAATCGAAAAAACATCCACCGTGTCTCAAACTACCCGCGCCTCAAACATGCAGGCTCTCCCCTACTCCTTTAGGTTTTCGATGTATTCTACGAAACTCCCTATAATTTACTGTATATGCATAACTATGTATATTTGAGAAATAGTAACTCAACATATCTTTTATGAACATGTTTTTATTGTCTCATTTGTTTATTACGCTATTAATGAAATTAATATAGCTTTTATGGAGCCGCAACTATAAATATTATGATCATTATTTGACTAATTAATGAAATTATCCAGCCAAAGGAATTCATATGAATAGCTATCCATTATTTTGGTTCGAATAATAAAGAATTCTAAACAGTCTCTTTCAAATCACTCAAACAAATGGAATAGTAATTACAGTCGAATTGCTCAAATTTGAACTTCTCAAATTTGAACTACGACGGTTGAGTTCAAAATGTAAAATTTGAGGTGAACCCTTTAACGACGAGATACTTTTTACGGACTGAAAATCAACAATAAAAACTAAACTGAGAAATATAATCAATGATAAGTCTTACATCTAACCTTGGAAAGTCCAACAAAGTCTGATTCGGTGTATTTTGCTTCCATGAACGATAGGGACAAAAATAGCCCGAAAATTTAAGTAATTTTTCTGACAATATCAATGAGTAATATTTTTCGCTTTAATCAAAAATATTACGTATGAGTATTCTAGTTTTTATTGCCAAAAGGGTTTTAAAAAAATTGGAAGTATAAAAAATAAATAAAATCAATTATCAATTTGAGAATTTAAAAATTCGCCCTTGTTGAGCTTAAATATTTACTACATAGCAAATAGCTAGAGACTTGCAAAAAATATTCTGGATTCTTTCAACATTCTACTTTACAATTATGTATAGACATATGAAAAAATAACTTTAGTTTAGATAGTCAGGAGAAATTATATTCTTTATGGGACACACCGGTGTTCCAATCGTCCTTAAAGGGTTAAGTCAAGAAAGTTTTGCGTGGAGTATGAAGTTGAACCATTTTTATTTGGTCTCTTCTCAATATTATCGTATTATAGTAACTTCCGCAACAAATTCCATTTATTTCACAATAAATTACATTGATATGTTTTCTAAAGTTATTTTACTTATTTAGGGAAAGTGAATTTCATATATGAATTCCGTTACGTTTTTGAAAATATTGTTCAAATTTGAGGAACTCTACTGTAAGTTAAATTTAGCACTCATTGCTCTCATGAAGTAATTTACAATAGGAAAATCTGGGGTAAAATGTAACAAAGTGATGGCTAATTTATTTTCTCACGAGATCCCAGAATACCTTAGAAATTTGTAATCATTCCATTTTTGTAGGAATTTTACAGTTATCCGACTTTTATAACGACTTTCCCTTTGTCTCGTAAAAAAAATGTATGTTGAAAGCCATTTTCTGAAAATTCAT